>NC_091443.1:20627352-20938985 GCF_964237555.1 Oryctolagus cuniculus | reverse complement strand
GTAACCTGTGAGTCAAGTCTGGCCTGCCTCCTAATTTTTACGACCCAAGAACTGAGAATAGTTTTTACATTTTAAATGGCTGGTTAAAAAATCGAAAGAATAATATTTTGAGAAATGTGGGAATTATGAGTCAAACCTTAGTATCTGTAAGTTTTTTTTTTTTAATTTTTAAAATTTAAGAGGCAGAGACAGAGCCAAACAGAAAGCGTTCTCATCTGATTGACTCCTCAGATGCCTACAACATCTGGAGAGTGGGAGGTGAAACTGGGAGCTGGGAACTCATTTCAGATCTCCAGGGGGATGGCAGGAACCCAGCTACTTGAGCTGTCACCACTGCCCCCAAGGTCCTCATTAGCTACAAGCTGGAATCAAGAGCTGGGAATTGAAGATGGGCACTTTGATGTGGAGCGAGGGCATCCTAACTGGTGTCTTAACTGGGTGGCAAGATGTCTGCTCCCGTAACGTTTGTTGAATGTAGCTAAGTCATTCATGTTCATCCAGACATGCCCAGCTTTTACACTGGAGTGGTGACTTGACTAGTTGTGACAGAGGCTGTGTGGCCTGTAAAACCTAACATTTTCACACTCTGCCCTTTTACAGAAAAAGCTTGGCAAATCCTTGGTTGTTATAAGCCCTAAGATAGAGACTATTAGAGGTTAAATGTGTTTGGTTCCAACACTTGCAGTTTGTCTTCCAGATGCCTGTTTGGCCGTCTGCATGGAGAGCAACAGAGTGCAGTAGGGAATGTCAGTGCAGAGCCTAAGGCTACGGTGTATATTCAGGAGCCATAGCATGAAGGTAGTTGAAGTCATTCAGTGTTCATAAGGTCATCCAAGGGAAATACCTAACTTGAAGATGACTCTGAAGAATACTGTTATCTGAAGAGTTCAGTGGAAGCAGTTCACAAGGGAGACTTGGGACCAGAATGGCATAGCTGGTAAAGCCTCCACCTATAATGCAGGCATCCTACATGGGTTCATGCGCCGGCAGCTCCGCTTTGGATCCAGCGCCCTGCTAATGTGCCTAGGAAAGCAGCAGAGGATGGCCCAAGTACTTGGGCCTCTCCACCATGTGGAAGACCTGAATAAAGCTTCTGGCTTTTGCCTGGCTCAGCCCTGGCCATTGCGGCCATTTGGGGAGTGAAGCAGTGTATAGAAGATCTCCTCCTCCCTCCCTCCCTCCCTTCCTCTCTGTAATTCTTCCTCTCAAATAAATAAATCTTAAAACAAAAAAAAGGATTCTCATGGGAGGTGATAAAGAATTTTGTATTTTGTTTATTTTTATTGTGGTAAGATACATAGAACATGGGGCCTTACCTTTTTAACCATTAAATAATATTTAATTGAAAGGCAAAGAGGACAGAGATTTGTCATCTACTTGTTTACTCCCGAAATGACCACAACAGCTGGGTCTGTGCCAAGCTGAAGCCTGGATCTGGGAACTCAACCTAGGTCTCCCACATTGGCTGCAGGGCCTCAACTGCTTGAGCCACACCAACTGCCTTCTAGGCTGTGCATGAACAAGAAATTGAAATAGGGAGTCAAGGCCAAACTTGAACCCAGGCATTATTTTATGGGTATGTGGGTTTATCATTAGGTATCTTAACCATGGCACCAAATACCTGCTTATGTATTTATTTGTGTGTCTCCCTCTCTAACTGTTTCAGGGGATAGGGGGAGAGACAGAGGGAGAGAGAGAGGGAGAGAGGATCTTCTATCTGCTGATTCACTCCCCAGATGGCCACAATGGCCAGGGCTGGGCCGCCCTGAAGCTAGGAGCCAGGAGCTTCTTCCAAGTCTCCCATGTGGGTGGCAGGGGCCCAGGCATTTGGGTCATGTTCTGCTGCTTTTCCCAGGCCAATTTTAAGGAGCTGGATCATAAATGGAGCAGCTGGGACATGAACCAGAGCCCACATGGGATGCTGATGTGTAGGTAGCGGCTTTACACTCTACACCTCAAGGCTGGCTCTCATTTTAACCATTTTTAAAGGTCCTGTTCATTCACATACTTGTGTAGTTACCACCACCTGCTATCTCTAGAACTTATGTTCATCTTCCCTAACTGAAACTTTATACTCATTAATAACACTAGTTTCACATTCCTCCTTCTCCAGCCCCTGTCAATCACCATTTTATTTCTGGTTTTAGGACTCCCATCCTGTAGGAGCTTCAGATAAAATCACATTATGTGCTCTTTTTTAAAAATTTATTTTAAGATTTATTTATTTATTTGAAGGAGAAGGAGAGGCAAAGAGAGAGGGGTCTTCCATCCGCTGGTTCACTCCCCGATTGGCCGCGACGGCCGGAGCTGAGCCGATCTGAAGCAGGGAGCCAGGAGCTTCTTCAGGGTCTCCCACGCAGGTGCAGGGGCTCAAGGACTTGGGCCATCTTCTGCTTTCCCAGGCTATAGCAGAGAGCTGGATCGTAAGTGGAGCAGTCAGGACTCGAATCGGCACCCCTATGGGATGCTGACACTGCAGGTAGCAGCTTTACCTGCCACTGCGCTGGCCCCCGTTATGTGCTCTTTAGTTGCTGGCTTATTTCACGTAACATAATGAAGAGGAAAGACTTTTTTAGAAAGAGATAGTGACTCAACAGTGTGAATAGTGAACCGTATGAATGTTAATGTGTAGTCAGGCAAGGATTGATGGGATTTATTTGTAGGGTATGACATTTGGGACATGAGGGACCTGAGTTCATCCTTTTGTTTACTGGAAGAGGTAAAAATCAGGTTGCAGTAGTTGAGAAGTGATCTATAGAAAAGGCAGTACAGACAAGGGTGTTGGAAGCTAGAGATAACAGGATGGAAGGAATTTTTATTTCCTAGGATGTAAGATGTGGGAGGCTTATAAGCCAAATTGGGCTGGAAGTGGCTTTGGAATGAGTTCTAAATGAAGAGGCAAGAACCTGAAAGTGTTTTGGTGTGGTAGAGTAAGCAAACTAGAATGATAAGTTATTGGTGAGAGTTAAAAATCAGACTTTAAAATTGTAGTGTTACAGCACTTGAGACTTACTGATAATTGTGCGTTTTCTGTTGTGTTCATAGTTTGCTATGATGATTGTTTTTCACTTATGTTTAATAAAGATGACCAGGATAAAAAGGTGGAAACTCTCATGGCATCCTCAAAAAAGCAAGAAGTATTACCTTCCCATCCAGAGACTAAACAAGAAAGTGGAACGGCAAAGAAGAAAGTGTCATCAAAGAAGCAGAAGACAGAAAATGGTGAAATGTGTAGATAAGTATTTTATAAATGCTAATTCTAGAAGAGTACACGAGGACAGGGACTGTGGAGACCTCATATGCTCTGAAATTGCTGGTAGTACTTATTTATTTATTTGAGAAGCACAAAGAGAACATTGAGAGAGATCCTCTGTCTGCTGGTATACTCCCTCAGTGCCTGCAATATCCAGGGCTTGGCCAGGCTACAACCAAGAGCTTGGAGTTCAGTACCATCCGAGCTCTGGGACTCAACTGCGTGAACCATCGCCTCCTGTGTCTCAGGGTCTGCATTTGGAGGAACCTGGAATCAAACTTAGGCATGGGTGTCTTCACTGCTAGGCCACCCTGCGTCAGTAGTTTAATGTGTACTGTAGCAACTAATTCTAGTACAGGTCTAACATTCTCTTTAGCATCGTGGTTTTGTCATGCCTTAACAGAAGGGCAGAGTATAAATTTGTGATGAAAAAAGTTATTTGAAAGTTAAGAAGGGCTCAGGTTTGGAAGAAATCATAATGTGGGGCTGGCATTGCACAACACATTAAGCTGCTGACTGCAATGCTGGCATCCCATTTGTGTGCTGGTTTGAGTCCTGACTACTCCATTTCCCAGTCCAGCTCTCTGGTAATGTGCCTGGGAAAGCAGCAGAAGATGGCCTAAGTACTTGGGCCCCTGCTGCTCATGTAGGAGACTTGGATGGAGTTCCAAGCTCCTGACTTTGGCCTGGTCCAGCTCTGACTGCTGCAGACTCTTGGGAAATGAACCAGTAGATGAAAGTGTGCGCTCGCTCGCTTTCTCTCTCTCTCTCTCTCTCTGTCTCTGTCTCTCTTTCTCTCTGTAACTCTGCCTTTCAAGTAAATATATAAATATTTTTTTAAAAAAGTAAATAGCATACAAAGTATATAGAAAAAAATTCCTAAATATTTGTACCTTTAAATACCAGAGGTTATGCTTACGGACATTAGCTAGATTACTCTCCATTCTCTGCTATTTCCTAAACAAGATGTGCCTGGGTATATAGTAAGCATATATAGTAAGCATATAGACAGAGCAGTTTTTTTTGTTAGGAATTTTCCAAAAGAGCTTGTCTTTGAAATTTGTGTAGATTAAACAACAAGTAATTTCTAGATAATATTGGGCTATAGTATCAACCAATGCTAGAAAACAGTAAAATTGGAAAGGAAAAAAATGAAATTTTATTACTTGAATTAAAATTATGAGTTATAAAACATTAAGTATATGAGAGACATTACCGAATATATTTAATAAAATTGTTAATATTTAACATTTAAAAATTAATTTAAAAACAGAAACAGAGATCTCTCATCCACTGGTTTACTCCCTAAATGCCTCCAACAGCCAGGGCTGGGCCAGACTGAAGCCTGGAGTTGGGAACTCAATGTAGGGCTCCTACCTGAGTGGCAGGAACCCAACTATTTGAGTTGCTACCTGCTGCTTCCAGAGTGTGCATTAGCGGGAAGCTGTCACAGGAAGTGGAGGTGGGACACAGAACCAGGCACTCTGCCAGTATGGGGTGGGAGGGTCCCAAGGGACATCTTAGCTGTTGTGCTGAATGCCTGCCCCTAATATTTAAATTTTAAAAAATTTATTTATTTGAAAGGCAGAGTAACAGAGAAGAGAAGAGAGATCGTCTATCCATTAATTCACTCCCCAAATAGCTGAAACAGCCTGGGTAGAAGTCAGGGACCCAGAACTCCCTCATCCTGATCTCTCACATGGGTAGCAGGGCCCAAGTACTTGGGCCACTTTTCACTCCTTTCCCAGGTGCACTTGTAGGAAACTAGATCAGAAGCAGCCAGGGCTTCAACCTGGCTTGAATATGAGATGCCTGCATTGCAAGCAGTGGCTTAACCCAATGTGCCACAAACCAGTTTCACATATTTAATTTTATATAAGAGAATTGTATCTGCAAAAAAGCTCTTTTTGAAAAGATAGGATGTAGAAATTTCCATCTGGGTCTGGAAATTTGAATCTCTAACCAAGAGACATCAATTTTGGAGGTCTTTAGGAATAAAATATGGAGGCTTCCTTCTCTATTTTAATGTTATTCTGGAAGTTTTGGGAAATGTAGTAAGATGTGCCATGGGAATTAGCAGCATAATTGTTAGAAATTAGAAGATACTTGCAAGGAACAATGACTATGATTTTTGTATTTAATAAGTGAAAGGAAGTTAATTAAAATTAATTGCAAGAAGAATTGAGCAAAGTACCAACATAAATAAAACTTAGTAGTTTTCTTTGAGCACTGATTAATGTGAATTGATTTTTATATTAAAACAAAACAAATGAAAAGGAAAGTTTGGATTTTAAATACTGTTAAAGGAGATATGCTACACATTTTTAGATTATTTAAATTTTTACATTGTTTACTATAAAGTAGTGAGCTGATGGTGCTCAATTAGAAATGTGGTTTTGACTTGTTAAATGATGAAGTAGGAATTTAAACAGCTAATATTGGAGCTTTGAAAATAAATGCATTTTTCATTAAATTTAAGTGTGCTTGCATGTTTAGTTTGTTTTTAAAAATTCTTATTATGATTTTGTTGAACTTAAATTGCAGTCTTGGTAGATGAACCCCTTATTCACGCAACTACTTATATTCCTTTGATGGATAATGCTAACTCAAATCCTGTGATGGATAAGAGAGAGGTTATTGATCTGATTAAACCTGACCAAGTAGAAGGGATCCAGAAATCTGGGGCTAAAAAACTGAAGACTGAAACTGACAAAGGTAATTGCAGAATGTTAAGATATAAAAACACACTTTTGAGTTCTGAGAGTGACAAATACATCTTCCCTTTCAAGCAGTGCATTGCAAACACTGATAGAATCTGTGTAGTGAAAGTCTCCATGGTCATCTGCTAGTCCAACCTTGATTTTGCAGACCTGGACGCTGGCATTTGACTGGCACAAGGGTCCCACAGATATTTTGCTATCTGGGGATCTTTTCCCTACCTGTCTTCTATCAGATTTCAGGGTCATTGACAATTACCTTTTTTTTTTAATTATTATTATTTTTCAGAGCTGTTTTCAGGTCAGAGCAAAATTATGTGGAAACATAGAGTTCCTATATACTGCCTGTTTCCACAAATGCACACAGCAGGCTTTAAAAACTTGGAATGTAGGTGAAGGGTTTTGGTTTAA
Organism: Oryctolagus cuniculus; assembly: GCF_964237555.1. NCBI lineage: Eukaryota > Metazoa > Chordata > Mammalia > Lagomorpha > Leporidae > Oryctolagus > Oryctolagus cuniculus. The sequence goes on along the minus strand of NC_091443.1, from coordinate 20,932,604 downwards.
CGGGTAGAGATTCTTTATATGGAAGTTGGTGTCTGAGGGCCGGCCCTGTGAGAATTGGGGTGGGTGAGTCCAGGAACTTTGTGATGCATAGATTTTTGTTGTTCATTTATTGATTTGATAGGCAGAGACAGACAGACATAGCTTCTATCTGCTAGTTCACTCCCCATATGGCCAGAGATAGATACAGACAGACCTTCCATTCATTCCTCTCATATGGCCAGAGAGAGAGATGCCTTCCATCTGCTGGTTCACTTCCTACATGACTGCAGCAGCCAGGGCTGGGCCATGCTGAAGCAAGGAGCCCAGTACTCCACCCACGTGGGTGGCAGGGACTCAGCCCCTTGAGCTGTCACCTGTTGCTTCCCAGGATTGCATCACAGGGAGCTGGATTGGAAGACGCTCTGATATCAGAAGTGGCTGCTCAAGTAGAAGTTTAGCCTGCTGCACCACAGTGCCCACCCCAAGGATTTTGTTGTGTATTATCATTATCTTAGAGTTTATTTTTTCATCTATGGAATTTGGCTTATATCTCTGAGGATTATTTAAATTGAATGGAAATATCATAAACATATTTCGTGCACATAACTAGCATATATTAGATGCTTAACTGATTTTTAAAGTGAAGGCATACTGGCATTTTAGTACTTTTGAGTTTGAGAAAGCTTTCAGTTAATGTGATTATTCTGTATTATGGATGGTAAACACCTTCCCCTTGCTCTTGATTGGAACATTTATTATTTGACAAGAAGTATAAATCTGTTTTCTTTTGGTTATTGACTTTCTGGGCCAGAAATTCTAGGTGCTTACCTTTGCTGAGGTTATTGCTTACGTCTTTTAAAATGTCAACTCCCTGTTTTTTTTCTTAATTAAGAAAATGCTGAAGTGAAATTTAAAGATTTTCTTCTGTCCTTGAAGACTATGATGTTTTCTGAAGATGAGGCCCTGTGTGTTGTGAACCTGCTAAAGGAGAAGTCTGGTGTGATACAAGATGCTTTAAAGAAGGTAAGCATATTTGTTGATGATATTTGTGAGCAGTAATTAGAAGTACACCATACAGCACTTCTGCCAGAATGATCATTATCTACTCTCATCCCTAATACCTCAAAACATGGAATCACATCTAGAAGTTCTGTAGGACTTCAGAAATTATTTCATATACCGATACTAATCAGGGTACTTGCATAGTTTAATCATGCAACTTTTGAGTCATCTGATGCTTGACAGTGGCCAGTTGCTTTAAACTGAGATTTCTGTGGCTTTAAAGCCCTTTGCCATTTGGACAAGGTGTACCCTGCGTTGCTCTGACTGAAGTACTGAACTCTAGATCAGATGATTTCTGGATAATGTATGTAGAATGTTTTTGTAACTGAGGATAGCATATTCAAAGAGCCTAGGGACTATTGTTGCTTGATGTGTGTGTGTGTCTAATATTACCCTTCTAAAATAAGTAATTTTTGTATGGCAGAATCACTACTATGGCTGATAAAAAAATTGTAAAATCTCAAAAATCCTGTGGAGTTAACTTTTGTATTCTTATGCGCCGGGCTCACTTCTAATGCCACTTACACTCTAAATACTGGGAAAGGTATTAAGTTTTCAAGCATTACTTATGTAAGATAAGATGACGTGGTATCTAGTGTCTAAGATTAGATGATTGACTTAACTGTCCACAACACACAGGACCTCATCTTCAGAAAACATCATAGTCTTCAAGGACAGAAGAAAATCTTTAAATTTCACTTCAGCATTTACTCTGAAAATGTAGTTAACACTTATTTATGCCCCATTCCACCCTGTAACCACTTACCTGCTTTAAAAGCTTAAGTGTTCTTTTTCTCTTTTTGTTTTTAAAGATTTATTTATTTATTTGAAAGAGTTACACAGAGAGAGAAGGAGAGGGAGAGAGAGAGAGAGAGAGGTCTTCCATCTGCAGGTTCACTCCCCAGTTGGCCACAATGGTCGGGAGTCACGATGGTCTGAAGCCAGGAGCCAGGAGATTCCCCTGGGTCTTCCACCTGAGTGCAGGGGCCCAAGGACTTGGGCCATCTTCTACTACCTTTCCACGCCATAGCAGAGAGCTAGATTGGAAGTGGAGCAGCCGGGACTCAAACCAGTGCCCATATGGGATGCTGACACTACAGATGGCGACTTTACCTGCTATGACACAGCACAGACCCCCTTTTGTTCTGTAGTCCAATCTGTTACTTCTCACCTGATTTCCTGATGTAGTCTCAATTCATGTTTCTGCTTTTCATTTTAGCTATCTCAGCCATTTTTCCATATAACTCTGAAGTGATTTTATTTTGTTATGCACTGCTTTAAAAATCTTTCAGTGCCTTTCTCTCTCTACTTAAGACACAGTCTTCCAAGCTCTTTAAGAGTCCTATATGTGTGTCTCTCTTAAACCTCATCTGGTCTCATTGGATTCCCTTGTTATGTTGCACCCATACGCAGTCTTCTCCAGTTCCTCTAGCATACTAGACTGCTTTCCTTCTGTCTCCTGCCCTGCCCCATTTCTGTCCATGCCTAATGCCTCCTTTAGGTCTCTGCATTAATACCATCTTCTGGTATAAGGCAGACTTGAGTTCATAGTCTAAATTGTTTTTCCTGATGTTCTGTCTCATAACTGGAGTTTTTATCATAGCATTGTAAGTCTGCCCTGACTTCCAAGTGTCTGTTAACAGTGCATTTTAGAAATTGTGACGTTTTGTAAGGTCTGTGCTTGTTAGATCATCTCCATGTGGTACCTGCCAGTGGTAGCTTAGAGTAAACAAGGTATTTGGGGGTAATCAGAATATAAAGTGATAAACTCTAAATGACTTTGAATACACTGTTCGATTGTTCTGTTGCAGAGAACTTTTCTTGAATGAAGAATTTTCCTTTGGTTCATTTTATTTTAATTGGATGAGTACATACCTAAAAAAAATTGTTGGCTTTTTTTTTTGGAAATTGGGAAAAGCTCCCAGCAGGAAGAAACCTCTGCCTAGCTGTTGGCTGGCGTTGTGGCTGCAATGCTGGCATCCCACATTGGTGCTGCTTCCACTGCAATCCAGTTCCATGCTAATGTGCTTGGAAAAGCAGAGGAAGATGGCCCAAGTCCTTGGGCCCCTGCACCCACATGGGAGACCCAGATGAAGCTCCTGGCTTTGGCGTGGCCCAGCCCTGGCTGTTGCAACCATTTGGGGAGTGAACCAGTGGATGGAAGATCCTCTCTCCCTCTCTCTCTTTAACTCTGCCTTGCAAATAAGTAAAATCTTTAAGCCAAATAAGTAAATAAATAAAACATTCTTTTTTAAAATTAAAAAAGTTGGTTTTTTTAAAGATTCATTTATTTATTTGAAAGAGTTACACGCAGAGAAGGGAGAAGGAGAGGCAGAGAGAGAGACAGACAGACAGACTCTGGTCTTCCATCTGATGGTTCACTCCCCAGTTGGCTGCAATGGCCAGAGCTGCGCTGATCTGAAGCCAGGAGCCAGAAGCTTCTTCCGGGTCTCCCACGCGAGTGCAGGGAGCAACGGTCCAAGGACTTGAGCCATCTTCTGCTTTCCCAGGCCATAGCAGAGAGCTGGATCAGAAGTGGAGCAGCCGGGACTCAAACCAGTGCCCATATGGGATGCCGACACTGCAGGCTGTGGCTTTACCCACTATGCCACAGCGCTGGCCCCAAAATTATTTTTTAAGTGTGTGCTGACTAAGGATATTGCTGGTGGCTTAGTGGGCAGCAGTAGTCATTTTATTGTTTGAGGCAGCTTTGAATTCTTGAGGCTGAGTGGTAAATGGGACTACTGTTTATTTTAGCAGGTCTAGGGAGTAGGTCAGGCCTGTGAAAAGGCAGGATTTGAAACAGAGCAAGTGTTTTGAAACTGCTCACATTTCCCCCTTTCCTTGGAGATGTTTGGCTTTGGGTGAAAGTCTTGTTCTTGATTTCTCACGGGGTGATTCTGTGCTCTACTGAAGGAACTCTGACCTTGTAGGTCTCCTGTATCTTTTTTTTTATTTTTTATTTTTTTATTTTTTTTGACAGGCAGAGTGGACAGTGAGAGAGAGACAGAGAGAAAGGTCTTCCTTTTGCCATTGGTTCACCCTCCAATGGCTGCCGCAGCCGGCGCGCTGCAGCGCGGCGCACCGCGCTGATCCGGTGGCAGGAGCCAGGTGCTTCTCCTGGTCTCCCATGGGGTGCAGGGCCCAAGCACTTGGGCCATCCTCCACTGCACTTCCCTGGCCACAGCAGAGAGCTGGCCTGGAAGAGGGGCAACCAGGACAGAATCCGGCGCCCCGACCGGGACTAGAAGCCGGTGTGCCGGTGCCGCAAGGCGGAGGATTAGCCTAGTAAGCTGCAGCGCCGGCCTGGTCTCCTGTATCTTAGAAAGCCTAGTGGAATATAATTTCACCCTCTTCCTGCCGTAGAAATTGAGTCTTGTTCAGACCTTTTAATAGATTTCAAAGTCCCAGATGTCAGTGGATTCTCATACCTAACTAAAGGCCATTCAGAGGCAGAAGGAGGGTCAGTACAGGGGCAGTGGCAGAGAGCAGAGAGAGTTAGAGGACTTACTGACCAGTTACATATAGTGGCTAACAAAGAGTCTAGGGTGACTGTTCCCTCTCCTGAGTAACCAGAGAGCATGTGTGATAAAGATGTTGTGAACATTTATAGAGAGTAGGGGATGCTGAAAGGTGTTTTAGGCCTCCCCTGTGCCATTTTTGTGGATATAATCATTTCACCCTGGAGCATCTACTTCTCGAACTGAAGAAAGGCTGCGGGGGGAGTGCGTGAGGAAAGCAGTGCACCATCACCACTGCGTGCTTGGTGGATGTGTGTCCGATGAAGCAACATGTGCAGAGTGGGAAGGCAGCTCGAGAATGAATCCTCACAGCACCGGCAGCCAGAGGGCGATAAGCTCAGCAAGAGGGCACTGAAGAGGAGCGAAACACCACGAGGTGGTGGAATCACAGACGCCTAGGAAGATAGAGAGTACAGGGCGACGAGGGGTGGGCAGAGAGGTCAGGGTGGAGAAGAATGAAAAACTGGGTTCGTGTCCTTAGTGACAGCAGCTGTGGTTTCATTTCAGAATTAGACTATAAATAAATGACAAATGAATGGGAAAGGTGACAGTGAGTATCCACCATAAGTGAGCTTTAGGTAGGAAGGGTAGAGTAGAGTGAAAGCTGGAGGGCTGCACAGATGGAGAGGAGGTGCTGCGTTGTGTGTGCACATGCCCATGCGTTTTAGTGCAGAGTGTATCCCAGGCTCCGAACTCAGATTTCCTGCATTCTAATCCAGGGTCCAGCACTTTAAGCTTTATGGCTCTAAATAAATTACTGAACTTCACTGTATCAGTTTGTTCTTCTCTGAAATGGGAATGATAATACATCTGTGAGAGTTAAATGAAATATATGCATACATGTTAGGTACTTAGAGTACCTAGAGTAACTGCTTGTACTTATAGTAATTGCTGGAAACTGTTAACTGATAATGCATTTACCAGTGAGAGAATGACTGATTTTATTTATTATTTTTAGGATTGACCTTTAAATATACTTCTCTCAATTAGATCATTTACCCTTTAAATTATGCTGTATAAACAGGATAAACTATTATTTTGCTGCACTGCTGATTTTTTTTTTTGTTCTCCTTTCCTTTCACTTTTATTAATTATGGCATTTCAGTTTGCTAGATAATTGTGATACTTAATACCTGTCCCTTGACTACAATTCACATGTTTGTTTCAGTCTTCCGTTTCATGGTGGGTTCAAATCTCAACACCATTTCTTTTGTTATAGCTTCTTTATTCTGTTGATTGACTCAGGTTGTTTTTTTTCTGGAATTTTTTCAAGAAGGGATCATGGACACTATTTTGTCCAAGTTGGGCAAGTAAAGATGCTTCCTTGTTGTTTTTATACTTGAATGACAGTTTGGTGAGGTATACTATTCCTGTGTTTCACCCTCTTTCCTTGAAGAATTTTCTTGAATTTGTTGTTCACTTTGTGTACATTCATATTGCTGGCTAGAGGTCTGAAGCCAGCCTGAATTTTGTAATCTTTTCCTGCATTTTTACCAGATTATACTCTCACAATGAAACTTTGAGTGATTAATCAAGTGTTTATTTTTTATTGGCCATTTCTGCTCTCTGCTTGACTGCATACTTCAAGAGACTGAGTTAGAAGTACAGCAGTAAATTTACTAAAATATGTCTTGACATTGATTCCTCTATTAATTTTCCCTTAGATGTAGCATGTCTTTTCAGTGATTAGATTAAAAGTCAACTTTTTATTACTGGTGGGTTCTGTGTTATGTTCTTGAAATAACAGAAATCATGAGTATCAGGTCAGTGATAAGAGAGCTAACGTGTCTCTTCTTAACTTCTATTTCTCAGTCTTTGTAAAAACAGAACAGTACCTAAACAGAGAAAATCGTTTTTACTTTTTTTTTATTTGTTTGCATCCTGCAACTCTCTGGCCAGTACTGTGCTTTTAGGACCGTGTCCTTTTCTGTTTCCTGCTTCAGCTTAGATTTTATTTCTGAGACTATTAATTTTATTCCACTTTGATTTTTTTCTTTAGATTTATTTATTTGAAAGAGTTGTAGCGAGAAAGAGGGAAAAACAGAGAGATCTTCCATCTGCTGGTTCATCCCTCAAATGATCATGGTGGCCAGAGGGCTGGGCCAGGCCAAAGCCAGGAGCCGGAGCTTTACCTGAGTCTCTCATGTGGGTGCAGGGGCCTAAGCACGTGGGCCATCCTCTGTTGCTTTCTCCACTTCTATTTTTGATAGCTTATTTTATGTTATTTTCTCTGAGCTCTCTCTTATAAACTCTGTTCTTTTATTTTTGTAGAGGTGAAAACTGTATTTGTATATTAGATTTTTAAAAATCATGTTGATGTTTTTAATCGTACTTTGTGGTTGCTCTTTGGCTATCTTTTTCTTGTGGCTTTTGTACATTTGTGTTTTCCTCCCTTCCCCTCCCCTCCCTTTCTCTCCCCTCCCCTCCCCTCTCCTCGAGGTAGAGTTACAGTCAGGGAGAGACAGAGAGAAAGGTCTTCCATCCAGGGCTGGTGCTGTGGCTTAGCAGATAAAGCTGCTGCCTGGGATGTTGGCACCCCATATGGGTGCCGGTTCGAGACCTGGCTGCACCACTTCCTATCCAGCTCTCTGCTATGGCCTGGGAAAGCAGTAGAAGATGGCCCAAGTGCTTGGGCCCCTACACCCACATGGGAGACCTGGAGGAATCTCCTGACTCCTGGCTTTGGATTGGCCCAGCTCCAGCCATTGCGGCCATTTGGGGAGTGAACCAGCGGATGAAAGACCTCTCTCTCTGTCCCTCCCTCTCATTCTCTGCCTCTGCCTCTGCCTTTGCCTCTGCCTCTAACTCTTTGAAATAAATAAATAAATCTTTTTTTTTTTTTTAAAGGTCTTCCATCCCCTAGTTTACTCCCCAGATAGCTGTAAAAGCCAGAGCTGAGCTGATCCAAAGCCAGGAGCCAGGAGCTTCCGGGTCTCCCACATGGGGCCCAAGCACTTGGGCCATCTTCTGCTTTCCTAGGCCATAGCAGAGAGCTAGATGGGAAGTTGAGCAACTGGGACTGAAACCAGTGCCCATATGGGATGCCTGCACCGCAGGCAGAAGCTTAGCCCACTATGCCACAGTGCTGACCTCTTTATTTTCCTTTTAAAAAGATTTATTTATTTGAAGGGCAGGGTGACAGAGAGGGAAAGACAGAGAAAAAGAGATCTTCCATTGCTAGTTCACTCCTTAAATGGCTGCAGCAGCCAGGGCTGGGCCAGGGTGAAGTCAAGAGCTTGGAACTCCCATCTGGGTCTCCTCTGTGTGTGGTAAGGGCCCATATCCTTGGCCGTCATTTGCTGTTTTCTCTCACGTGTAGTGGAGCAGCCAGGACTGAACCTGGTGGTCTGGCCTGGAATGCTGGCATTGCAGGTGTTGGCTTAACCTGCTGCGCCGTAGTGCTGGCACCTTTTTCTATTTTTGGTGTCCTGTATGAACCTTGTTTTCTTTCTCTTTGACTAATATTTCTCTTCGATGAGCGGTGCTCCCTCTGGATCATCTGTGTGCAGGAAGGTGATACTGGTGAAGGGCTAAGGCTGGTGGGTGTTCTCCTTTTGGGCAGGGTGTGCAATTGAATTCTTTGGCCATTTTGCTTTTTCCCAAGTAAAATGCTCAGGGACTTACTACAGTGTCACCTTCTACTCTGTCTCACTAGCTGGCTGTTCTTTTTAGGAGTTTGTGTTTTTTTGTGTTGTTTTCTTCCTTTCTTCTGTTTGGGACCTCCTTCCAAGAACGTTTCTGCTTTCCGTCTTTGTATTTGTTCTTCATATCAAATGAAAGCTGGTTGGTTTTACCTTACCTGTTAACTTCAGAGGACGCTGCACCAGTGTGGTACTTCTGTCACCTTGGGCGTATTCTGACAGGGTTGTTGAGTACGTGAGTTCAATTTTCACTACTTTTGCACCCTTTCCTGAAATTACGCTTTGAGGTAATAGATGACTGTTTCATTGATGATAGTTTGCATTTGTTTCATATTGTGTCTTTTGGTGTCCTTCTATGAAAAGGGGTGAAATCACTATCTTGACTCTGGGTTTAAAACTTCAGGTTTTGTAATTCTTTTTTAAAATTTATTTCTTGTTTGATAAATATCTTACTGATAATTTTATAATATATTTTTTTAAACAGAATATATAATGTTACAATGATTTCTGAATTATAGTTCACTGATCAGTATTTCAGTCATTTTATTTGCCCACAACTAAAATTGGTACTTCATTTTGATAATTTTCATTTCTTTAGCTCTTGTTCACTAATTATGCATTTGTTCTTAAACTGCAGTCCAGTAAAGGAGAATTGACCGCACTTGTGCATCAGCTCCAGGAAAAGGACAAGTTGCTGGCAGCTGTGAAGGAGGATGCTGCTGCCTCAAAGGATCGGTGTAAGCAGCTAGCACAGGTGAGGACCTCCAGACACCTGCTGAAGCAGGGGCTGCGAAGCAGTCCAGAAATTGTCCACCGTCCCTGATTCAGTCACTTACACGATAAGTTTATAGCCAACAAAAGTACTTGTAGAAATTTGGGAGGGAAGGGGTGTGTCGCATTCTTCCATGTTACTATGTGCTAGAGTTGAATTATGAATTTCAAATAATGGTACTTATAGATATGCTAGTTTCAGAATAGCAGATGCATTCTATTCAGGTGCATGGGAGTTTAATTGGATCTGACCTCGCTCTATTCTCTGTGGTGTGATCGTGGTTAAGTCTATGTTATAGGATCAATGTTAAGCTTTTACATAGTTACCTCAGTACAGAGATTCTTGTGATGGCTCTTTATTACTTTTAACCTGAGCAGTTTTAGTCCAAGAGATTGTCTTACTTTGTTTTCTTTTTTTAAAAGAACTTTTTAATATCATGTGGTCTGAGAACTATAGAAAACGTGATCACACTCCTCTTGAAGTGCTCTTTCTCCTTCAGAGATTAAGTGTAGTAGAGTAAAGGAGGTTTACTTATGAATCATTCACTTAGCTAAGTAATATCACCAAGAGCATGGCCTTATTTGAAGGTAAATCATTTGTGTGATTTCAAAGTTAAATAAAACTCAATGGAAATTCCTGGTTAGATTAAAATCAAAGCTGTTAATAAAAATAGGTGTCTCTTACAATTAGAAACCTTAGTACAGCTTTATGTGACTATTATTTTTTGCCTGCAATGAAAAAAATTAGGAATAGGTGAACATGAGGTGGGCCTATGGCATGGAGGGGTAAGCCACTGCTTGGGATGCTTGTATCCCACATCGTAGTGCCTGTTTGAGTCCTCGCTATTCTGCTCTAATCCAGCTTCCTGCCAGTGCTTCTTGGGAGGTCTCAGAAGATGGCTCAAATGCCACCCATACAGGGGACCTGGATGGAGTTCCAGACTCCTGGCTTCATCCTCTTCTAGCCCTGGCTCTTGTAGGTGTCTGGGGAGTGAACCTGTAGATGGAAGATCCCTCTCAGCTCTCTGTTGCGTACTCTTTCTGTCATTCTGCCTTGTGAGTAAACGAAAATAAACAAACTACCAAGAACAAGAATAGATGAATTGATTTTTTTAAGGTAACTCACTGAATTCTATATTTTGGATGTGTATACTTCTTTTTTTGTTTTAAGATTTATTTTTATTTGAAAGTCAGAGTTACACAGAGAGAGAAGAGAGGCAGAGAGAGAGAGGGAGAGGTCCTCCGTTTCCTGGTTCACTCCCCAATTGGCTACAGTGGCCGGAGCTGCACTGATCCGAAGCCAGGAGCTTCCTCCGGGCCTCCCACGCAGGTGCAGAAGCCCAAGCACTTCAGCCATCTTCTACTACTTTCCTAGGCCAGAGCAGAGAGCTGGACTGGAAGTGGAGCAGTTGGGACCCGAACTAGCGCCCATATGGGATGCCTGCACTGCAGACAGTGGCTTTACCTGCTACGCCACAGCGCTGGCCCCGGATGTGTATACTTCTTAGATCAGTATAACAATTTGCAAATATAAATGTATTAACAGAATTATTATATAAATATATAAATTAACAGGGACAACTATAAATTTCTTTAAAATTTTAAGTTTTCTCAAGCTTTTTTTAAAAATTTATTTATTTATTTGAAAGAGTTACACAGAGAAGGAGAAACAGAGAGAGGTCGGTCATCCATCCACTGGTTCACTCCCCAGTTGGCCACAACGGCCAGAGCTGCACCGATCTGGGAGCCAGGAGGTTCTTCTAGTCTCCCATATGGTTGCAGGGGCCCAAGAACTTGAACCATCTTGCACTGCTTTCCCAGGCCATAGCAGAGAGCTGGATTGGAAGTGGAGCAGCCAGGACTCGAACTGGTGCCCACATGGGATGCTGGCACTGCAGGCAGCGTCTTTACTGCTACGCCACAGCACCAGCCCCTCAAAAATGTTTTTAGAGCAAGGACATGGACTAACTGTACCTGCAGATAACTTTAGAACCTCTAGGTTTTCATGTACTTTGGTGATTAATATTTGTTTTAGGAATATATAGTACTTGCAAAAGTCAATGAAATTACCTTTTGAGATTTGATTTGAGAAGAGGATAAAACTTTTCTTTTTTTGTTTTTATGTACCTTTGTTGCAAGCTTCTTTTCTACAATAGATTTGTTCCAGTCTCTTCCTCTGGGAGAAATAATCTATTTTGCCTTTTTAGGCTTTTTTCCTAGGCCTCTTCAGTACCCTAAAGGAGGAATGGTACCTGGAATAATAGAGAGTTAAGTGTTATGTTTTAAATTGTTCTTTCTTATAATCAAGTTAGAATGTAGGACTTATTCTAGGTGCATCGTCTTTAACTCTGAAACCAGAAACTGCATTTGAAATAAGAGTGAACAGAGTGGCCAAGTGTTTGTGAAGGGAACTGGTATGAAGAGCTGGTGACATGTATAAGATTGTTTTTTAAACTTGATTATTCAAACAAGCACTTCCTGGTTCAGCATCCATGATCATTTTACTGACGTTAAAAAATGTTTTCTTACATTTATAGGCTTATTTTGATAACTGGTTTTTTTATAATTTTTTTTCTGATTTTCTCTCCTAGGAGATAATGACAGAGAAGGAACGAAGCAACGTGGTTATTGCAAGGATGAAAGATCGGATTGGAACCTTAGAAAAGGAACATAATGTATTTCAAAACAAAATGCATGTCAGTTTTCAAGAGACTCAAAAGATGCAGATAAAGGTATAATTTCATTCTTTGAAAGCAAGATGAAATATGTTTATTTAATTAGCAAACTTTTAAATACCTCTGATGTGCAAAGCCCTGTGTTCTGTCATCAACATGTAGTGACTGTTAAACTCACTCCTTTTCATTAAGTTAGCTTATCTGCTTCTGGTCTCCCTAACTCATCCCCACCTATAAAAGTAGCTAACTTAATGAAAAGGAGTGAGTTTAACAGTCACTACATGTTGATGACAGAACACAGGGCTTTGCACATAAGAGGTATTTAGCATTGGGTACTTAGGAGCAATGGAGATGGGAGGTAGGGAAGACAATATCCAGGCTGTGTTGAATCTTCTGAAACAATTAGATATGGTCAAGTAAGATAGTGAAGAAATGGACACTGAGTACAAGTTACTCAGGGTGGCTTCTTAGTTCTGTCCCTAGAGCTGATGGCTCAGTGGGTCAATGAGTGTCCTCCAGGCATTCTGATACAAGTTGTCTAATATTAACAGTTTGTGAGAAATACAGTTAGAGTTGTGGTTACAGCATTTTGATGTAGTGGGTTAAGCCACTGCTTGTGATGCTGGCAAGCCATATGGGTGTGGATTCGATTCCTGGCTGCTCCACTTCTGTCTAGCTGCCTGCTAGTGCACCTGGGAAAGCAGTGGAAGATGGCCCATGTGCTTGGGCCCCTGCACCTAAGTAGGAGACTCAGTGAAGCTCAAGACTCCTGGTTTCAGCCTGGCCTAGCCCTGGCTGTTGGAGCCATTTGGGGAGTGAACCAGTAGATGAAAGATACTTCTTGGGGCTGGCGCCGTGGCTCACTTGGTTAATCCTCCGCCTGTGGTGCCGGCATTCCATATGGGCGCCGGGTTCTAGTCCTGGTTGCTCCTCTTCCAGTCCAGCTCTCTGCTGTGGCCAGGGAAGGCAGTGGAAGATGGCCCAAGTGCTTGGGCTCCTGTACCCGCATGGGAGACCAGGAGAAAGCACCTGGGTCCTGGTTTTGGATCAGCATAGCTCTGGCCGTAGTGGCCATTTGGAGAGTGAACCAATGGAAGAAGACCTTTCTCTCTGTTTCTCTCTCTCTCTCACTAACTCTCTGTCAAATAAAAATAGAAAGAAAGAAAGAAAGATGCCCCCCCCTCTCTTTTCCTCTCTTTAACTCTGCCTTTCAAATAAATAAATAAATCTTGAAAACAGCAGCAACAAAAACAGAGTTGTGGTACCTGGGGATCAGGACTGGCATCAAGAATAATCTGTCTGTGAGTGAGATCCCAGTGGAAAGAAAGGGCCATCAAAGAAGGAGGTACCTTTCTCTGAAGGGAGGAGAGAACTTCCACTTTGATTATGGCGTTGTCTAAATAAGGTCGGAGTTTGTGAACTCAAGAGGCTTCCATAGCCTTGGCAGCTCATGACAAGAGCCTCGGGTGATTACTGACATCATAAATAAGAGTGTCAGTTGTTAAGTCAACAACAGGAGTCACTGTGCACTTACTCCCCATGTAGAACCTCTGTCCTTAATGTGTTGTACTATGAGAATTAATTGCAAAACTAGTCTTCAAACAGTACTTTATAATTTGTGTATCTGTGTGGGTGCAAACTGTTGAAATCTTTACTTAGTATAGAGTTGATCTTCTGTGTATAAAGCTAATTAAAAATGAATCTTAATAAAGGATGGGATGGGAGAGGGAGTAGAAGGTGGGATGGTTTGTGGTTGGAGGATGGTTATGGGGGGAAGAACCACTATAATCCAAAAGTTATACTTTCAAAATTTATATTTATTAAATAAAAATTTTTTATTAAAAATAAGTATAATTAGGTATTTTCTACACATTATTTTCTTTTCAACGAGGTTTATATATAAAGTTACTAAGATTTTAAAAGAGGAGGGGATTTAAGATGTTAAATAATGTGTTGAGCTAGCCAGTAAGGAAGCTAGAATCAGCTCTCATGTCTGCCTCCTCTCTTTGCACTTTGGCTCCATTCCAGACACATCTCCATCTCCCAAAGTTAAACATTTTTTTTTTGTATAGTTTATAAGCAACTGCGTGTGGAGACAGAGCATTCTCTCAATCTTTATGGTAGTTCTAAGCCTCTAAGTCTTTATGTAAAACAGAGATTTGTATTACATTTATTGGAAATGTGGATGAGTATATAAGTCATACCTCCATATCCTTGAATTTCACATATTTGGATCCAGTTGATAATAGGTCAAAAACATTTACAAATAAAATTGCATGTACTGGAAGACCAGGAAGGCAGTAAAGGAACTTAAGCAACCCAGCAGTGTAATTATATTAGTATTTTAAATTACTACTCTGGCATCAGAGCAGAGATTAGAACGAGGGAACGTTGAAGGCTTTTGCAGGAATTTAGTCAGAGACCAAGGCCCTGGGTTCAGATATTAGATATTGTCAGTGGGAGGATGACTTTGAGTAGGGCAAGAGAACTAGATAGGGCTTAGTGTTAGAGCAGGGAGGTGACCTTGAAGGACTCCAGGGTTTTGGCTTAAATGACCTTCGGTTTCTTCTGTCACTATTTCGGGAGGTTCAGTTCTTACCATCTGTCTTTTCTGTGATTCTAGTTAGGTCTGGGCTAGTTAGTATATCTTTTCTTTGTTACCAGAATTTTTTTTTTAAAAACAGATAAAAAATCATTGTTAATGATAAGGAGGCTGTTGAAGATCATGGCTTGGGTCTGCTTGCCAAGTGCACATATAATGCTGCCCTTAATTGAGTTTTCTGGACTAGTGATTTATTAAAATTATTTCCATTTGGTGGCAAATGCTTCCATTTGGAATGTGTGCCATTAGCTCAGGTTCATTAACATGTGTCAGAACTCACAGTCTTGGTGATCAGGTTATTTTTATTTTCCAGTATTATGAAGCATTATTTATCCTTACGCTTGACTCCTTTGGCTTCTTTCTTTTTTGACCAGTCTATAATTTGGTCTGAAATCTTAAGGAGACTTTATTTTTAGTTATTCTTTCCATCAGTTCATAGCTCCTTAGTTTGTTATTTCACACTAGCATAATTGTAGCTCCTTACTAGGTTTCTCATTTACTAAGTGTTCTAACTTGTGATTGGTATTCTTTTTGTTAAAGATTATTTATTTATTTATTTGAAAGTCACAGTTGTCAGAGAAGGAGAGGCAGAGGCAGAGAGAGACATTGTCCATCAGCTGGTTCACTTCCAAATGGGCACAACCATCAGGGCTGGGCCAGGCTGTCTAACTCTGCCTGTCTAAAAAACAATATGTATATTATATATATAATTTTTATATATATAATCACTAACAGTGAAAAAGAAGTGAGTCATGCCGTTGTCAGGTCTTTCCTCATCCACAGCTCCTACTTGATCCTCTGTCTTCCCATTTCCCAGCCACTTGAATTATTCTCCCTTCCATCAGCTAGGTTATTGAAGTACTGATCTTCCTAGCCTCAAGTGTTCTTTTCTTCTTGATTCTGTTTATTGCCCATTTGAAAGTTAGTCATATGCATTGTAGCAACATCTTTTATTGAAGATGAAAGATGTTTAAGGGATTGATCTTTTTCTTTGATTACTTGGAGGACAATTTATACATTCTGTATGAGTTCTCTGAAAAATAAAAACATATGTACTGTAGTTTTTAATTGTTATTAAGATTATCAATAACTTTTTTTTTAGATTTTTTTTTATTTGACAGTAGAGTTACAGACAGTGAGAGAGACAGAGAGAAAGGTCTTCCTTCTGTAAGTTCACTCCCCAAATGGACGCAACTGCTGCAGCTGCGCCGATCTGAAGCCAGGAGCTGGGAGGGTCCTCCTGGTCTCCCACATGGGTGCAGGGGCCCAAGGACTTGGGCCATCCTTTATTGCTTTCCCAGGCCATAGCAGAGAGCTGGACTGGAAGAGGAGCAGCCAGGACTAGAACCGGCCTCCATATGGGATGCTGGCATTGCAGGCAGAGGATTAACCTAGTGTGCCACGGTGCTGGCCCAAGATTATCAGTAACTGTTAATTTCCCTCTCTCTTTTTTTTTTTTTTTTAAAGATTTATTTATTTATTTGAAAGGCAGAAAGACAAAGGGGGAGAGACAGAGAAAAAAATCTTCCATCTGCTGGTTCACTCCCCAAATGACTACAACAGCCTGGACTGGGCCAGTCTAAAGCCAGGAGCCTGAAACTCCTTTTAGGTCTCCTACCTGGGTGGCAGGGGCCCAGGTACTTGGGCCTTCTTCCACTGCTTTTCCTGGGAACATTAGCAGGGAACGGAAATGGAAGCAGAGCTGTGAGGGCTCAAACCTGTGCTCTCCATATTAGTTTCTCTTAAAGTAAGCAACATTATTTCATATAATAAAGTAATGCTTTGGGCCGACACTGTGGAACAGCAGGTTAACACCCTGGCCTGGGCCACCGGCATCCCATATGGGCGCTGGTTCGAGTCCCAGCTGCTCCACTTCCGATCCAGCTCTCTGCTATGGCCTGGGATAGCAGTAGAAGATGGCCCAAGTCCTTGGAGACCTGGAAGAAGCTCCCGGCTCCTGGCTTCAGATTGGCGTAGTTCCGGCCTTTGTGGCAAATTGGGGAGTGAACCATCGGAAGGAAGACCTCTCTCTCTCTGCCTCTCCTCTCTCTGTGTAACTCTGACTTTCAAGTAAAATAATAAAATAAATAAATAAATCTTAAAAAAAAATTAAAGTAATGCCTGTCCTCGTAAGAGTCAATGTTCTTTACCTTTTGATCCTGTAGCTCTGAAATTAAAAAATTAGACCTCAGGAGAAAATGAGAATGATGGTTGCCAAGGATTGGAAGAGGGAAAAATGGGGAGTGATTACTTAGTACAGTTTTTTGTTTGCTTGTTTTTTTTTTTTTTTTAATTATCAATTTGAGAGGCAGAGAGAGGGTGAGTGAGCACACTCCCCCATCCACTGATTTCCTTTCCAAGTTCTCACAATACCTGGGGCCAGAGCTGGCAATGCAGTCTGAGCCTCCTGCTTGGGTGGCAGTTGCCTGAGCCATCATGGCTGCTTCCCATGGTTTTCATTAGCAGAAAGCTGGAGCCAGGCGCTGGAGCCAGAATTGCCATCCAGGCACTCCAGTTTCTAATGCGGATATCCTAACTTATGCACCTGCTTCTAGAGTTTTGTGTTAAAAGATGAAAAGAGTTATGAAGATGAATGTAGTTATGGATGCACAACATTATGATACCACTGAACTGTGCATTTGACTGTGGTTAAGAATGGTGCATTTTACATTGTGCACACTATGGTAGTAAAAAACAGATTAGAATCTTCAGCAAGGAAGTAGATTTTTCTGTTATCACTTATTTGATTATAGCTCAATTTGTAGTCTAATATAAATATATTGAAAATATTTTCAAGTTCTGTAGTTTTAGAATACTAAAAACTTTTATTTAAATATGTTTCCAGGGGCTGGCATTGTGGTGTAGTGTATGAAGTTGCCACCTGCAATGCCAGCATCCCATATGGGTGCCAGTTTGTGTCCTGGCTGCTCCACTTCTGATCCAGCTTTCTGGGACAAGCAGCAGAGGACAGCCTAAGTACTCGGGCCCCGGCTACCCACCTGGGAAACCTGGAGGAGGCTCTTGGCTCCTGGCTTTGTCTTGGACCAGTCCTCGCCTTTAGGGCCATCTGGGGAGTAAACCAGCTGATGGAAGATCTCTATCTCTATCTCTCCCTCTCTCTCTGATTTTCAAACAGATAAATAAACGATCTTAACAAAAAAAAAATACATATACATAAAAATACATATACATTAAAGATACATACATATGTATCCAATATGAAATTGACATGTTTTCCAAGATCAGAACAGGTTTAATTTCCTATCAGGTAGAAAGAGAGTATTTTTTTTAAAAGATTTATTTTATTTATTTGAAAAGGCAGAGTTACAGAGAGGTCTTCCATCTACTGGTTCATTCCCCAGATGGCTGCAATGGCCAGAGCTGCGCTGATCCAAAGTCAGGAGCCAGGAGCTTCTTCCAGATCTCCCACATGGGTGCAGGGGCCCAAGGACTTGGGCCATCTTCCACTGCTTTCCCAGGCCATAGCAGAGAGCTGGATCAGAAAAGTAGCAGCCGGGACTAGAGCAGGCGCCCATATGGGATGCGGGTGCTTCCGGTCAGGGCTTTAACCCACTGTGCCACAGCGCTGTCCCCAGGCAGAGTCTTAACTCATCTTTTAGTTCTGAAATAGTCATCTCTGTATGTGTTTATATTTCTAATGTGATAGCAGCTAGCACCTACTTGTATTCAGATTTTTGAATGCTGTGACAACTTGTGTTTACTTTGCATTCATTACTAAAAAAATGTAATTCTTCCTTTAGATTTGTTTATATTTATTTGACAAGAATGATTTAAAATTTCATTCTGTTGATACTTTTCACATTCTAATCAAATAAAATTCTTTTTAAAAGGTAGCTTTGACCATCTTTGTTTTCTAAATCTTATGTGTGTAAAACAATTAGTTTCAGCAAGTTCGTGAGCAGATGGAAGCAGAGATAGCTCACTTGAAGCAGGAAAATGGTATACTGAGAGATGCTGTCAGCAACACTACAAACCAACTGGAGAGCAAGTATGTTTCTAATTGCTTTAGTTTTCAATGAATAGCAAAGTCATTTTCTTGAATTCATGGAGTGATATTTGATGGTAATGGGCTACACTTGTTTCTTACATTTGTTTCTTTTTTTTTTTTTATTTTTTTATTTTTTTTTATTTTTTATTTTTTGACAGGCAGAGTGGACAGTGAGAGAGAGAGACAGAGAGAAAGGTCTTCCTTTGCCGTTGGTTCACCCTCCAATGGCCGCCGCGGCCGGCGCGCTGCGGCCGGCGCACCGCGCTGATCCGATGGCAGGAGCCAGGAGCCAGGTGCTTTTCCTGGTCTCCCATGGGGTGCAGGGCCCAAGCACCTGGGCCATCCTCCACTGCACTCCCTGGCCACAGCAGAGGGCTGGCCTGGAAGAGGGGCAACCGGGACAGAATCCGGCGCCCCGACCAGGACTAGAACCCGGTGTGCCGGCGCCGCTAGGTGGAGGATTAGCCTACTGAGCCGCGGCGCCAGCCTACATTTGTTTCTAAAATAAATTACTTTTCAAAGACAGTTCTCTGGCTGTGTGAAGAACTTCAGCTATTTAAAAATTCGTATTTATGTATTGTATGAAAATTGCATATTTATATAAATTTATTTATATTTTATATTTAAATACTAGTGCAGCGAGTCAAACAGTCTACAAATTTATGAGACAGAATTTAGAAGTTTTAAATCATTTACCCCCTTCAACAGTAGTTTTCAAACTTCATTATTCACCTGGCATGTTAGTTGAAAAATAAGTCTCATCTCTAATAAGTATGATCCTTGTCTGGGAATCCGCATAGTAAGGCACATTCCAGTGACAGTGATGTGGTTAGTTCTAGAGCTGTTCTTTGAGAAGCAGTCCCTTAGAGAGACCAACAGTATGCTTACCTAGAGTCAGATTTCTGGTTAATTTTAATAGGTTTTCAGAAGACCGTTTGATGCACTGTTTACTCATACTCATGAATTGGTGGTCATCTGTTGCTTTTGATATTTTGTAGTTGCTTTACATAATTTGTATAATTACTATAATTATTCACTCAACCTTCATTTCTAGCAGTTATTGTGTTATTTTTCACTTGGCTATAAGTAGAATTACTTGCTCAGCAAAACTAAAAAAAAATTCATTTCTTATATGTGTTATAATGAAAGTTTCTAATCCAGTTACTGTTTTTAGGCAGTCTGCGGAACTAAATAAACTGCGCCAGGATTATGCTAGATTGGTGAATGAGCTGACTGAGAAAACAGGAAAGCTCCAGCAAGAAGAGGTCCAAAAGAAGAATGCTGAGCAAGCAGTTACTCAGCTGAAGGTAGTGTATTCCCACATGGATTTATCGTTTCATGAATAATGTTGGTATTTGTTTTGATGACTTGCATGTGTATATGTGTTGGTTTGATAAACATAGGTTGAGCCTTAATGGGACTGAAAAATGTATGCTTTGATGAAAGAATTGCATATAATCTTGAATTTGAAGTTGAAGACTGTCTGTAGGTATGTAGGTATGAAATTAGGGGCTGGTATTGTGTCACAGTACGCTAAGCTATTGCTTGCAATTCTGGCATATCAGCATATCAGAGTGCCAGCCAGAGTCCCAGATGTTCCACTTCCAATCCAGCTCCCTGCTAATGTGCTTGGGTAGGCAGAGGAGGATGGCCCAAGTATTTGCCTTCTGTAAGAGACCCAGATGAAGCTCTGGGCTCCTGGATTCTGTCCAAACAGCCCTCAGCCCTGGCCATTTGGGGAGTGGATCAGTGGATGGAAGATGTCTGTCTTTCTCTGTCTTTTTCTCTCTCTCTGCCTTTCAAATACATCTTAAATTAACTGATTGACATGTATAAGTAGTAGAATTTCCTCTTATAAATGGAGGTTTGGGTTTATATATATATATAAGGCAAAAATTGTGTAAAATTGCATTTAATATCCATTTTGTCGTCCATAAATTAGACTTTTCAGTAAGTCCAATAGAGTATTTTTCTTTCAGCATTGGAATAGATGTTTTTTTTTGCTTGTATAGAAGACCCAGGTCGTGTTCCAGTGGCTTGTACTTGAGCTGTGATATACAAAAAAATCACTTACTGTGTTTCTAGCCAGCACAGTGGCACTTGGTTCAATGAGTTGCTCGTACTATCAGGAGACAAGTGGGGCTGCTCAGGCCAGCTGAGAGAGGAGCGGATTATCTTCTCTCCTGTCGTATGCACTGTGGACCATGTGTACATTGGGTGGAATGATAGAGAATTGCCCCATTTATTAAGGGATTTGTTGAAATTGTAGTTGGGTTTGTATAAGCTCAATGTACTAGATACCTACCTAGATGACTGATTTCCTCATACCTTGATAGTTCTAGAGTAGCACAGGTTAAAAGGGCTTTGAGACTGATTGAATGGAAAATAGTGAATTTGTATTTCTTGAAAGTTTTTGGGTCCCACGTGAGACCATTAAAAGCTGAGTGTACTTTTGTTTCGTCTTGGTCTTGCTGGCAGGTTTGCTGCTGGCATTTTTTTTTTTTTAAAGCTTTATTTATTTATTTGAAAAAGATACACACAGAGAGAAGGAGAGGCAGAGAGAGAGAGCGAGCGAGAGCGATCGATGAGTTGATCTTCCATTCACTGGATGACCTCAGCGGCCAGAGCTGTGCCAATCTGAAGCCAGGAGCTAGGAGCTTCTTCTGGGTCACCTGTGTGGTTGCAGGGGCCCAAGGACTTGGGCCATTTTCCACTGCTTTCCCAGGCCATAGCAGAGAACTGGATGGGAATTGGAGCAGCCGGGTCTCGAACCGGCACTCATGTTGGGATGCCAGCACTGCAGGCAGTGGCTTAACCCGCTACGCATCAGCGCCAGGCCCGCTGCTGGCATTTATGGATGGAAGTCTATTGTCTGTGAATATAGATAAATAGATACTGAGAGTAAAGATTGTAGTCCAAATTGGAGTGTTGTGCTAAAAGTATATGACCTCAAAATAGGAAATTTAGGTACTTCCTGAGGTTTAGCAGTGAAGATAACTGTTCTGTATTTTGAGAGCTTATCAGCTGGAAATCAATGGACAACATATCATAGCTGAGTGGATCAGATATGTACACAGAAGTAGCTAGCTATCCTGATCCAACAATAAAAAAACTGAGTTTCTGATCTAATCTCCAATCTGTAAACCTGTATATTGGGAGGACAAGATGGCTGTGGCTGCTATATAAATCTTTCAAACTGTGCGTATCTGCATATCATATTAAAATGTAGGAAACTCATGGCAATAAGCAATTTTAAGACACAACTAACAGTAGAAAATGCTTTTTCCTTATTAAATTTTAAATCTCAAGTTTATGTTATCTTGTCTCTCTCTCCCTGTAAATATCAAGGTTCAACTACAGGAAGCTGAGAGAAGATGGGAAGAAGTTCAGAGCTACATCAGGAAGAGAACAGCAGAACATGAGGCAGCACAGCAAGGTGAGGGGAAGAGATACTCATTTAAATGGTGTATAAAATTGGGGGTGAAATTTCCTCCCCTGTCCATTTGTGAAGAAAGTACAATTGGGCATTTTGGTTATAGTGCAATAAAAATAGCTTTTATACTTTGAAAATATATTTATTTTCTTGGCATTTGTTGGGATTTTACAATAAAAACCTATGACTTTGGCTGAAGCAGTAAGTTTTCGCCAGAGTTACAGTACATAATAATGTAAGGGAGGGAGCATGGGCGGTGTGCTTTCATGTAGTTACTCCTTTTGTTCCTTGATAGCTCTTCATTTTGTTTTTTAAGAAAAGATTCAATTCTGTGTTGTGAAGAGAAAAATAGAGCATTACCAATCCAAGTGGTTTACTTAAAACTGTGCCACTTAATAAATAACTTTTACTGCTCACTTATTCATAATTTGATGGATCCATCTGGGAGATAATGGAACTTGTACTGTGTGTTTTCTGTGTATCTCTCCTACCACCTTTTTCCCCATGCAAGAGGGTGATCTGGCAAAATGTAGTTTCAGATGAAAGTAAGGAATTTTGGCTCGTTAAACCTTTAGTTTCCTCCGTCTCTCCCCCAGGAATAAACCTCTGGTTCAATGTCTAAGTGCACCCAAAATATTTGATGACCTATTTCTCTTTATGTAAAGTTTATATTAAGAACATTAGCTCTCTGTTGTGGCCTGGGAGTGCAGTGGAGGATGGCCCAAGTGCCTGGGCCCTGCACCCCATGGGAGACCAGGAGAAACACCTGGCTCCTGCCATTGGATCAGCACGGTGCGCTGGCCACAGCACGCCGGCTGCGGTGGCCATTGGAGGGTGAACCAACGGCAAAAGGAAGATCTTTCTCTCTGTCTCTCTCTCTCACTGTCCACTCTGCCTGTCAAAAAAAAAAAAAAAAAAAAGAACATTAGCTTATTTTTGAAGTTTATATTTCATCAGTAAAGCACACAAATTATCCTAAAAGACTGTAACAATAAACTACATATAACTGTGGACATTAATACCTCCCTCTTGCCAAAAGCAGTTGCTCTGAATTTTTACATTTTGCCTTTAGTGTTTTACTTGGTATTTCAGAACAGTATACTTAATACTGCTTGATGGGCATCCACCTTCCTGTTACAGAAAAAGAGGACTTAACACATTTACCCCATTTGTACTACCTGTCCCTCATTCTTCCAATATGGTTATACAAGCTTTTTGATTATATCATTATTGTTTGTTTATATAATTACGACTATAATTCAATGCTGAGCCAAGAAATATGTTAAAAGTGATTTTTTTTCTTAAAAGTTTGTTTTGTTAACAGTAATTGTACATCTTTGTGGGGTATAATGTGATATAATGTGATATTTACACATTGTGTAATGATTAACTCAGGATATTTAGGTTAGTCATGATCTGAGACATTTATGATTTCTTTGAGATGAGATAGTTCAAAATGTTCCCTTCTAGTTATTTTGAGTTACACAGTACAGTACTATTGACTATAATCATTCTTTTGTGCAATGGAAAACCAGAAGGTATTCCTCCCGTCTCTGTGACTTTACATGTATTGAACCTCTTCCTGTCCCCTCTGCCCTGAATCCTTTGAACTACTGTGTATTTCCTAGAGCTAGTCATTGGTTTATTTCTTTACCTATTTGTTCTTTTGTCTTAATGTTTAAAATTTTACCTATGGTTAAACTCCTCTTAATACCTACACACGCACCCATATATCCATCTCAGCATGATAAATAGTAAGTAAGAATGTATCAGTTTTTCTTGGTGATCTCCCTCCTAAAATCTTCCGTCTTCCTCGCTGTTGCACTTGTTGCTCTCTAGGTTGGCATCATACCTGTCTCCCTTGCTTTTCTCTCTCTCTACCCTGTATCGTGGGTCCTAGGTATTGCCATCTTTCTTGCATTTCTCCTTCATTTTAATAGAGCATGTCTTTCAACAGCTGCATGCATGAAAGTGTGCCTTCAGGTACATTTGTTGAATTGAATTTTGTGGATCTGAAAATGCTTTTATTATTGTCTTTACCTTTTTTGGCTGGATATAGAGTTTTTTTTTTTTTTTTTTTTTAAAGATTTATTTAGTTACACAGAGAGGGAAGGGAGAGGAAGAGAGAGAGAGAGAATCGATCAATTGATCGATCTTCCTTTCACTTGTTCACTCCCCAATTGGCCGCAATGGCTGGAGCTGTGCCTATCCAAATCCAGGAGTCAGGAGCCTCTTTTGGGTTTCCCATGTGGGCGCATGGTCCCAAGGACTTGGGCCATCTTCTGCTGATCTGAAGCCAGGAGCTTCCTGCAGGTCTTCCCATTGTGGTGCGGGGGCCCACTGGTTTCCCAGGCCATAGCTGAGAGCTGGATCGGAAGTGGAGCAGCCAGGATTCAAACTGGCACCTATATGGGATTTCAGCACTGTAGGCAGTGGCTTTACCTGCTACACCACAGTGCTGGTCCCAATATAGAGCTTTTAAGTTTGCAAATAATTTCTGCCACAGAATTTTGAAGACGTTGATGTGATGTTTTAGCTTTTACTGTTAGTGTTAAGAAATAGTCTACTCATTTGAGGTCTAGTCCCAGATATGACCATTTGTGTTTAGTTTTCAAGAGTTCTGTGTTGAGTTGTATTGTTATTAGTGTCTTGTTATAGAGGTGTTTCCTTTTGAGACACACACACACACACACACACATTTTCTTTCCTGCTTTCTGTCTTTGGTGTTCATCACCTATCCATCTTCTCTACTGCCTCCATTTTTAATTTATGTTATGAAACAGAAAGGCATCTGTTAGGCTGATAACTCCATTTTATTTTTCTCTTTCTGGAACACTTTTCCCTTTTTCTTTGCCAACTTAGTTATTATCACTATTCACTTTGTCTTCATTTATTGTGATTTTTGAGTTACATTTATTTTCTGATTGCCTAAAGACAATTTGTGTTTGTTTCCCATTTCTCCTTCTTGTTTGGGCTTATTAAAGAGAGAGAAACAGAAAGGTCATAACATTTTAAATCAGAACATTTGTTCATCTTTAGATAATGGATTTTTTTTTTTTCCAGCATGTTTTGATGTAGTGGAATATGGGTATTTCCAGGTAGCAGAGTTTAGGGAATTTGCAAGAAATGTACTACATGACTTCATTAAAGTTTCTTTGGGAAAATCTTTCAAGAAATGATGTAATGGTTTTTATGTGAACCATTCCATTTTTAATGTGTACCATTTGGTTAACATGCTTATTCAGTGTTTACTGTGTTCCAAACCTTGGGCACAGCTCTGGATATTGGGAAAGGGCAATGTCTGATTTCAAAAAGCTCACTCCCTAGGATAGGAGATGAATTAATACAGTGTGGCAGGTGCTTTTATGAAAGTAAGCAGAGGCTGCAGCAAGAGTATGCAGGAGAGGGAGTGGGAGAGATGCAAGGAAAGTTTTCTAGGTGAGATAATGCCTGTCATCAAGACTAAGAGGAGTAGCTAAAAAAAGGAAGAGACCTTTTGTGAAAAGGTAATATTTTGTTACAGATTTGCAGAGTAAATTTGTGGCCAAAGAAAATGAAGTACAGAGTCTGCATAGTAAGCTTACAGATAATTTGGTATCAAAGCAACAGTTGGAACAAAGACTAATGCAGTTAATGGAATCAGAGCAAAAAAGGGTGAACAAAGAAGAGGCTCTACAAATGCAAGTTCAGGTATCTCTTTTTCATTCTTTAAAAAAAAATGAAGGTGGGCGGTATTTGGACATGTGTGTCTAGAAGAGAGCAAGGGCTACCTCGTCCTACTTCTGGAGTGGTGGCAAATCATTACTTAGCCTTTGAGCACTGTACATTATATGGTGTGTTTGAAGCTGTATGCACATATAGTCTATGCTCAATGTGTTAGATTAGGGAGAGCATAACATACCCTTAATTTCCACATTACAAATTAACTCAGAATATAATTCCTGGTCACTGTTGTTAATAATGCCTTTTAGAATCTAAGAATGAATCTTAAAAAATAAACAGATATAACTCATTGTGTTTATATACATGAGATACTTATTAACAGCACATTTTCCCTCTGTTTTTAATTGCTACTTGTAAAAGGATATTTTGGAGCAGAATGAAGCTTTGAAAGCTCAAATTCAACAATTCCATTCCCAGATCGCAGCTCAGGTAATGGTGCTTTGTTATTGCTTATCAATAATATTAGCTTCACAGCCACTTAAACAGCCTTCTGAGTGCCTGGTGAAGCTGGGACCCGAACTGGCTCCCATATAGGATGACAGTGCTGCAGGCGGCGGCTTTACCTGTTATGCCACAGTGCTGGCCCCCTTTATAGAATTCTCAGTTGTTTATAGCAAAAGTATTAGTTTAGAAAACTAACTGTAAAAGTTAAGTTTCAGATAAGTTCACACTCTCAAAGCTTTGAGCAATTTTCCTAATTGCTTTCTTTGTAGAAACTACTGCCTAGAATTGGGAGAATTATGTTCTAGGGGGAAAAAGTGTGGGTGTGGGGCTGCATGGATGTGTTATCAACTCAGATTGAGAGCTTTAGTTAACCAGCTGTGAGATAGTTCTAGAAAGTTTATCAGAAACCAAGTAATTCAAGAACGTTTGAATTTATAAATCCTTTTAGAAAGTAAAGATGAACATGTGTATTACCAAACTGTTGAATTATCTTATTCATGAAGTAGATTATTCATTATTGAAAATTGTTACTAAGGTGAAGCAACTAGCCCAGGAATCAAATAAAATGGCCTTTGTGGCTGTTTTTCCTATAAATTTGTTTCTTGTCACTCAGGTAGTTTCCAGGACTGTCAGCTTGTTCTGATCTAAATGTCTTGTGATACATTTAACCGCTGATACTGGCTGTTGGTGGTTAGACAGGCTTTGAGAGTAGTAGCTATTCTTTGTTGAACACCCACCAGGGGCCAGAGACTTCTTTAACAACTTTATATGTAGATTAATTTGTCTTCCAATTTTCGAAGCTGTGTTGTGATTATTACACAACTTTTGAGCTTTCTTTCAAATGATTTTATGTTGACATTGTTTTTCTTTCTTAGACCTCCGCTTCAGCTCTAGCAGAAGAATTACATAAAGTGTAAGCCTACCTTTCCAAACTTCTCTTACGATTGTGTAGTCACCACTAACTGATATTTGTTAGATTTGATACTTAATGACAAACTTGATGCTCTGTCCTGTTTGCGAAATACTCTGACCTAGATTTGGACCTACCTTTTTTCTCTTTTTTTCCTTTTAGTTAGTTGGGTCCATACATATTATACATTCTGTTTTTGTGTATTCATGATAGAAAGTGGAAGACTTTGTTTCATTGTGGGTGTTAGTAATTATGTGGAAGAGGTCATTTTGTTTTTTGAGTAATGCAAGTAAATTCATTTTTGTATCTAATAAGTAGTTGTGGCCATTCTGTGTTTAGCTTTGTGGTAAGGTACCCCAAACAAAGGTCTATGCTTATCTCTGTGTATATGTTGTGTAATTTTGTATAGATACAGATAACTGGAATTCAGAAATCTGGAACGTGAAATCTGGTTTTGATATTGCCAGCCTTCTAAGCCTAAACAAATGAATTAATTTCTGCAACCTTGAGACTTAATATAGAAGTTTGTATTTTAAGTAGCTGCAGTAATGCATTGTGATAGTTATTAGTAAACTGAAAGGATCAGTAGAGAGCAGGCACAATTTTATGAGAGACTATTTTAGTAAGATAGTGCTGTTTAAGGCTTTTAAATCTTTAATTTGTGATTTGACTTCTAAATGTTTATTGAATATGCAAATATATTTCCTTTAAAGGATTGCAGAAAAGGATAAGCAGATAAAAGAGACTGAAGATTCTTTAGCAAATGAACAAGATCATTTAGCAAGTAAAGAGGAGGAACTTAAGGTACAGTACTTCTTTTTCTATTTTTCAGGTTTATTTAATTACTTGAAAGGCAGAGTTGTGCAGAGAGGGAGAGTGAGAGGGAGACAGACAGAGAGAGAGAGAGAGAGAGAGAGATTGATTTTGTTCACTTCCCAAATGGCTGCAACAGCTGAGGCAGATCCAGGCTGAAGCTAGGAGCCTGGAGCTTCTTCCGTGTCTCCCACGTGGGTGCAGGGGCTGAAGCACTTGAGCCATGTTCTTCTGCTTTCCCAGGCATATCAGCAGGGAGCTGGATTGGAATTGGAAATGGAGCAGCCAGGACTCAAACTGCATTCATATGGGATGCTGGCGTTGATGCTGCAGCTTTACCTGCTCTCCTGCCATGCAGGCCCCGGTACAATAATTCTTAGAAAAGGCTGCAGCAGTTTACAGGATTTGACACTGTGTAACACTTGCATATATTCAAGATGAATGCATACATGTGAAGAATGGAAAAACTTCAGAACTCACTTGAAAAATGTACCCCTTTGCTAAACTACAACATCCTCTTTAGTTCTCTTGAGAGGAAAAAAAAATCAAAGGACTTTTCTCACATGATATAATTCACATTAATTTTAGGAAAAGGCTTATAAGAATTGGTAGTTTCTCTTTCTGATTTAGGAAATTTATAGTTTGAAACTTTTGCTTAACTCATAGGAAGCTCTCAGAGATGCTTTGCAACTTTTAAGTCAGTTATGTTAGTTGTAATAGAGTATTCTTTTTCCTTGTTCTAGGATATACAGAATATGAATTTCTTACTGAAAGCTGAAGTGCAGAAATTACAGACCCTGGCAAATGAGCAGGTGGGTATTTATTGCTTTTGAGCACTTATGTTAGAATTTGAATTTCTTCTTTTTTTTATTGCTATTTCAAGTGCCAATTTCCTTGTGTAAACAATAAATATAGTGGTTTCTTTGTGTAATTGTATGGTGCATTTTGTAAGCTTGCTTTTGTTGACCATGATCTTCCAACCTGTTCGATATTACTATTTCACATTGAAATAACGTTTGATTCAGTGAATCAGTCACTTTTAAGTTAAGAGAGGCGTCAGTTAAAACTGTTTATGTGCTGGTTTGGTTTAGCTTTTGCTGTTAAATTTAAAAAGGATACACTTTTTTTTTAGGGCAGCAGTTGACATGTGAGTAGTAAAAATCAGATGGCCAAAAAGAAATGTATGTTATTCCTGTAACTTATTTCAAATATATGAGAATGATAACTTTAGTATGTAAAAATAAGTGAAAGAATGGTTTTGAGTACCTTCTGGGAGTGATACAGTTCTCTTCTCATTTCTGACAGGCTGCTGCTGCTCACGAATTAGAGAAGATGCAGAAAAGGTGATGAACGTATTGTATATAGAAACATGCAGATGTTTATGTTGAAGTCTAATTGTTGCAGAAAGTATTGCTGCTTATAGCAGATAGTTATATACGTGGTTTATGTACACTTTCTCAATGTATGAACTATTTTAATTGATGGTTTTTTCCCTTAGTATTCATGTTAAAGATGATAAAATAAGATTGCTTGAAGAGCAGCTACAATGTGAAATTTCAAACAAAATGGAAGAATTTAAGGTATGTGATGAAGCTTGTGAACTCAACTTCCTTATAATAATAACCTTTTATGATTTTCAGTTGAAGAGAATCTAGAAATAGTAATTTTTACAAGTGTGTTTGGATTTCAGAACTTT
Source organism: Oryctolagus cuniculus (assembly GCF_964237555.1). NCBI lineage: Eukaryota > Metazoa > Chordata > Mammalia > Lagomorpha > Leporidae > Oryctolagus > Oryctolagus cuniculus. The sequence continues at coordinate 20,903,325 of NC_091443.1, read as the reverse complement.
TTTGTACCAAAATAAACGTCTCTTAATCATTTTCCATGGACTTTTTTTTTGTAGAAAAGACTTAACTTAAAAGATTCATTTATTTATTTGAAAGAGTGACAAAGAGGGAGAGACACAGGGAAAGAGGTCTTCCACCCCCCTGGTTCATAACCCAAATGCCGGCCGGCACCGTGGCTCACTAGGCTAATCCTCTGCCTGCGGTGCCGGCATCCTGGGTTCTAGTCCCGGTCAGGGCGCCGGTTCTGTCCCGGTTGCTCCTCTTCCAGTCCAACTCTCTGCTGTGGCCTGGGAGTGCAGTGGAGGATGGCCCAAGTGCTTGGGCCCTGCACCCCATGGGAGACCAGGAGAAGCACCTGGCTCCTGGCTTTGGATCAGCGCGGTGTGCCAGCCGCAGTGGCCATTGAGGGGTGAACCAACGGAAAAGGAAGACCTTTCTCTGTCTTTCTCTCTCACTGTCCACTCTGCCTGTCAAAAAAAAAAAAAAAAAAAAAAAAAAAAAAAGTCATAACCCAAATGCCAACAACAGCTGGCAAAGCCAGGAGCCTGGACCCTTCATTAAGTTCCACAATTTGGGTGGCTGGAACTCAAGTACATGGGCCATCACTTTTGCCTCACAGGCACAGTAGCAGGAAGCTGGATTGGAACCAGAGGTGAGACTTGATCCCAGGCACTCTGATAAGGGATGTGGACTCATCCTTCCATGAACTCTTTGAAGTACCTTCATATATAAAGTTTCTCTGAAATAACATTTCTATGGTTTATTTGGGGGCTTGTACAGTGAACTTTATAATGATTTTATTTTGTCCAGATCATGTTCCCTGTTCTAATAGACTTGTGTGATTTATTTGTCCTTTTTCTTGGCAGTTTTCAGTTGATAGTTTGTGTTGGTGATTGTTTTATCTTTCTCCATTTTGCTGCAGTATTGGTCTCTAGTGATAGCCAGCTATTTTGACAGTCTGTCAGTGAGATTTGAGTTCTTATGTATATAAGAACTGTATATAATTTACCTGTACTTTGAGTACTTGATCCAATAATAAGGGTTTGATTGTTAAAGAACCCATTCAAATGTTTGCTTTGTTTCCTGTTTCTTAATAAACTGTAAATTGATATTCTTTCTTCCAGATCCTGAATGACCAAAACAAAGCTTTAAAAGTGGAGGTTCAGAAGTTACAGACCATTATTTCTGAACAGGTAAGGCTTTTCAGACATTAAAAAGTAGAAATACCCACTATAAAACATAACTTGATTTCTTCTTAGTAATCAACTCACTTATAGGAAATTCTACTCAAGCTTAGTTGTGTCTTTTAATTGCATTTCTATTCCTCTTGTGTTCATCAAGTATCTAAATCAGGAAACTTTTTCTTATCTGAGATGAAGCTAATGCTAATCTGCTTGTAGGCACTTAAAAAAAAAAAGATAATAGAATGCATACAGAGGACCTCTTTAAGCCATTTTGGTACATTCGGCTCTCAGGGTAAAAGTCCTGCCCTCGCCTTTTAGAACTTCAATTTCTTCTTTTAGGCAGCAAGTTTTCTTAAAAAAGACAATGGACTTGAAATCTATTACGAGCACTGAAAAGCAGTGATGTTGATCAAATCGTCTACATTTCTGATACCGCACATCCCAGATCTTTCACACTGAGATGGTACTTAACATAATTTGTCAGATTTAAATGGGGAGGTTTATTGTATATAGCGCACATCTAATCCTTAATTCTTTCCCTTCATACTTATTTTTTCTGTCTTATCTCCAACCCATACCATCATCAGTCTTCTGTATTTATAGGAAGTCATCAAAACTACACCAGCTTCAAACAGGCTTGGCTCCATAAAATGGAGCCCAGCAGTGTCTGTTCTCTGGCTATTTCTGAGTCACCTGTGTTACACAGCTCTTCAACTTAGACTTTTACAAAGTATTCTAGATACTCTCGACGTTAGAATAAATGCTTGCATGTTTCAGTAACATTAAATTTTTGGCATATACTTTTTTTTTTTTAAGAATTATTTATTCATTTGAAAAAGTTAGAAACAGAGAGAGAGAGAGAGAGAGATTCCACCCACAGGTTCACTCCCCAAGAGCCACAACAGCCAGGGCTGGGCCAGGCTGAAGCCAGGAGCTTCTTCCAGTTCTCCCATGTCGGTGCAGGGGCCCAGACTTGGGCCATCTCAGATGCGCTGCTTTTCCAGGCCATTAGCAGGTAGCTGGATTGGGAGCAGAACAGCCAGGGCTCAAGCAGCACTCATATGAGGTAAAAAATTCTTTCCTCCACTTGCTCTTTTCTGCCATTGAAGCTCTCAGTTGTATTTTTTTATTTCATTGATTGATGATTTCATCTCCAAAATTTCTATTTTTTCTTTTTTTTTTTTTTAAAGATTTTATTTATTTGAGAGGTAGAGTTAGAGAGAGATGGCCAGACAGAGAGAAAGGTCTTCTATCTGCTGATTTACTCCCCAAATGGCTATAATGGCCAGAACTGGGCTGATAAGAAGCCAAGAGCCAGGATTTTCTTTGGGTCTCCCACACGGGCACAAGGGCCCAAGCACTTGGGCCGTCTTCCACTGATTTCTTAGGCCATAGCAGGGAGCTGGATCGAAAGAGGAGCAGCTGGAACATGGACAGTGCCCATATGAAGTGCCGGTGCTGCAGGCGGAGGCTTAGTCCACTATGCCACAGCACCAGCCCCTATTTTTTCTTCTTAACGAGTTCTGTCTCCTTAGTAATATTTTCATTCATGTCACTCTGATTTCCTTATTTCCTTAATCTATGTGTATTTTCTTGCATCTCATTGAGTTTCCTTACAATCGTTTTGAATTCTATATCTGTCATTTCATAGCTTTCCTTCAGTTCAGGATCTAATTCTGGAGGAATATTGTGTTCTTTTGGAGGCGTCTTGCTACCTTGCTTCTTCATGTCTCCAGTGTCCCTATGTTGACGTCTGCCCATCTGGTGTATTGGTCATTTCCTCTTTATGGACTAGATTTTATTGTAAGAGTTTATGGTTTACCCGGAATGCAGTTTCTCTTGGTTTGTTGCTTTAGCTTTGGTTCTAAGTGAGCCCAGGAGTGTGTAGTCTCTGAGTGATTTCTTTTGTCTTGATCGGTGTCGGCTGTGTCCATAAGTGACACAGTGGTCTGGTCTGCTTCCGTCCGTAGGGACAGAAGTGTGGCTAGGAGAGGAATAAGGGTTTCTTTGGCCGTGCACCTTTGTTCACAGAGAGTCCCATTCAGTCTCCCTGGCAAATATGGTGGCCAGGACCTTGTTCTTGGTGCTGAGGGAACAAGGGTACTGCTCTCTTGTCCCACTGGCAAGCCTGAGTGGTGCTGGGGCTCATGGCATTGATTGCTGTGGCTCTAGGACTGTGTGATACAGATGGACCCTTCCTCAGCTCCTGCTAGGAGACTCCAACGTGCTGTGACTTCTGATACCCACAGCCATAGTTGTAGGGCTAGTTGATGTGAACTGGTCCCTGTTCCAATCATACAGTGTGACTGTAAGATACACAGAAGATTTTATTCTGAAGGTGTGAGTTTAGGGAGGTGGAATGTAGTTAGATTCTTCCATATGTCCACCGGGTAGATTCTAGTGGCGCTGAGAAGTTTATGATGAATTGTTCCAGTCCTGGTGCTGCATGATACAGTGGGGTCATTACCCAGACCTCCCAGGGTGGGAGCAGATTGTTTAAGAGGCTGCTTTTATTGTAAGCCCCCAGAAGCTGGGGTGAGTTCTCCTTGCTCACATAGGGTACATGAGCAAAGTTCTGGGGCTAATGCCCCAAAACTCCCACAGTTGCAAAATGTGGGGGGTCTGTTCTTTGCCTCATAGGTCACTTGACTGACTGTGATGTGGCAGGAGAATAGAGATGTGCAGTGGGAGTTTCTCTGCAGAGCGTGTGGTGCCTGCGGGAGTGCGGGAGGGGGAGGAGGCACGGGAGCCTCCCTGCTACAAGCCTGGCAGGTGCTCAGACCCCAGTCAGCGCTCCAGGCTTGAGTCAAATAAGCGGGAGACTGGAATTCCTTCTCAGCTAAAACTGCGGGCCTGGGGTGCGTGGCAGTTTCTTCCTACTTTGATAGTTTTATATTGGAGGCTCACAGCTGGCAGTGGGCTGTGCCACGTGACTGGTTGTACCAGTGTCTGTCTTAGTCCTCTTGTCCCATGGAGCCTTCATTGTTTTTTTTTTCACTTCACCGAAAATTTCCAGCAGTCAGACACCTGGAAACATAGCTCTTCTTTTATTCTTTTCATATCCCAGAGAAGCTTAAGTTAGTGTGGCCATACATACCCTCTTCAGCCAACTTGGACCTGCTTCATAGGATTTTTTTTTTTATTTAAAAGATTTTTATTTATTTAAGAGGTAGAGGTACAGACAGGGAGAGACGGAGAGGTCTTCCATCCACTGGTTCACTTAACAAATGGCTGCAACGGCTGGAGATGAGCTGATCCAAAGCCAGGAGCCAGGTGCTTCTCCTGGTCTCCCATGGGGTGCAGGGCCCAAGCACTTGGGCCATCCTCCACTGCCTTCCAGGGCCACAGCAGAGAGCTGGACTGGAAGAGGAGCAACCGGGATAGAACCGGTGCCCTGACCGGCACTAGAACCCAGGGTCCCGGCGCCGCAGGCTATTGAGCTGTGGCACCGGCTGTTGTGAACATTTGAGTATGAACCAGTGAATAGGAGTTCTGTCTCCCAAGTAAATAAATCAAACAAACAAACAAAAACATTTGAGTTAGTAAAAAAGTAGTGTTAACTCTTTTTCTGAGATAGCATTCATCAAAAATAAAGATGGACAAAAACCCAGGTTCATGAAGCATTTTAAACTTACTATGTGATTTGTTTTCATAGTATAAATCTGATTTTATTTTTGACAATTCTGTCTCCTTTCTGATGGTAAGATACTTTTTTTTTTCCCATTGGAAGTTCTTCCTATGCTCCCCTGCCTTCCTTATGAATTCTAGAAGGAAGGAAAAAAAATTAGGCTATTTTGATATTTGAGATGACTGAAACTGAGGAGCTGACCTTAGGGATTCAGGAGAAGAGATTTTAGAATTATGTAAGAAGTCTGCTGTGGCCTGGGAGTGCAGTGGAGGATGGCCCAAGTGCTTGGGCCCTGCACCCCATGGGAGACCAGGATAAGTACCTGGCTCCTGCCTTCAGATCAGCGCGGTGCGCTGGCCGCAGCACGCTGGCCGTGGCGGCCATTGGAGGGTGAACCAATGGCAAAAGGAAGACCTTTCTCTGTCTCTCTCTCACTATCCACTCTGCCTGTCAAAAAAAAAAAAAAAAAGAATTATGTAAGAAGTAGAATCTTAGGCCTTCTGTTTGCCAGTGGAAGAACTGATTTGTGAAAAATGTTTGTAATAATAAGAATGGGAAAAAATTAAGAAATGAACAAGATTAGAAGAGTGGGTTCAGGGGATAAGGGGTTGGCAAAAGAGAATGTTCCTTAAGGCAAAAACCTCCAGACTCCTTTTGTCAGTGTGCAACTGCTTGAATGCTGCGGTAAACTGCTTGTGGACACAGTAAGTTCTAGCAGTGTGGACTTGGGATATACAGGAGGAGGCTGAGAGACATGGCAAAGGAGAGTCAGCTTCCATTTCATGTTTTAATGCTTTAAAAAGAGAATGTGTTTGTGTTTTTTTCCAGTTTGTGATCAGTTTTAAAGCATTCTCTATCTTGGTCTGAATGGTGGTTATGTAACATCTGTGTATACCTTGAGCTGCAAACAGGATTTGGGCACATGCCTATGTAAATGTCATACCTTATAGAAAATAAATAACTGCCTCTTTTCTTACTTGTGAGACCGGAAAGCCTTGAAATTACTGTATGTGAAGGACTGGATTAATGTAAACTGATACATATTCTCTTTAACCACAAGTTATAGTTTGTAATGATTCAAAAATTATTCAGAGGGGAGTAGGAGACACAGAGAAGTTGGTAGTTGGGATGCCCATGTTCCGTGTCTAAGTACTTTGAATCCACTTCTGATGAAGCATTTCCTAACATGCACCCTGGGAGGCTCAGGTGCTTGGATCTGCTACTCTCCTGGAGATCTAGATTGCAATCAGAACTTCTCACTTTGGCCTGTCCAGCCTTAGCTGTTGGGAGCATTTTGGGGAGTGACTTTGTGGATAAAAGATCTCTTTCTTTTCTTTCTTTTCCTTTTTTTTTTTTTTTTTTTTTTGCCTTTCAAGTGGAATGAAAATAAAACATTCAAAAATTTTCTGTTAAACATTATTCATGTTGGGGCCGGTGCTTTGGCATAGTGGTTAAACCCCTGCCTACAATGCTGGCATCCCATATGGGCACCAGTTTGAGTCCTGGCTGTTCCACTTCTGATCTAGCTCTCTGCTATGGTTTGGGAAAGCAGTAGAATATGGCCCAAGTGCTTGGGTTCCTGCACCCGCGTGGGAAGCCCAGAAGAAGCTCCTGGCTCCTGGCTTTAGATCAACACAGCTCTGGCTATTGTGGCCATTTGGGGAGTGAACCAGCAGATGGAAAACCTCTATCTCTCTTTGCCTCTGTGTGACTCTCTTTCAGATAAATAAATCTTTAAAAATAGATTTTCTTAAGCTAGTTTTACTTTATGGAAATTTGATAAAATTAAACTTTTTTTTATGTTGTTTTTCATTTTAGCCTAGTAAAGATGTTGTGGAACAAATGGAAAAATGGTAAGGTTTTAGACTTTCTTTTACTGTTTGGATAATTGATTTGTCAAATCTGAAATAAAAAATTATTAACTACATTAATATGTATTCTTAAAATTCTCTTTATACTTTGTAATGGAAGAAAATGTGTGCTATTAATGACCTGGGGTGACAGTACGGTTTATGATTGTCCTATGTGGCAGTGCTTCGCTTGCTTAGGCTATCGTATAACAAGCATCATTGGAACACATTTTAATAGTGGTAAGGAAGTACCCTCAGATCAAAATCCATGATCCTCAGAAGCCATGCCAGAAGTAAAAGTTGATAAGGGGTGATAGGCAAAGGTATTTCTCCTTGAAGATACTTAAAAATGATTAAGGGAGAGAGAGGAAGAGAAGGAAATGTGGTTATCTTCTTAGAACTGTTCTTACGAAATACATGAAATCTGTTCTCTTTTTATTAATAAAAATAAAAGAAATATTTCCCTTGGAAAATAATTTACACATGTGTTTTAAATTTACAATTTTCAGCATTCAAGAAAAAGATGAGAAGTTAAAGACTGTAGAAGAATTACTTGAAACTGGACTTATTCAGGTGGCCACTAAAGAGGAGGAACTGAATGTAAAGCATTTTTGAGATTTGTTTTCTTTGAACATGAAAGGGTTTCATTGTGATTTGTATGAGGTTTTTCCTATAGTTTTTGAACTCAGTTACTCACATTTTAATAGATTTATTTACTGTCTTTTTTCATTATTTTAAAGATTTTTTAAAAAAAGATATATATACATATACAAATATGTGGTTGATTGTAGCATTTACTAGTTTAATGAGGTGTAGTTACTGTTACAGTCTGCAGTACGTTTTCCCACTTGCATCCATGTCCAAATTACCACCTAATGATAACTAGTGGATATCATGGATTCATTAAATGATGTTGGAAGCCAGAGGAAAAAAGAACCTGCAATTCTCTTTTATTGTCATTAGCCATAACTAAGTTGATTAAGATATGTTTGCTGGGAGAAGTAAGATGTTTTTGAATTTAGGGAGAGTCAGGTAGTATACTATGTGTTTTTGTGATTTTGGAATATAAGTAAAAATACTTGTGGGGAATAATTGAATTAGTAATTCATTTGGGTATCTATAGGAAATACAGAATTACAGAACAAGTGGAACTTTTGGGTCTTGAGAAAGGAAAAGTAGCAGCTTAGAAGAAGTGAGAAGCGGGTCTATTTTGAGGTTTCCTAGCTTTCCAGAAAATAAAATGTGTTGTGCTTATGTCTTTGAAAAAGGCAATAAGAACAGAGCATTCATCTCTCACGAAAGAAGTGCAAGACCTAAAGGCTAAGCAAAATGATCAGGTAATGTGCATGGGAGATCCTACAACTGTTCTCTTTTAAACAGTGAACATATCTATTACATAAAAACACACCAAGTCCAAGGGTTGGCGCCGTGGCTCACTAGGTTAATCCTCTGCCTGCGGCGCCGGCATTCCATGTGGGTGCCGGTTCTAGTCCCGGTTGCTCTTCTTCCAGTCCAGCTCTCTGCTGTGGCCCGGGAGGGCAGTGGAGGGTGGCCCAAGTGCTTGGGCCCTTGCACCCACATGGGAAACTGGGAAGAAGCACCTGGCTCCTGGCTCCGGATCGGTGCAGTGGTGGCCATTTGGGGGGTGAATTAACAGAAGGAATACCTTTCTTTCTGTCTCTCTCTCACACTGTCTGTAAGTCTACCTGTCAAAAAAACAAAACAAAAAACAAAAACAAACAAACAAAAAAAACCAAGTCTTTTCATCTGTTCTTCCTTTTTCCAGGTAAAATTTGTTGATTAGGGCTTTTATCTATCAATGACTAGTGATTTGATTATCAGTAATAGAGACTTCACCAGGCATGTGTAGAGTAGTCTAGAAAGGTAGTGGTAATTGTTTCTAATAGTTAAAGAGGCTGCCTGAAATCAGGCAGTTTTTTCATTTTTCTCTCATCTAGATAATTCTATTAATTCTTTTGGCCTACATTTATAAGTAGTCTTACAGTTTCTTATTTTCACAATGGTTATTGTCTTCATTAAAGGAATCTACAAAGAATGAATTTGAGTTTACTTTTCTTACTTCGATTTTGACAGTGGAAAATTTAAGGATACTATACTTTTCTATTTCTGACTCATTTATATTTTGATCATATGACTAAATGAGGATATCTTGATGTTTCCAGGTTTCTTTTGCAACTCTTGTTGAAGAACTTAAGAAAGTGTAAGTGATAATAATATTATTAAACTGGTCTTTTCTTTTGGTTCCCTTTTTTTTTACTGATTATGAATTAATTTTATTGCGTAATTGGGACAGCCAATGTATATTAGTTTGTTACACTAGAATTTCTCATCGATGGAATAGGAAACTTGGCTGTAATCACCTAAGTATTTTAAAAAAAAATAAAAATCTATTTTTGGGGGGCAGCTGTTTGATGTGGCAGTTAAGCTGCTTGGTGGGGGACACCACATTTTATTTTGGAGTTCCTGTGTGGGAATCCTAGCTCTACTTCTGATTATGGCTTCCACCACAGGAAGGACTGTCCACTGCTTCCTGCTAGTGCAAACCCTGGGGAGCAACAGTGGTGACTCACATGGTTGGAGCCCTGGACTGAATTCTTGGCTCCTGGCTGTGGCTCCGTGGCTATTGAGGACATTCAAAGAATGAGCTCATAGTAGGAGCACTGTCCGTCTCTGTCTCTCTGCTTCTCAAATAATAAAATTAAAAAAAAATCCTTTTCTGTAATTGATTCCATTTTTTATGAAATCAGTTAATTTTCTCTAAAGTTTGCTGCCATAATTGTTTAAAAGTTTTGTCATAGCTTTCAGAGCCCTGGAAGCCAGTATTGTTGGATGGAACTTACTGTCCTGTGATCTTTGGGGTACAAATTTTACTTACTCTGTGTGCTTTTGAAGCACATCACCAACTTCTTGGGTGCGTAGGCTTTAGCCTACTGGTAGTTGTTGATTCTCATTTAGGAGGAACTTTAGTATTTTTTTTCCCCTTTCTGTGCAAAGATAGGTTGTGGGGGATAGCATTGTATTGCAGCAGGTAAAAGCTGCCTCCTGCAATGTATTCAGCATCCCACATGGGCGCTGGTTCATGTCTGGCTGCTCCACTTCTGATCCAGCTCCTTGCTAATGGCCTGGGAAAAACAGAAGATGGCCCATGTGCTTGTGCTCCTGCTACCTACAGGGGAGACCTGGAAGCAGCTCTTGGCTCTTGGCTTTGGTCTGGTGTGGCCCTGGCTGTTGCAGCCATTTGGAGAGTGAACCAGCGGTTAGAAGATCTCTTCTCACCATCGCTCCTTCTCTCTCTGTAACTCTTACTTTCAGATAAGGAAATAAAATCTTAAAAAAAAGGGGGCCCATGTTAAGGCATAGTGGGCTAGTCTTCTGCTTGCGGTGCTGACATTCCATATGGGCGCCAGTTCATGTCTAGGCTGCTTCTCTTCCCGTCCAGCTCTCTGCTGTAGCCTGGGAAAGCAGTGGAAGATGGCCCAAGTGCTTGGGCCCCTGTACCCACATGGGAGACCTGGTAGGAGCTCCTGGCTCCTGGCTTTGGATTGGCTCAGCTCTGGCCATTGAAGCCATTTGGGGAGTGAACCAGCAGATGGAAGCATTTTCTCTCTGTTTTTCCCTGTCTGTGTCTGTAACTCTGCCTCTCAAATAAATAAGTAAAAAAAATTTTTTTAAAAAAAAGATATGTTGCCATTTTACTTAAAATGGGAAGGGGTTGGAGAGCCTTTAGCTTATTATTATGTGTGCTGTTTTTATGTCTTAGTTGGTGGGTCTTGGTGATCTCTATTGGGTCTTGGTGACCTGTATTCAAATGAATACTGTATTTCTTCATTTAGGATTCATGAAAAAGATGGAAAGATCAAGTCTGTGGAAGAGCTTCTGGAAGCTGAACTTCTCAAAGTGGCTAATAAGGAAAAAATTGTTCAGGTATTGGGAGAGAAAGAACTGTATATTCCACTTTTTGTCTATCAATTTTAGTTAATCTCATTTAATTTCATGTGTTTGTCTGTGCATTGCATCTTACGTGAACTCCGTGTCTCCATTGTCCAATCCTGTCTGCTTTGTCATTGTCAAGGATTTGACACAGGAGATAGAGGCTCTGAAGGAAGAAATAGGAAGTGTCCAGCTTGGAAAGGCTCAGCAGGTAACAATCCCGGAGCCACAGCATGGCAGACTTACTGGTTACGTGTTGTGTACGAGTGTTTCTAATTACTCAGAAAATTGTTGTTAGTAGTATGCTGTAAGCATATTGGGTTATGTACTGTTTATTTTATTTATTTTTTACCTGATTTGAGTTGATGTTCTTGATATTTACATTCACTTATCCTTAAACATTGCAAACTTTGAAGGTTCTGCCCCAGAAAAGTATCTCTATTAATGTTGTATTTTATTACTCTGCCAACTTTTGAAACACAACACTTGGTAATTTTTTTTTTAAAACTGTGAACCAAATGATGTTTCTTATATTGCTTAACCTCTGCCTGTTGAACAAAGAACAGGTTTTGTTGAGAGATTTCAGAGGTAGAAATAATAACTAAAAATAGATGCGTTTTGGTGAATTTAATCTGATATGGTAAAAAATGATGTGATTACATGTAAGAGATGATTCATCCATCGGATTAATTCAACAATATTTAACTTCCTCCTCCTTGTCAAAACACTGTGCTAAGGCCGGCGCCGCGGCTCAACAGGCTAATCCTCCACCTAGCGGCACTGGCATACCAGGTTCTGTCCCGGTTGCTCCTCTTTCAGGCCAGCTCTCTGCTATGGCCTGGGAGTGCAGTGGAGGATGGCCCAAGTGCTTGGGCCCTGCACCCCGTGGGAGACCAGGAGAAGCACCTGGCTCCTGGCTTTGGATCAGTGTGGTGTGCCGGCCACGGCGGCCATTGGAGGATGAACCAACCTTTCTCTCTGTCTCTCTCTCTCACTGTCCACTCTGCCTGTCAAAAAAAAAAAAAAAAAAAAAACAACAACAAAAAAACAAAACACTGTGCTAGTGATTAGAGATGATGTGTGAATGAAACGAGGCCTGATGAGAAGATCACACTGCTCTAATGTAGATGCGGAAAGGCTTCTCCTGAGAAATTTGAAATCGAAGTCAAGGTCTGCAGGGGCTATGGGAAGAGAGTTGGAGAGAAGAGGCAGTGACTGTGTGTGATTAAGAAAAATGAAATGAAAGGTAGATGGTATAGTATAGGAACAGAGTGGAGAGGAGCTCTGGTGTGGTAGGGCGACATGTAGGGGAGTGACTTAATATTCTGATTTTCACAGCTGTAGAAATGTCACATTATTTAGACTTATTCATTACCAACTTCCTTGTCTTGTCACCACTTATATTTTTAGTTTGTGACTTCTTCTGTCATTGGAGTCAAGAGAAGATGAAATCAAAACACATCTCATTTTGGCACAAAAATTTTTCCTAGAGTCTTTGTAATTTGAAATGTATTTGTTGTGAACATCTTTATCATAAAGGTTAGTAAGATAAATTGAATGGATTATGAATTGCTTTATTTTTCTATTTTTTGTATTTCAGTTATCTCTCACTTCTCAAATTCAGGAGCCTCAGAACTTGTAAGTATTCTTTTTCTCATACGTCCCCCCCCCCCAGCTTTAAAGATTTATTTATTTATTTATTTGAAAAGCAGAGTTTCAGAGAGGCAGAGAGAGAGAGAGAGAGAGAGAGAGAGAGAGAGAGAGGTCTTTCACCCTCTGGTTCACTCCCCAAAATGGCCACAGTGGCTGGAGCTGGGCCGATTTGGAGCCTGGAGCCTGGAGCTTCTTCCAGGTCTCCCACATGGGTGGAGGGGCCCAAGGACTTGGGCCATCTTCCACTGCTGTCCCAGGCCATAGCAGAGAGCTGGATTGGAAGAGGACCAGCCAGGACTCGAAGCAGTGCCCATATGGGATACCAGCACTGCAGGTGGCAGCTTGACCCATTATGCCTCAGCTCTGGCACCTCTCATTCCCTTTAATATCTCTTCCACAGGTTAAACACTAATATAATGAAAATCATGGTTTCTGTTTGATTTCAAGTAATATTTTTAGAAAATACCAAATTGTCTCAAAAGGCTTAAGTTTTTCATTATGCTTGAACATTATCAGTTTTCTGGTGGGAAGGAGAAAGGCTGAGAAATCTTTATATGTATGTGTGTGTGTATATATAAATATATATATATAAATTCAGTATACCTTTTTTAAATTAAAAAATATTTTTAAAGATTTTATTTATTTACTTGAGAGATAAATTTACAGACAGTGAGAGGGAGAGTTAGAGAAAGGTCTTCTGTCTGCTGGTTTACTCTCCAGATCACCACGGTGACTAGTGCTGAGCCATTCCAAAGCCAGGAGTTTCTTCTGGGTGTCCCACGTGAGTGCAGGGACCCAAGTGCTTGTGCCATCTTCTACTACTTTCCCAGGCCATAGCAGAGCGCTGGATTGGAAGAGGAGCAGCCAGGACTAGAACTGGCGCCCATATGGGATGCTGGCTCTGCAGGTGTAGAATAAAACTCACTGTGCCAAGGTGCCGGCCCTGGGGAATCTTAATTTTCGTGATTTATAATCTGAAATGACCTTAAACTGAGATGTTTCTCTTTACCTGTGTTAATAGTTATATGAAACTGGATATATATTTCCTACCAAATCCAGTCAGAAGGAGCTGTCTGAAGTTGCTGATATTGACTTCAGCAGGCTGATATAGGGTTGCAGTAGAACAATCTTAATGTTTTCCATTTCCAGATCCTCAGTGATAGAACAGTTTTTGTTAGTTACCCTAGAATGATTTTCTTTGAGCATTCATACTTCCCAGTTTGATTATGTTTTCAAAATTTTATGTACCTTTATAATAAAATTTTTTTGAAGATTTTATTTATTTGAGAAGTAGAGTTACAGATAGTGAGAAGGACACACAGAGAGAGAGGTCTTCCCTCCACTGGTTTACTCCCCAGATAGCCGCAACGGCTGGAGCTGTGCCGATCCGAAGCCAGGAGCCAGGTCCCTCTTCCCAGTTTCCCACAAGGGTGCAGGGGCCCAAACACCTGGGCCATCCTCCACTGCTCTCCCAGGCCACAGGAGAGAGCTGGATTGGAAGAAGGGCAGCTGGGACTAGAACTGGCACCCATATGGGATGCCGACGCTACAGGTGGAGGATTAACCTACTGTGCTATGGCGCCGCCCCTGTAATAAAATGTTTTTTAGTTTATTTTAATTAGTTTGGGCTCTGAGTAATACTCCAGTATTTTTGTTTTTAATGGTCAATGTTGCTTTTTATGGTTGTATAGCATTTTCATTTATTGTTTTTAATTTTTGTCAGATTAAAAGGAAAGGAGGAACAAATGAATACCATGAAGGCTATTTTAGAAGAGAAGGAGAAAGACCTTGCTGATAGAGGAAAATGGTTACAGGTGAGGAGGTAAAAATAAAAGTTAAAAAAAAACCCTCCTTTATGCTTGAATATCAATTAAATTCACGTCTACTCTTTTTAAGGATCTTCAAGAAGAAAATGAATCTTTAAAAGCTCATATTCAGAAGGTAACACAGCATAACTTGAAAGAGGTATAGTTGAAACAATTACCAACATACTACAAAAAGAATTAGAAATCCCTTATCTCATTTACTAGAAAGTCAATAAGTTCATATGTTTTGAGTTTCTTCGCCAGAGAAACTATCTTGTAGCATAGTTTTGGTATTGCTGGTAAACATAAGTTAACTTGTATACCTGTCAAGTCACATACTTCATTAACTGATTTGTCAAGCTTAAGTGTATTTCTTTGTCATTACTTTTTCAAGTGATCTCTTAAACTCATCCTTGACTGTTTTATTGTATTAAGGTAATCCTTTAAGAAATAAATATTAAACTTAATAAAGAATACCTTTTGATTTTATTTTATAAATGGCTCCATCTTAAATTTACATGTATTGTGTTTTTACTTTGTTGGTAACTATGTATTATTTTTTTTTTCATCAATATTATTGTTTAAAATGTCAATTTGTTTCCTAGGCACGTTCTGCATCACAGTTAGAAGAGCTTGAGACTGTGTAAGTGTATTTTAGCTGGCATTTTGAAGAACTTATCACTGGTTTCCAGAATGGCTTAAATGTTGTGATGGGTTTCTTTTTCTTTTCTTTTTTTTTTTTAAGAAGGCTTTTATTTAATGAATACAAATTTCATATGTACAGTTTTTAGAAATATAGTGGTTCTTCCCCCCCATTTCTGCTCTCCCACCCCCACTCCCATCGCACCTCCTACTCCCATCCTACCTCCTACTCCCTCTCCTATCCCATTCTTCATTAAGGTTCATTTTTAATTAACTTTATATACAGAGGACAAACTGTATACTAAGTAAAGATTTCAACAGTTTGCACATACAAACATCAGGTATAAAGTACAGATTGAGAGCAAGTTTTACAGTTAATTCTCATAGTACAACTCCTTAAGGACAGAGGTCCTACATGGGGAGTAAGAACACAGCGACTCTTGTTGTTGATTTAACAATTAACACTCTATTTTTTACGTCAGTGACCACCCAAGGCTCTTGACGTGAGCTGCCATGGCTATGGAAGCCTTTTGAGTCCACAAACTTCATCGGTATTTAGACAGGGCCATATGCAAAGTGGAAGTTCTCCTCCCTTCAGAGAAAAGTACATCCTTCTTTGATGGCCCCTTCTTTCCATTAGGGTCTCACTCACAGAGATCCTTCATGCAGAACATTTTTTTGCCACTATGTCTTGTCTTCCCGTGCCTGACATACTCTCAAGGGCTTTTCAGCCATATCCGAATGCTTTAGGGGCTGATTCTGAGGTCAGAAGGGTATATAGACCTTATCTTTTTTGCCCCTAAAGAATTAAATTTAAAGACATTTTCTTTGATGTAAAGTTCATCAGTTACAGTGATTTCTGTTTTTCAAGAAGTGTCCATTTGAAACTGTGCCTTTTCAAGTAAAATATTGAAGACAGTTACTAAATCATTTTTATGGAAACAAAGGAGACAATTTTATTCTTGGCACCAGGATTGCTAGTTTATGTAAGCAGTGTTTATCGCTTAGCTATTGTGTAACTGTCAAAGTACTTCTCTCTCATCTGCCACTAAGAACCTTAGAGGCTTGTTTGTGGTCTCCTTTTAGTATGTTTATAGGTCATAGAACTACATAATTTTAGTTTCATGTGTCTGCCTTACATTTTCCTTGCCCTTTGTTTTCTTTTTTAAATTAGTAGACTATTTTGGAGGGAGCAGTTATAAGTTTACAGAGAAACTTGAGCGATGTATCCGAGTACTCCCATGTACCTGCCCTCCTACCCACTCCAGCCTTGATTTTCTCTGTTACTGACATCCTGCCTTACTGCGCTACATTTGTTAACATTGACAAACCAGTAGCAGCAATACATGATGATGTATCTGTCATTGTAGAGTCACACAAAATAATGTCACTGCCTAAAAAGCTGTGCTGTAGTCATTCATACCTCCCTTCCTTCCTTTGACCCATACCTTCCAGTCCCTGGCAACCATTGATCTCACCTTCTCTGTAGTTTCACCTTGTCCAGAGGGTCAGAGTTGGGCTCATACAGTGTGTAGCCTTTTCAGATTGGCTTCTTTGACTTAGTGACATGTATTTATGATTGTCCCTTTTCATTGTGCAGTCTCCCTCTCATGTACAGTGCTTTGTCATTTTTTTATATGCACCTGTAAGCTTCTTAACATTCTTTCTAGATTAAGGTAGAATAAAAATAGTGTTTAAATTAGCAAATACTTGAGAGTGTATGATGTGAACTCTGGTATTAGGGATATTGAAAAGGATAAGATAGATTCCTGCCCTGAAAAAACAGTTAAAGAGATAATTTTAATAGTGTCAAGTTTTATACTAGAAGTCTGTTGCTTAGGATTTCAAGGGCATTTAAGACTCATATGGGCTTGACAGATTGATTTATATTTAGGTTGAGTAAAGGAGAACCAGATTAAATTATATGTAGCATCACTTTAGCACACAAGTTAGACATATTGTAATTTCCAGGGCTACTGAATTATAGCTAAGATTGTTGGGACCAAAAACTGATTTTTAAAAAAAATACATTTTAGGGACAGAGAGTGAGATGTGTATACACACACACACACACACACAGATCTTCCCTCCCTCCCCTTGTCTGCTGATTCACTCCCCAATTGCCTACAGCTAGAACTGGACCAGGCCGAAGGTAGAAACTGGAAACCCCATCAAGGTCTCCATTGTGGGTGGCAGGACCCAACTACATGAGCTATCAACTGCTGGCTTGGTCAGGGTGCACATTAAGAGGGAGCAGGGACTGGAACTCAGCCAGTCAGTCTTATATGGGAACAGCTAAGGCAAATGCCCACCCCTCATTCATTTTAGGTAATATGTTGAGGAAATAACAGTTTTGCTCTTGGCGTTTGTTCTATTAGAGTTTCTTCTTAGATAAGGCCATATTTGTTTAACAAATGTTTTATCTAAAATGAACCATAGCAATTTAGAAGGTCTTTAACTTTGAGTGGAATGATCCTGGATATACTGTCTTTTAAAACAAAGTATAAGTTGGTGCAATGTGGAGAAAAGGAACTGAAGGCATTGTTTCTGCCATCTTTTTGCTTAGGGGTAATGGTAATGTTGGACTATGGTTTTTCTTTTCTTATGTACATTAGTAAATATAAAGTCTTTGAAAAATTCTAGGTTGAAAGAAAAAGAAAATGAAATGAAGAAAGTAGAAACTACACTAAAAGAAAGGGAGAGTGATCTTTCTAGCAAAACAAAGCTATTACAGGTGAATATGTTTACTAAAAATTAGTATTATGTGAATTATTGCCTTTGCATGTTTTTTTTAAAGTTTTAAGTGCTACAAAAGGAAATAAAATACAGAGCGCATCTCCCTCTGACCCAGATACTAGATCTCATTCCTGGGAAATAACTACTGTCAATTGCTGGTATATCTTTGTAGAAAGAATTCATGGATAAAATGTGTACACATGTTTAGACTTTGTTATTTTTAAAAACATACTGTAATTATACACGTTTGTGTTTTGTTTCCTCCCAAATTCACAGTGTTTTGAGATCTTTCCCTGTAAACACGTATCTGCCTCTAACTTTTACTAGCTTTGTGGCATTGTGTCATTCTATCATTTATGCAGTAGTCATTTATATAACAATATAGTTTATGGTTATTTAGGATTATTTAGGATTGATTTTCCTGTCACAAAAATGTTACAGTAAATGTTTTTGTGCATATATTTTGACTACTTTTTCTAGAATATCTGTATTATACAATCCTATAAATGAACTCATAAAGTGAATTCTGGGTCAAAAGAGTGCATATAGGTGTTTTTATTTTTATTTTTTTTAAAGAATTGAATAATGTAGCTTTGACAATCAGTATCTTCTCCCCTTCATGTAGCTGGTATTCAAAGTACTTAGAGAATATTGAGTTGAGATAGCAGATTTGTGGATACCTTTATTGTTATGGATTGGCTGTTCCTGCTCACTTTTCATACTCCAGGGATTCTGTTGTATTTTCTCTTACTCCTAAGCAGGTTAATTTATTAGTTGTTTATTTTTTGGAAGACAAACAGGATGGTGTAAGTGTCCCAAGTGGCATCTTAATGCCTGTTCCAAATGCCTGTCCAGGTCCATAGGCGATTAGATAATACTTGTGCTCCAGAAGTGCTCTTACTATTTACACGCTCACCAACAGAGAGCCATTTCCCTTCTTCTGCTTCAGTGCTGACAAAGATGTAAACATTTGATGTTATGCCTGAAGTGATGGTAGGGGATTTTGTTATATGAAATGTTTATTTTCATATACTTGCAAAGCAGACAAAGTGGGCAGAGAGAGAGATCTGTCGATTGAGCTTCCTTCTACTGGTTAACTTTCCAGATGCCCACAACAGCCAGGCGGGGCTAGACCAGAAATCGAGAACCTGGAACTCCATCTAGGTCTCCCATGTGGATGGCAGGGACCCAATTTTTTGAGTCATCACCATCTGTGAGGGTTGTTATAATTTGCATTTTACTGTGAGAGGACCTATACAACTCTTCCTGTGTTTAAGCCATTTATATAATTTTTTTATTTTTTCCTTATTCATTTATAAGATCCTTTTTATATAATAAGAGAAATTAACTTTTATGTGAGGTGATTTATTTTCCCCAGTTTTACTTTTAACTTCATTTTTGTTTTTTCTCTTCATTTGGAAGTGTTAAACTTATATACTCAAGTAAATATAATTTACTGAATTTAAAGTCTTGTGAAGAAAGATCTCTCACTCTGATCATAAATTTTTTACATGCTTTCTTCTCATGTTGACAGTTTCTTTTTATTTAGACATTTTATTCATGTAATTTATTTCAGTGAGTTATGTAAATAATATTTTAAGCTGTTTTAAGAAAGGGCTAGCCATATTACTAAACAATCCATCATTGCTGCAGTGGTTCTTTCTAGGGAACATCTTTGATGGTCCCAGCTGGGGAAGAGGGTTCTACTGCATCTGGTAGGTGGAGACCATGGATGTTGCTAATGTCCTACAGTGCTATGATAGAACAACTCCTCACAACAAAGAAACAACCAGCCCCAAATGCAGCAGACATTGAAGTTGAGAACCCTTGCTGTACTGAATTGAAACATTACCATATACTAAATTCTTGCAGGTGTTTGCATTCTATTTTATGTTGTTGAAACACACCTATTCCCAGGCTAGTACTAAATATAATTAGTATATTTGCACGATTAATGTAGGGCCTTATCTACTTTTTTTTTAAGATTTTATTTATTTATTTTAGAGATAGAGTTACACACAGTGAGAGGAAAAGACAGAGAGAAAGGTCTTCCTTCTGCTGGTTCACTCCCCAGATGGCCACTCTGGCCAATCTGAAGCCAGGAGCCAGGAGCTTTTTCCAGGTCTCTCACACAGGTGCAGGGGCCCAAGCACTTGGGCCATCTTCTACTATTTTTCCAGGCCATAGCAGAGTGCTGAATCTGAAAAGTAGCAGCCAGGACTAGAACTGGAGCCCATATGGAATGCTGGTGCCACAGGCAGAGGATTAACCTACTGTGCCACAGCACTGGCCCTGCCTTATCTACTTTTTAAAATTGTATTTTGAAATTTTCCTTGTTTGTATATGTTCAGTAGTTTTTATGGAAACTAAAAATCTGTCTAGGTATTCATGTTCAATTTTTGTTTACATAGGAGGTACAAGATGAAAACAAATTGTTGAAGTCCCAAATTGAGCAGCTTAAACAACAGAACTACCAGCAGGTAAGGTACTACTGGATGTCTTGCCTTTTATTTATGTAATGCAAAATTATTTAACCAGTTTCTGTTAATGCCACTTTTGCATTCTCATTGAGAATAAGGTGTGATATTTTATTCATGTATTTCACAATTTTCCTATAAAACAGAACAATTTGCTATGCCATATTCAAGATAAAATGATCTATAATTTTGGGCAGACATTTGGCCTGGTAGTTATGAGGCCTGCTGTGCTGCCCATGTCCCACATTTGAGTATATACCTTTTTTTTTTTTTTTTAAGATTTATTTACTGAAAAGGTAGAGTCACAGAGAGAAGGGGAGAGACACAGAAAGAGAGAGATCTTCCATCTGCTGGTTCATTCCCCAGATAGCTGCAACAGTGGATCTGGGCCACGTTAAATCTGGGATCTTGGAACTTCATCCTGGTCTCCCAATGGGTGGCAAAAGCCCAAGTACTTGAGCCATTAACTGATGCCTTCCCAGGTTCAATAGCAGGAATTTGGATTGGCACTGGAGTAGCTGGTACTTGAACTGGCACTCTGATGTGGAATGCCAACATTGTAGTCAGTGGTTTAACCTGCTGTATCACATATCTGACCCTGGTACTTGATTTTGATACCCAGCTCCAGCTTTTGACTGCAGCTTCCTGCTAAAGGCAACTCTGGGAGGCCGTGGTGATGGCTCAAGTATTGACTTCTGGCCAAGACCTGGATTGAATTGGTGGCTCACTGCTTTGGCCTATTATGGACATTTGGAAAGTAAACCAGTACATGGAAGTGTTTCTGTCTTTCTCTTTTATTTTTTTATTTTTTATTTTTTGACAGGCAGAGTGGACAGTGAGAGAGAGAGAGAGACAGAGAGAAAGGTCTTCCTTTGCTGTTGGTTCACCTTCCAATGGCTGCCGCGGCCAGCATGCTGCGGCCAGCGTGCTGCGGCTGGCGCACCGCGCTGATTCAAAGGCAGGAGCCAGGTGCTTCTCCTGGTCTCCCATGGGGTGCAGGGCCCGAGCACTTGGGCCATCCTCCACCGCACTCCCGGGCCACAGCAGAGAGCTGGCTTGGAAGAGGGGCAACCAGGACAGAATCCGGCGCCCCGACCGGGACTAGAACCTGGTGTGCTGGCGCCGCAAGGTGGAGGATTAGCTATTGAGCCGCGGCACCGGCCCTGTGTTTCTGTCTCTCTAAAAAAAACCTGTAATTTCTAAAACATACAGCAATAATATTACTATCCATATTCTAGCTCTGTTTTATATGTATATGTTTTCTGATTATCTAGAATATTTTTCTTAGCAAGTCAATTAAAATCGTAATGTTGTCAGTTTAGATGTATGTGTATACCCCATTTTCCTTCTGTTTAAACAAAACAGCAGTAGTTGGAGGGGAACTAACAAATGTTTAGTATTAAAGGCAATACTCTACCACTATTTAAAATAACCTTTTCACAGTGTAATTCTACAAGGTAAAAATCAAAAGAAATGTGTGTGTGTGTTCAAAATAAATGTATGTGTGTTTTAAGATATGTTACCGAAAATTTCCTTCAAATTACTTGATGAGTGTATACAATAGACTAGAAAGTAATGGGGCCGGCGCCATGGCTCACTTGTTTAATCCTCTGCTTTCGGTGGCGCCGGCATCCCATATGGGTGCAGGGTTCTAGTCCCAGTTGCTCCTCTTCAGTCCAGCTTTCTGCTGTGGCCCAGGAGGGCAGTGGAGGATGGTCTAGGTGCTTGGGCCTTGTACCTGCATGGGAGAGCAGGAAAAAGCACCTAGCTCCTGGCTTTGGGTCGGCGTAGTGCCAGCTGTAGCGGCCATTTTGTGGGGTGAACCAACGAAAGGAAGACCTTTCTCTCTGTCTCTCTCTATCTCACTGTCTATATCTCTACCTGTCCAAAAAAAAAAAAAAAAAGTATCTAAAGGGCCAGAAGAATTCAAATCCTTATTGACAAGAGGCTTAGTGATTAGTTTGGGAGATTGTAGTCAGCAAGGAATAAATACCATATGTGAATGCCATGTACTTTAACATATTATATAAAATAACCTTTTTGTTAGATGTGAAGATATTAACTTTCCTAGTTTTTCTTTGGATTTCATTTATGCTTTTATTTTTTGGAAGCTCAAACTTTTTATGTAATCAAATATGAACTGTAGAATATAAAAACTTAAGATATCTCAGTACTTTGCACAAAGAAATTGGTAAATGCTTATTAACTAGTTTATGTAATGACAAGATTGGATTTAGCAGTCAGTGCAGTTTATAAATTTGTACATATTTTTACTGAAATCACTTGATTAAAGACAAGGTGATAGTACATATGGAATGTAAGGTATTTTTACTTTCGGTGTTGTTTTAGTTTATATCTAATAATTTAATTGTTTAAGTCTTCTAGAAAGCTTTGTTTTGAAATAATGTTTAATTTTTTTAATAGACATCTTCTTTTCCCCCTCATGAAGAACTATTAAAAGTGTAAGTAATACACTTGATTCACAGTTTGGAAAGTAGCTGTTTTTATGTTCTACAGCAGTTTTCAGATAAACACGTGAATGTAACTGCAAATAGTTAAATATAATTTTTACACTTTTGTTTGAGTACTTGAACTACAGGTCACTGGAGCTTAATTATTCCTTTGGCTGACTAATTCACCTTGTTGTAATAGTTGAGTTTGAGTATTGTTGAACAAGATTCTTGGTCTTGCTTTTTTTCCTCAGTCAGCCAGCAAACACTGAATCCAATTCTCCCTTGCTTTGAGCTCTTTCCTCACTCACCTTCAGTTATGCTGCTTGTTCTCCTGAGTCTTCTTTCTTGGGGATGTCATTGTGGAATTGAGTGATGCAAATGTTGGTTTAACTTCTGCATTTCTAAGAAGACTCAAACTCTATATGGTTGCTGTTTTAAGGAGAACTTTTTTTTTTAACTGAAAAATATTTTTCTTGCTGGCTTGTAGTTTCTTTATGAAAGTATATTTGATTAAGATCATTTCAGATAAGTTGTAGTATATTTCAAGATATTAAATGTCCACCAAGAATGTTAATAGGTAATGAAAGTAATCTGAATGTTCTTCTCCGTGGGCTTACCTACAAAGCTGATTGTTTACCATGTTAGAATTAGTAAGTATTAAATTAAGTCTTGAATTTGATTACGTGAAGCAAGAGTTAGCAAACATTTTCTGTAAAGGGATTAATAGTAAATATTTTATGTTTTGTGGGCCATGTAGATCTGTTTCTTTTTATTTAAAATAATCCTTTAAGTACATAAAAACTGTGCTTACTTTGAGCATCATACACGACACACTTTTGGCTGGGCTCACTGCCATAGTTTGCTAACTCTTTATTCTTTAGAAGTAGCTGTTTTGTGATTAACTTTCCACCCAAAGTATTCTCAGCTTTAACAGAATTGCATTATGGATCCTTGCCATGAAGTTTGTGTCTGGGAAATAACTAACTCATTAGACAGGACCAGAAAACAACTCAATCCTACAATGTGTGAGAATGGCAAAAGGACACCTAATCAGATTAATATTGTACTTTTGCTTTGGGTTAGCCACATGAAGTCATAACTTGTTTCGTTCTTTTCTGAAGAAAAAGTATGCACACATGCATACACATAGTAATTAAGTGATTTTCTACATCAGTTTTCACTGCTATGAAAACAGCTACTGCTGTGACCCAGCTGAAAAGAGAAGTAACTACAGCTACACAGATTCTCATTCATGAACTTTCTTAGGGCATGGGATTTCTCATTAGCACAAACCTCAGCATGTCAAGCAAATCTTATTTTAAAAATAATTTCTGAAAGTAAGAATTCACGAGATGGGCTTTCTATGGTAATCAGCTAGTAGCTAAGCTGTTAAGTTAGTTCATTTTTTTCAAAGCATCATCTACCTGTTGGTTACTTGTAGTGACAAATGTTGATAGCAGGGGTAATAAACTGCATTACTTTTTCCCTAAACTCTTGCTGTATGTGTTAATGTTCTGGCTTAGAATTTCGGAAAGAGAAAAAGAAATAACTGAGCTCCAGAACGAGTTAAAATCTTTGAAGGACGCTGTTGAACACCAGAGGAAGAAAAACAACGTAAGCAGATCTTGGTCACAATCAGGCTTTCTTTTTATTACTCCTCCCTTGGAGTACAGCTCAGGAATCATTCTTTAAATCTTTTACTTTAGATTTCTGAATCTTTGTGTAGCCTTTGGAGGGGGAGGACATTACTAATTATTTTATTGGAGAGTAGATTTTAAAAAGTAAGTAAACAGATTAATTTTTACACCTAAATATTTTAAAATTGATGTTAATATTATACCTTTTCTTTTTAATAAAAATGCAGCTGAGTTTTTGTTAAATTTTAATTTTAGAAAAGTAATTCTTTCAACCTAGTATTTAAAATCAAAGGTAATTCCTCTTACTTAGATTGGGCTAGCCATTTTTGTAGTCTAAAAGTAATGTCAGTATCCAGATCAAATATTTTTTGAAGTCTTCTGGAACCTCTCTTTTTCAGCTGAGGAGAAGTTCAAATTTTAACAATTAAATATGTTAAAATATGAATATATTTATATAAATGTGGGAAGAAATAGTACTTTAAGAAATTGAAGTCCTGCTATTCTTACCGAATACCGACAAATAGCAAATTTAACTGAATTCTTTACATTCTTTCTAACTAGAGGTAATGCCTATCCTAAACATTCTTACCACAGAGAGAATTTTTATACACAGAAAGTATGATTGCTAATACTTGAGCAAAACTAAAATGTTACTGAAGTCTGAGGGAGTATTGACAGTAAATGGGAATATGTTTTATAATATCAGTTAAAATTTTCAAAGTTTGTATTAAATTTTAACAACTTGTTGTTTTCCTGCACCTCTGAGTTTGTCAAAATTAGGTACATGCGTTGCCCTTTGTATGTTGGGTAACATCACTAACAGCATTGCCAGCCATAAAACTTGAGGTGAACCTGCTGAAAAACTGCTAACATCTTACCTGTGTTTCATTATCGGTATTCTGAGAGGAGGGCGTGGTAACGCCTGTCTAGTGCAGCAGCGGCGCCGGAGGCATTGCAGCGTGAGGAAAGAGCCAGGACACTGGAGCCAGCAGATCGCGGCGCTCGTCTGTTCTGGGTCTCCACCTCTTTGGCTGTGTATACTTGGCCAGATTTCTTAACTGACTTGAGCTATGGTTTCCCATTGGTAAAATACAAATACTTCACTGAGTTGTTGTAAGGATTAATGAGAATTTGTGGTACTTCAAGTGCAGTGTTTGGCACATAATTAAGCATACAATATGGCGATTATTGGTTTTTTTATTTTTGCTTTTTATGTGTAGATTTCTAATAGTGAAGAAAGACTGAACTATAGTAGATTGTCTTTATTTTGGCCAATGAAATGCCATTAAAAATCTAGGTCTTTCAGAGTCCAGTTTTCAGTGGCCTTTGTTTCTTCTCCGAGAACATGTTTGCTAGCTCCCTAGCCTCCCCCTTTGCCTCGTCAGCTCATTGATGTGATTCCTATCGGGTTGCTTTGTGGCATACACATTTGACCATGCCAAGGTAGACACAGAAGACAGTGAGCTACTACTGTGTCGTTTGCAGGTAGATAAGAAATGTGCTACTTTTTTTTAAAACATAGAGGAAAAATGGTGTGCTGCAGTGGAATGTCCCCCGAGTGATGCTGGCCTTGTTTTAAAATCGAATGAAAGCTTTTTCCAATGT
Source organism: Oryctolagus cuniculus (assembly GCF_964237555.1). NCBI lineage: Eukaryota > Metazoa > Chordata > Mammalia > Lagomorpha > Leporidae > Oryctolagus > Oryctolagus cuniculus. The sequence goes on along the minus strand of NC_091443.1, from coordinate 20,877,706 downwards.
TTGTGTATTTGCTCTGTCTTCAGTCCTCCAACGTTCAGTGTACCTGAAATCACATTTATAATCTTGGTTTGTGTGTTTACTTTTGAATGCTTTCTTCTCTGTCACATGTGCAAAGTAATTATTTTAAAAGCTAGCATATTTGGTGTGTACTAAAACATGGAAATGGGCACCTTTATTTTCTCATTCAAACTTCTAAACATTGCTTTTTATTTTTTTGCTAATATACATATTTTCCCATTGAAATAATTTTGCAGTAACCAGCATTTAAATGCAGTGCAAAATACTGATGAAGTAAAAAGCAAAAATCTTTCAATAATGGATAAACTGAAATCATTCTTTCTAAAAATGATTAGGAACTTCGGGAGAAAAACTGGGAAGCAATGGAAGCATTGGCCTCAACTGAAAAAATGCTGCAGGACAAAGTGCACAAGACTTCCAAGGTTGTAATGCTGCCTCCTAGAAGCAATCCATTGAACAGAGAAAATCTGCAGCTTGTCTTAAAATCAGACTAAAGCATTTAATTTTACTGCAATTTAAATATAAAGTTTCCTTATCATCCGCATTTATCATCTCTGTCATCTCTGCTTTTTTTCATCTACTCCCTGAAGCTTTAGTAGAAGGCATGCTGATTTGTTGTGATTACTACTTGTTTGAGCTTTGGTGAGCACTACTTGAAGCTGAAGAGTTGCAGAAGACCTGGGATATCCGTGCAGTCCCTTGTCAGACAGAAGTGTACCCGTTGTTGTTGGATAGGAGACTGGGAGTGACAGCCCTGAGTCAAAGAAATCTAGCTGAGTTAACAGCGTGTTTGAGTATCTAAGATGAAATTATGCACAGTGAACTAGGTTTTTTGGGAGCATGTCAAGAAGAGCCAGACAACATGGAAAAATGAGGAACGTCTTAAGAAATACAGGAAAGGGGTCAGTTCTGGGAGTGCTGCTGGTGATGGTTCCCTAGAGGAGATAGACAAACTAGATTCTGAAGCAACTGAATAGTGGATGTTGTATGTCTTGTGTAGTATTAGTATCAAGGGGAAATACTCCTGATCAGAGTGTGTAAAGTACTTTTGAAACACATGATTCTGTCTGAATTTGAATGTGCCAACTCAGTCAAGTATTCTACAAATTCCCAGCAAGAATACATGTGGAAAAGGGGTACTGAATTTTGCAGATGAGTTAATGAAGGCACCTGCATGGCTGAGTTCAGCATTCTAAAAAGTTATTTTGTCTGCTGAGGTGATCTAGTGCATTTTGAATACAGGTCTTAATGATGTTTGTATGTAGGACTTCCAAAGTGAATATAATTTTAGAAACTTTATGGAGTGTATGTTTGTAGTTATATTTCCTTTAGTTTAGTGAATTTGTGTGCATTTATGTACCTGTTCACCTTGCTGTAATTTTCAATAACACGTAAGTTCATAGGTTTGATTCAACTGATAGGCATTGAGACTAGGGAAATTTAGGCCAGACAGTAGAGAAATCTAGGTCAAGTAGGATGTTGTTTAATTTCAAATAGTTGCAACTGTGCAGTCATTTTTATCATAACAATGGTTATGGAATGGTTTCTGGTTGTTTCTATAGCTGTTTTTAATTGTTATGAGCTACCATTACAGTTTTGTTTTATTATTGAGACTGTGTATCTTGGAAGTGCTAGCCACGTCATTCCTGCAAGAAATTGTTTGCCACCTACTATTGCCATTCTTGCATGTTATGTTTCCAAAAGAAAGTTTAGGTTTATGTGCCTGAAGGTATCTTACACAGGTAACGATCTACATATATTAGAATTCATAGTATTTAGATGTCAGCAGAATTTAGATAACCCTTAGTATAGGTATAAAATTATGTGATTGACCCAGTGCCATGAATTGTACTGAAGAGGGAACTATATAAAAAACCTTTAGTGGTTTTTGTTTGCTTGTTCGTTTCTTTGTTTAGCTTTGAAAGACTATCACAGAGAGAGAGAGAGAGAGAGAGAGAGAGAGAGAATATGATCTTCCAACTGATGGTTCATTTCCCATAAGACAACAACAGCCAGGTCTGGGCCAGGCCAAAGCCAGGAGTCAGGAACTCTGTCCTGGTGTCCCAAATAGGTGGCAGGGGCCAAAGCACTTGGGCCATCTTCCACTGCCTTCCCAGGGATTATGGCCTATTGGGTTAAGGCACTTCTTGCAATGCTACCATCCTATATTGGTTTGAGTCCTGGCTGCTCTGCTTTTGACAGTTAATGTTTTAGATGCTGGGAATAAGTAATTATTTTTATAACAGAGGATACTCTTGAGTGTCTACTATAAATGATAGGTTTACTTTAAAGATATTTTAATTGTATTTATAGATGTTAAGAATGATAATAATACCAGGTCTTTCCCAGGGGTTAAAATGGAGTGGGAATTGCTATCTGCATACAGACTGTCCTGTCAAACCATAGCCTGTGAGCTAAAATTGTACAGAGCAGAGGTAATTTCTTACCTCCGTGGCTCTTGATTACTAGTTACTTCTTTTAGATTCTTTTTCCCCTGGGAAGTTTTCAAAAATCTTCTGTTTCACAGTATCTGTTTTCCCCACTGATTCCCTTTAAAGGTTGCTCTAGCACCATTCTGGTCAGATAATAAGAAATACCTCTTCATTATCTCTGAAGTAACACTTAATTATTTGCCCTGAATTAACATACCTCATTTCATGCAGTTAAGTGTATTTCTGAAATTTAGTGGACATTATTGAATTATTGAAAATACTCCATCAAGACACCTATTTAAAAAATAGTGCCACTAATATAATAACTTTGTTTCTAGAATATGATGAAATCTCTGGCTTTTTATTGTGTAAATTTAGATTTTTATGTGATTAGATTTTCTTAAGTTGAAGTTGGTGCATGTTAAATTAGTAATAGGTTTTAAAGATCACATCTGAATGGTGGGGTAGAAACGTAGTTAAGATGGTGCCGGCTTGCATGCGTTCTTGTCACCTGTTGAACTTTACGAGTCTTGTCTTGAGATGATTTTCTTGGCTTGGTTTAGATGTACATTTTTACAGGTGTCTCTTTTAATGTTGTAGAGATAATTTGAACAGATTTTTTGTTTTTTGGCGTGAGATCAAATCGTCCTAATTTTGACAAACCATGGTTTTGAGTGTATAATTGATATCCATTAAATTTTGACTTAAAACCAACCAAGTTAGACTAACACAGTTGTAATATTTATCTTTAAATTTATGACTGATGGAGACTATATGCAAGTACCAGGATTAGTTGTCTTGATGCTTAGTCTTAGTGAAGGTAGTGACTGTTTTTCCTTGTTCTCTTTCTTCTTTTTCCCATTGTACCACCTATCAAATTTTGATGGTCATTTTTGCTTTGTTTATCATGAGTGGCTTCACGACCTTGAAGCTGGAATTAATAAAAGTGGCTTTTTGATTCCCATGGCATTATAGTTCATTAGTGATAGATACTTTTATATGGATTTATTAGCCAGAGGCTGCTTACGCTCAGTTTTAGTAAGGTAGTTTTTAAAGTTGTAGTTGTAGCAAATGTTTTATGTGTATTTTGTTTTTTTTTTTTTTTTTTTTTTTGGGGGGGGTGCATGCATGTTTGTTTTGAATTATTCCTGGAGAGACAAATCATTCGATTTTTAAATACTTATGAAAACGTCCATATTGTCAGATACAATTTTGACTTGGTTAATTTAAGACGTTTTCTGTTTAGGATGCTTTAGAGATTTTGCAGATTTTTTTCTGAAGCATTTTAATATCCTAAAATGGGAACTTTTAACATTTGTCAATATTAAATAATTTCCTTAAATTGACTTTTTTCTCTCATTAAAAGACCATAGCTCTTTTTGAAAAACAAAAAAACATTAGGTTTGATTTGGTTTGTCTTCTACTTTAGGAAAGACAACAACATGTGGAAGCTGTTGAGTTGGAGGCTAAAGAAGTTCTCAAAAAATTGTTTCCAAAAGTGTCTGTCCCTTCCAATTTGGTAAGATTAATGTTATTATTGTTCTTCATATGATGCGTTGTCATTATTAAGAAAGTTGGGAATAGCAGCATCTGTCGCCTGTGCTTGGTTTTAGTAATCCACTGACGCTGTAATCTTTGCCACTATTAACCTGAGGTGCTTTCCAGTGGTTAAGATAAATAACTTGGTTCAAAACTGATTTCTGTTTACTCACCTGATGTTTTTATTGTGTTCTTTAAATTTTGCTTATGAGACATTTTTAAAAGATTATAAAGATCATAATTGGGAAAGATGCTTCTGAATGGTTAATAAAACCAATAATGTTCTTAATGGCTATATTCAAAGTAGAATTTGATTTTAAGTGACTGCTTTTTAGTTTTAGCAATACTTTATTTCTTTGTACGTTTGATGCTATAAATCAGTTTCTTTACATTTCAAAGTTGAAGATTCTAGTTGCCTGTTAACTTATGTAAGCAAAAGTCCTGAAGATAATGTAGAACAACGTGCTTTACTTAAGATTGTACATTTTTTAAGTTGGAGAAAAAAGTTACTTTTGTTCAAAGAATTGATACAGTAAATACTTAAGGGCAGAGAAAGCCAGTGAGTGTGCATATGAGTTTCCTAAAGTGGTAGGTCTTTATTTATTTTAATGCAAAATTGTAGAATGGCTCAAAAGTAGAATAGCATAAAGATATCCCACTTAAGCAGTTATTAGTATCTGAAATGTGTAACACATAAAATCTTACTGTGCTACCAGTAATGTGCTTCCTAGCTTAGTTTGAAGAACTCAACCATCAGAGTGTCTCATCTGTAAATATTCCAGTACATATTCCTTTAAAACTTTGTGAAATTAATTTTCTTTTATTTGAAAAGCAGACAGAGCTAGACAGACAGCTAGTTCTGCTATTTCTCTTCCCAAACACCCTTTGGGGCTGAGCCAGGTTGGCGTCAGGAGCCAGGAGCTCCATTCTGGTCTCCTACATGGATGACAGAGAGTCAGTTACTTGAGTCATCACTCTGCCTTGAATGGTGCAGATTAGTTTGGAAAGTGGATCAGAAGAGGAGGAGCCAGGACTCAGTAAGTTCTCTGATATGGAGTTGAGCATCCCAAGCCATGTTTTCACGGCTGTGCCAAATGCCCACCCTCAGCATGTATTTCTAAAAGGTGAGAATTCCTATGAGTGCCAGTTCTGTCCTGGCTGTTCTGCTTCCAGTCCAGCTCCCTGCTAATGGCCTGAGAAGGACAGTGGAGAATGGCCCAAGTGTGTGGGTCCTTGCCACCCAGATGGGAGACCCAGATGAAGCTCCTGACTGGCCTGGCCCAGCCTTCTGTTGTGGCCATGTGGGGAGTGAACCAGCAGATGCAAGCTTGATCTCTCTTTAATCTCTCTCTCTCTGCCTCTCTGACTCTTCCTCTCTCTTTCAAATAGATAAATAAATCTTTTTTCTTAAAGATAAAAATTCCTTTAGAAAATACTAACATTGAATTTAAAAGAATATGCTTAATTTTGTGTGTAGGGGTGCCAAGAAATTTATGGAAAAACAGAGTGGGAAGAGTGCACATATTCCATGAACTTTCTAGGGTTCCCTCATATCTGTCATTAAAGCTTGCATTTCTCCCGTTGTCATGTATGTTCTATAAGTAATAACAACCTAATATAGTTTGTTTTAATCAGGACTCATAAGGTCGACATGTGACTGGATATTTAGATCTTTTTTATTTTCTTGGTTCTCCTTTTTTTCTCCTCCTCCCATCCCTGCACTTCTTTGTTTTTGTTTCTTTTCTTTAAAACCTGGTGGTCTCTGAAGCAGTTTCCTGCAGTTTGGATTTAACTGACTGCATCCCTTTGGTGTGTCAGCATATTTCTTTATCCTTTGTGTATTCCATGAATTGGTAATTGGTAGAAACCCGAACAGATTCAGGCATGGTGTTTGGGGTGGGGTGAGCTGGGGGCAGGGCCATCCCATAGTTGGTATCATGCATTTCCTTCTGGAGGCCCATTGGAGCTTATTGAGGCTGCCGGCCCAGTCCTTTGGACACACATTGGGAAGCTTTGATAGCTTCTGTGCTTTGTATTACCGCAAGATGCTCGTGATGGATTGTATACATTCCATGCCCTAATCCTGGACTCAGCTTTTTCTCTAAGATCTAGCTTTGCAGGTGTGGGTTCCAGGGATGGTGTGAATAAACTTAATGTCCAGTTGTATGTGTAGTCTGAGAAAATGTAACAGAATGAATAGAAAGGGAGAGACAGAGAGGGAGGCCTTCCAACTCTCCAGTTGGCTTCATGGCCAGAGCTGGGCAGATATGAAGCCAGGAGCTTCTTCCAGGTCTCCTTTGTGGTTCCTGGGACCCAAGCACTTGGGCCATCTTCCACTGCTTTCCCAGGCCATCAGCAAGGAGCTGGATCAGAAGTGGAGCAGTTGGGACTTCAACCTGCGCCCATACGGGATGCTGGTGCTGAAGGTGGTAGCTTAACATACCACAAAGGGGCCACAGGTCTTAGCACAAACTTAATGAAAATGCAGTTCTTTTAAAATGAACGGATTGTGCTTGCTTCAGCAGTACATATACTAAAATGAACAGACTCAGAGCTAGCATTGTGGTGTAGAATGTTAAGCCTCCACCTGCAGAGTTGGCATTCCCACATGGGTGCTGGTTCCAGTCTCCGCTGCTCCACTTCTGATCCAGCTCCCTGCTTATGTGCCTGGGAAAGCAGAGGAGGATGACTCAAGTCCTTGGGTCCATACATCCACGTGGGAGACCTGATAGAAGCTCTCGGCTTTGGCCTGGCCCAGCCCTGGTTGTTGTGGCTATTTGGCGAGTGAACCAGTGGATAGATCTCTCTGTAACTCTGTGTTTGTAAGAGAGAGACAGAGAGGTCTTCTACCTGCTGGTTCGCTTCCCAAATGGCCCCAGTGGCTGGAGCTGGGCTGATCTTAAGCCAGGAACCATTAGTGAAAAAAGACTCTTTGAAAGCTAATTGGATACTAAAGATATGTGTTATGGAGTGATCTCAACCTCTATTCTGTTTTTTATTCGTATTTGATATTGACTGTTTCCTTGAGAATCTTGATAAAGCCCCATAAGGAGTTAGTAGAAATTTTGTGAGTTCTTTTTTCTTGAATTAAACTAAATCAGAGACCTAAGAGCAAGAAGAGGATATTATATTTAAAGTATTGAACAAATACTCCTCATTGGAGTTTGAAATTCACTCAAGAAGCCTCAACAGTTTAGAATTTGGAATAATTGGCCGGCGCCGCGGCTCACTAGGCTAATCCTCCGCCTAGCGGCGCCGGCACACCGGGTTCTAGTCCCGGTCGGGGCGCCGGATTCTGTCCCGGTTGCCCCTCTTCCAGGCCAGCCCTCTGCTGTGGCCCGGGAGTGCAGTGGAGGATGGCCCAGGTGCTTGGGCCCTGCACCCCATGGGAGACCAGGAAAAGCACCTGGATCCTGGCTCCTGCCATCGGATCAGCGCGGTGCGCCGGCCGCAGCGCGCCGGCCGCGGCGGCCATTGGAGGGTGAACCAACGGCAAAGGAAGACCTTTCTCTCTGTCTCTCTCTCTCACTGTCCACTCTGCCTGTCAAAAAAAAAAAAAAAAGAATTTGGAATAATGACAAAGTATAATTAATGCATGTATTATTTACATTGGCTGACCTGTCAGCATAAATTTTTTGTTGCATTTATATAAGTATATATTTGCATATGCAGATCATGTCTCATGACCTTTAAGATAATTCATAATACTTCTTTAAGATTAACTTTTAAAAAAAAAGATTTATTTATTTTATTTGAAAGGCAAAGTTACAGAGAGGAAGGAAAGACCCACAGAAATCTTCCATCTGCTGGTTCACTCTCCAGATGACAATGACCAGGGCTGGACCGAGCCAAAGGCAGGAGCTAGGAGCTTTGGGTCTACCACATTGCGGTGGGGGGGGGGGGGGGGCGGCGGCGGCAAGGATTTGTGCCATCATCTGCTGACTTCACAGGCACATTAACATGGAGCTGGATCGGAAGTGGAGCAGCCGAGGCTTGAACTGGCACCCATATGGGATGCCAGTGTCACAAATAGTGGCTTAACCCTCTGTCTCACAATGCTGGTCCCAAGATTCACTTATTTTGAAATTCAGAGGGAGAGAGAAAGAGAGATCTTCCATCCAACTACTGGTTTACTCCCTAGATGGCTGCAACCTCTAGTGCTGAGCCAGGCTGAAACCAGGAGCTTCATCCAGGTCTCCTGCATGGGTAACAGGAGCCCAAACACTTCTGCTGCTTTTCCCAGGCCATTACTAGGGAGGTAGATTGGAAATGGCAGCCAGGACACAAACCAGTGCCTATCTGGGACTTCAACCTGAAGTTGCAGGCTGTAGCTTACCTACTATGTCACAGTGTTGACTCCCCTAATATGCAGTTCCTAATTTGAATGAATAATTCTTAGGGCATCTTCAAATCTGAAATCTTAATAGAGTGTCTTCACTTGGACTCTTCGTTTATGAATTGAAAACATTTAGTTTTCAAGAACTATTTTGCTTTAGAGAAAGTTTTAAAAATTAATCATTCTGGTTTTCTGTGTTTTAAAGATTGGTGCTAGTGATTATAGATGCCATATTCGAACATATGGTCTTCTACCTGTGAGTCCATCATTCAGTTGTTGGTATTCTTAGTCAGGAAAAATAAGATTTTACTTTGATGATGGTAGCATAGAGATATTTTTAGTGTTTCTCAAAATTGAATTATGTTCACTTTATGTAGCAGTTACAGTGCTCTCTGAAATATCTGGCAGGGTGGTGATGTGCATGTAAGTTTCTTTTATAATTGGCTAATTTGTTATTTTGAATGATCTGTTTCATTTAGTTTTTTTTTTTTTTTTTTTTTTAATTGACAGCTTTCACTTTTTCTTCCACAGAGTTACAGTGAATGGTTGCGTGGATTTGAAAAGAAGGCAAAAGAATGTGGAGCTGGATCTTCAGGTTCAGAGGAGGTTAAGGTTAGTTCAAGAAGTGAGCTATCTGTATTTTAACCAAACATAATAACAAGAAGTAAATTGCAGGTTGTTTTCATGTGCTTGGGAAAGATAATGATATATGATATATTATTGGTAAAATAGTGATCTTTTGAGAAAGTATAAAATTATTTCATTTTATATAAATTTTTAGAATACTGTAAATCTACTTCAATTTGATTTTCTGCATGGCTAGTACTTGCCAGTTCTGTAACTGTATCTTATGTTTTATTATCCTATACTCTCTTTTTAGCTTGAGCTTTAAAAGTAAAGATAATTGAGAATAGGTTACTGACTGGTTTGCTGGTGGGTCCCCAGATACAGCATTAAGACTATTGAGAAACTGGGTTGTTAATTATCCTTAGCTAGTAAGGTTGAAGAATTCATTAGTATTATTTCCCATATCTTCAGTGGTGTGAATAAAATCCCCTTTTCCCATGTAGCATAGATACTGTGGCCTTCACACGGGGATCTGCTCTGATTTTACCATCTGACTACTGTGTAACAAACCTGTTTATTCCAAAATTGTGTAGTATGTTTTCTAGTAAGAGCATAATTAGCAAAAGCCAAATGACCAAAAAGATCATTGAGATTAATTGCTACTTAGAAAGGTTGAGAATTAGAGTTCCATTATAAAACACTTTGGAACTATTTATCATAATAAACCACTAAGTGTTGCAAAAATTTGAAGCACCAAACTTACTGGTAAAAATTATAGAACTTGATTTCATTCTTTGCAGGTTCTAGAGCACAAGTTGAAAGAAGCTGAGGAAATGCACACATTGTTACAGCTAGAGTGTGAAAAATATAAATCCGTACTCGCAGAAACAGTAGGAAATGATTTTTAATCTACATTTTTATTTTATTTTTAAATTAGTAACTATTTCCTTCCCGGCCTGAATAGTTTATTGTGGCATTAGAATATGATTTTTTCAGAACACCTATACTTTTGTCTGTAGGAAGGAATTTTACAGAAGCTTCAGAGAAGTGTGGAGCAAGAAGAAAATAAATGGAAAGTTAAGGTCGACGAATCACAAAAGACTATTAAACAGGTATTTTTGAAAAGAGCTAGGAGCAGTGGATCTCCAGGTGGAGGACCTAGGTTCCTCTTCGCATCACCTAGGAATGAAATGCAGTGGTAGTGAAGCAGGGCTGGAGGCAGCAGTCTGCTTTAGTGAGGCCCTGGGCCGATTCTGATGGACCCCCTCCCCTGCCGAAAACCACTGAGTTTTAGAGGATGGCTAATGGAACATAAAGTACTCTGTAAGTTCTAGAACTAATGTATGATAACATAGGTTAAAAATCTGGGTTCAAAAATTAGTTATTAAAATATTGATATTTAATCCCTGTCAGTATTCAAGAAAAACTTAAGACATTTTTGTGTTTGTGGGACTTGAGTGTTACTGTGTGGTGTTAATTTTTCTCCCATTTGCTTGAATGTAGTAAACAGTACCATCTGTTACTTTCTTGGGCTATTTGTGCAGAATTTAGGGCTACTGGTACTTTATGTTAATACCTTTGGTGATTAAATGTAGGAGATTATCTGTTAATTGTTAATTAAAAATTATGCACTTTAAGCATGCCTAATTAAAATACCATGCAAATGAAGTAAGTTTTGACCACAGTTTCTATCAGGTTATATGGGATTCTATCATTTTTAGGCCTTTTAAAAATTTATGACTTCTAGGAGCTGGCACTTCGACGTAGTAGGCTACGCTGGCATCCCATGTGGGTGCCCATTTGTGGCCTGGCTGTTCCTCTTTACTCCAGCTCTCTGCTTATGGCCTGGGAAAGCAGTAGATTTCCCAAGTGTGTGGACCCCTATACTGGCCTGGGAGACCCGGAAGAAGCTCCTGGCTCCTGGCTTCGGATTGGCCCAGCTCTGGCTGTTGTAGCCATTTGGGGAGTGAACCAGCAGATGGAAGACCTTTCTCTCCCTCTCTCTTTCTATAATTCTACCTCTCAAATAAGTAAATAAAATCTGAAAAAAAATTTATGATTTCTATTAAGACACATTGAAAATCTCTGAAATGTCGTGTGTGTGTATTTATTTATTTATTTATTTGAAAGTCGCAGTTACAGAGAGAGAGAGAGAAAGAATATTTTCCATCTGCTTGCTGGTACACTCCCCAGAGGACTGCAATAGTCGGCACTGAGCGAGACTGAATCCAGGAGCCAGGTGCTTCTTCTGGGTCTCCCACATAGGTGGCAGGGGCCCAAGTACTTGGGCCATCTTCTGCTGCTTTTCCCAGGCCATTAGCAGGGAGCTGGTTTGGAAGAGGAGCAGCCGGGACTCAAACCGCACCCGTGTGGGATTTTTGTGCTGGAGGAGGCTACTTACCTGTTTTCCACAGTGCTTGCCCCTGAAGTGTCTTAATTGGTTCACAGTTCTACAAAGCAGAAACTCAATATCCTTGATAACTTTACTTGGTCATATAATTGTTTCACATTTCAGATGCAGTCATCATTCACATCATCAGAACAAGAGCTAGAACGATTAAGAAGAGAAAATAAAGATATTGAAAATGTATGTTATTTGTTGATTTGGCATGAACTCAATGTTAGCATTAAGGATTGTCTAAAGATCTGTGTTTTAAGATTACTTTTATCTGGTGATACAGTTATGCACTTAATATTTCATGTAATGTTTGAGTTGCTATACTTAGGAATATAATAAAGCTGTAATTTTACATTATGGGCAAACATCATGAAAGGACATCTTAAATGTGTTAACTTTTCCTTCTTTGTTGCATTGCTAGCTAAGAAGAGAACGAGAGCATTTGGAAATGGAGCTAGAGAAGGCAGAAATTGAACGATCTACCTATGTTACGGAAGTCAGAGAGGTACTTACAATAGAATTTTTCACACTTGCTTCTCAATTCAAATTAAGTTTATAACAGTGATAAGGTAGTTCAACATTAACTATTTGTGGCAGAGCGTCCAAGTAGCTACAAAACATGGAATAACATAAGGAGATGAATTTTAAACTCTAAACTTCATTGCAGCTGAAAGATCTGTTGACTGAATTGCAGAAAAAACTTGATGATTCATATTCTGAAGCAGTAAGACAGAATGAAGAGCTAAATTTGGTAAGAAGCTTGTTCTCCACTGGGCATCAAGTAGGCTCTGAAAACACTTGTGTTGACCTGTGGAGAAACCATCCAAACTGTTTCCTTGCTAACCTTCTTAGCTTGGCATTTGTAAGTTCAGACAATCTTCATATTCTGATGACTCCTGAGATGATCTGTCTTTGCTTGACTCCTAAGATGATTCTTTTCTTATCTTTTAACAATAGCATGTTTGGCTTTCAGCTCTTGATTTTCAGATTTTTTTTTCTATGTTTTATAAAGCCTTATTTCTTGAACAGCATTACTTTCAATGACTAAAGAAACAAAGGCTGAGTTGTGAAGGTTATTTGTAAAGCATACTTAGTATTAGAGCTATTTATGGTGAGAATCTCTGTTGGAGTCAGCAGCAGTATACTTTGGGAAGAAGTTCAGAAGCATGGTGGTTCTTGATGTGAACCTTAAATTTGCACACAGTACAGACTTCTTATTGGCCTAACTTCTGAGAGTATTGAAGACTAAAGATACTACTTTTTGTTCAAGGGCACTAATCCAGTCCTGTTTGTTATTTTCAGTAGATTTTTTTTGTCTGTAAGTTATAAATAAAAACTTGTGAAATTCTTTATCAGTATATTATTTAGAGCATGGTAGTCCTATGGAGTTAGCTAAATGTCTTAAGATACACATCATCCTGTATTAATGGTTCCTAAGTTTTCCACTGATTGTGACAGGCTTAGCTGTTAGACAGATATGGCTGCCTTGTTCTGTTTCAAATACAGTCATGTCTTCCTGTGACAAAATTGTTAAAGCATGGGATTAAATTTTTAAAACATATCCAGATAAACTCCAGGAAGATTATGTAAGTTTGCCCCTGACTCCAAGTTAACCTTGCCCAATTTGGAGTCTCTCATTACACTGCTGCATGTACTGAGGAAGACTACTCATTTGTTGGTGGTTGGTCTTCTGTATTATGGTAATGACTTTATTAGGAATCAGTATTTAGAGTAGTACTACATGGAACCATGTACGCACACCTCTCTTAAATGAAATGATTGTTTCACTTACTAGTGCTTTGCTTTAATTGAATTCATTCACATTGCTGTTTAAGACTCGTTTTATGTTTGCTGTACATTGCACAGATCAGACCTATGATATGTCGTGGCCGAAAGTCCTTGCCCTCAAATATGAAAGGTCATTTGAAAGTAGCTGTTGGAGATTTTACTTTTGACCCTGGTGCTCAGTGGCTGACCCAGCAGTAGCATCAAACCCATAGGATTGTGCCCCGTATTCTCTATCTTGTTTTCTGTTTCTGGGAAGAGACCATTTTGAGTGGTAATTGTTTGGGTTGGTTGTTTTGGAGGTTTTTTGTCTTGAGTTTGGAATCTTTATTTTAGTCTGTTCCTTTGCTCAGAATAGTTGTTACCACATTTTAAGGTAAAATAATTTTGTTTGCCTATACATGCTTTGTGCGTTCTTGGGCCAAAAGATTCACCTCTTTGACATAAAGTATTGAACTACTATTGGGGTATTTAAATTGAGTTTGTCAAATAATTTCCAAGTGGAATGCCCCCTATTAAATCTTCCTTCAATTTTAAATCTTATATTTTCCCATTTTGGATCTCCAGAACTGTTTGAAAAATCATACCATGGAGGGTGGAAGGCAAAAACAGTTGATGAGTTGAATACAAGAAAGTGTTTTTTGGGGCAATATAGTCTTTTTCCTTATTTCTATTCAATTGGAACGATTTCCAAAGAGGCATTATATATTGGCCCCAGAGTTTTATATAAGCTTTGTAACTGATAAATTGGTCATTGAGAAGTCTTTTTTTTTTTTTTTTAAGATTTATTCATTTATTTGAGAGGCAGAGTCACAGAGGGAGGGAGACACAAAGAGAAAGGTCTTCTGTCCCTGGTTCACTTCCCAAATGGCCACAGCTGCTGGAGTTGGGCTGATGTGAAGCCAGGAGCTGGGAGCTTCCTCTGGGTCTCCCATGTGGGTGCAGGGCCAAGCACTTGGGACATCATCTGCTGCTTTCCCAGGCTCATTAGCAGGGAAGTGGATTGGAAGTGATGCAGCGGAGACTCGAACCAGTGTCCATATGGGATGTTGGTGCCACAGGTGGTGCCTAACCAATGGCGCCATAGCGCCAGCCCTTGAGAAGGCTATCTTAAGACATTTCTTATTGGTGTAAGTTAGGCCAGTGTGGACTTTCGCTGTACTTGCTTTATCCTGTTAAATGTCTTTTAAAACATCACAGAATTGACTCTTTTAATTGAAATGTATAAAGAAATACTTTAAGAACCAATTTTATTAATTGGTAAAATTTGCTTTCCTTTTGATTTGGAATAATTTCAATAACTATTTTATGAATAGTGGTTTATTTTTCGAGGCAGTTTACTAGGTTTTGATGGTTTTGTTTTTACATTTGCAGTTTTCTGCTGTAAACTCTAGTTCATTTCTGAAGCCTTTCTTACCTTTAGCTTTACAGATGGGAACTCCACTGCTTAGCTTTTCTATATATCTGGTGCAGCATATTGGCTAATCTCCTGTGCATAGTAACTGTTGGTGATTTCATTCTTTTACATTCATTCTTCAGTTCTAGAAGTGTCAGCATAATTGAAGGATGCAAATGAAGTTAATTGTGGTGTTGTTTTATTTTTACAGTTGAAGACACAGTTAAATGAAACACACACAAAACTTAAAACTGAGCAAAATGAAAGAAAGAAAGTAGCTGGTGATTTGTATAAGGTATGACACTAACTTGTCCTAGAGCTGCCATGTCCTGGGCCTGTGTGTGCCTCCAGTCATTTTGCATCATTCTGTTAACTTGCTTATAAATTTAGGCAGGTTGTTACAGTTTTTTAGAACTAAACTTCTTGACTTGTTTTTCCATTCTTAATTTACATCATCATCCAATTTATATAATTATTTTATAGAGTATAGAGTAAAATTTTAAATTTAATTGGAGTTATTTTTGAAAACTTGGTTAAATTAAGGTCTGATTGTATAGCTACTCACAAAGAATGCTTTATTAGAAACCAACAAGTATGTAAGTGTCTAGTGTTTGAGTGTGTTCCTTTCATTTTCTTGTTTGAATAGATAACTTTTCTTATAATCTCATATACAAATGGATGACATTTAGGATTGCATGTCTTATCCTGTGCTTTAAGTTGACAAGTTACTTGTTTGTGGTATTGTTTGGAGATATTTTAGTAGTGTTATTCATGTGTGCTTATGTCTCAGCTGCCTTAGAGCTGTGCTAGTGTTGTGGGGGAGTCCAGCATTCACTACACTACACATGGAATGAGGGTACCTGTATCTGTCTATTCTCGCTAGTATAGACTGTCACACTTTGTAATATTCGATATTTTAATAATTTTTTTAAAAAGATTTATTTCTTTTGAAAGAGAGAGATATCGTCTGTCCGCTGGTTCGCTCTCCAGATGGCCACAATGGCCAGGGCTGGGCCAGGCTGAATCTAGGAACCAGGAGCTTCTTCAGGTCTCCGCTGCTTTCTCAGGCTAGTAGCAGGGAACTGGATTGGAAGTGGAGCAACCAGAACAGGAACCAGCACCCACATGGGATGCCGGCATCACAGGTGACAGCTTTACCTGCTCTGCCACAGTGCCGGCCTCCTAAATTAATTTTTAAAAGTATTTTGTTCTCATTTGAGAGAATGCCTGTTAGTTTAATGTACATTTAAGCTAAATCCATCCTGTAGTGTTCCTGGAGAAGCTAAAGCCTGATTTATAGACAACTACTAGAAAGTATAAGACTGTCTCAGATAACTTCTACAGTGAAAACTGGTGGGACTGGAATGTAAAAACTGGGAATCCAAAGCTTAATTCTGAATTACATGCAGTAAAGGGGAAAACCATGCTCATAGCAGTGCCAACATTTGAAGTGGAGTCTTAACACAGTGCATCACCTACAATGGAGGTAGCTAACTGGAAGAGGTTACCAAAAGAATAAACAGACTGATTCAGTTTAAAAAAAAGTATTCTGCTTTAAAAAAAATCGCCTTTTGAAAAATTAAAAGAAATATTTTTGTTGGTTCTGGTGCTAAGAGCTTATAACTATTATTATGCAGAAATCTAGGAATAAAGAAGTACTTCCAATTATTTTACTGTAAATGTGAACTTGGGAAGCTTGTTTCCGAGTCTAACATTTTAATATATATTGTATACTGTCAGAAGCTGAACAAATCAGTTACCTTAATAGTTCGTTTAAATTTTTGACCTCTGGATTAAAATACAAAGCTTGCAATTTTAGCTTAGCAATGTAGTTTCTCACAGTACAAAGGATATAAAACAGAAGCTCAAAGATGTAGACATGTGATGTTATTTATGATTGCTAAAATGGCAATGATAGGCAAAAGTTAACTGTCCCATATCTACACACTAGAAATACTGTGTGACATTCAGTGTGAAATGCATATGAATATTTATTGACTGAAAAGGTTAGCAAAATACTTTGTAAAAGAGCCAACTATAAAAGAGCATTATGTTAAGGCCTATTTCTATGAAGTTTGCTGCTGATTTTCTATAAGCACGTGATATGAACAGAGAGGGAGTAGGGGTCAGCAACCCACAGACTGTTTTAGGGTTTGTGGGCAACATGGGGTCTCTTTTGGATATTCTTGTGTGATTCTTTATTTTAACATAAATATTTAAAGATGTAAAAAACTGTGAGCTGTGAGTACCCAGGCTGAGGCCACATTTGGCTGACCCCTGGTCTAGACCAGTATTGATCTAAATACCAACTGTGGTATACAATTTCTGTATTATTTGAACTTTTTAAAGAGTGAGCTTATGTTTGTTTTTGTTTAATCTGATGGGGGAAGAAGCTTTTTCAATTTGGAGGAAAAGCCTTTAATTTTGAGAGGAACTTTGATCTTAATCAAATATGTACTAAAACCACTGTGTATACTTTGATTTACCAGATATTTTATTTAGTAGCTGTTATATTGCTTTCTGTTCAGGCCCAACAGTCACTGGAGCTGATCCAGTCAAAAATAGTGAAAGTTGCTGAAGACACTACAGTTATTGGGAACAGTGATATTTCCCCAGAAATGGTATGCATCTTATTTAGCTTTGAATCTCTGGACTAATTACCTTGTAAAGTGAAGAATAAATTTTATATATGTAAAACATATATATACGTGTTGCAGACACATACACACAAACACCATCAAACTCTGGGAAAGAATGTGCTTCGTGTCAGTTATGTTGCACCCTTAACAAAAGTTATCTTCAAGACATTTCATCTTTACAGTGCAGTGTTTTATGGAGGTTCTTTTCACTTTGTGTAGATTTTAAGATTTTTATGTGGAGAGGTATTATGGCATAGTGTTTGTGAGTGTGAACTCTGGAGATAGACTACACGTCTGCATCCTGGCCTGCCAGTTAGTAGCTGTGTGACTTTGGGCAAATTCTGTAACTGCTCCATGCTTTAGTTGCCCCATCTGTAAAAGGCAGTGGTAGAAGTACCTGTCTTGTAGGGCTGTTGAAAGGAATAAATGAGCCAACTTATAAGATACTTATACTTGGCACTTAGTATACTATGTTAACTATTTCACCTTTTTTAAAAAAAAAATTAATTGAGAAAGAGCAAGAGTTCTTCTTCTTCTTTTTTTTTTTTTTTTTTTTTTAATTTTAATTGGGAAGGAGAGATGGAAAGAGCTCTCATCCTCTCGTTTACTCCCCAGATGCTGTGATGTCAGGTACTGGGCCAGGGCCCAGGCTGGGAGCTAGGAACTGAATGCAGGTCCCCCTTGGGGTGGCAGAAACCCAGTTACTTGAGTCATCACCTGCTGCCTCCCAGGGCCTGCATTGGCAGCAGGCTGGAGTCAGAAGTTAGAGCTGAGTACTGAACCCAGGTACTCTGATGTGGGTCGCAAGCATCTCAAATGCTAGGCTAAGTACTTGTTCTTCTGACTTTTATTGTTATAGTGTACTCTTTGCTGTGCAAGTTTTTTTTAAAGGAAAAATTGGCATATTTCTGATACTTGCAGGTTTTAGATTTCTCCCTTCGTGGCCAAATGACAACAGTTATAGTACAGTCTTTTTTAAAAAAAAATTCATTTATTTATATGAAACCAGAGTTACAGAGAAAGAGAGTTCTATCCACTGGTTGGCTCCCCAAAAGGCTGCAATTGCCAGGCCTTGGCCAAGCTGAAGCCAGGAGGCAGGAGCTTCTTCCTGATCTCCCACGTGGTTTCAGGGACCCAAGCACCTGGACCATCCTCTGCTGCTATCCCAGGCCATCAGCAGGGAGCTGGACTGGAAGTGAAGCAGCCACGTCTCAAACTGGCACCCATATGGGATGCTGGAGTCACAGGTGGTGGCTTAACCCACCACACCACAGTGCCAGTCCCCTGTAGTATAGTTTCCTTTGTTGCTAGAAAGTTTGTACCTCTAGTTAGCAAACAGTGCTTCTCTGTGGTTTTTGCTAATTTTTGATGTTATATTGTTTTTGAGCTTTGTATTTTCTGTTTTTGGTTGCAAATTCCTCTTCCTTATGTTTGGAGTTTCTCATCATTTCCGTCTCCTTTTCAGGAGTCTTCTGAGAAGGAGACAATGTCCGTAAGTCTAAATCAGATCGTGACACAGCTACAGCAGTTGCTTCAGACAGTAAACCAACAGCTCACAAAGGAGAAGTAGCATGACCAGGTGTGCTGGTGAGGACAACCGAAGTGTTGCTATTGGTGGGTGCTGGGGGGAGAGAGGGAGAGAGAGAGATGTATGTTTCCCTTCATTAAAAGAAGCTCTTATTTCACTAGAGGAAATATTCCTTTCTTTCGCAACTTCCAGTCAGATGACAGCCTTTAGCTTTTTCAGTTATCTTTCTATGTTGTGCGTATTTCAAAGGTATTGTAGCTCATAGTGGGGAGCAACCTTCACCTTTGCCTACTTTAACCTTTTAATCAAACAGATCGCCTTATGACTTGGCTACCTGGGTGTTTTCATTGCCGCAGCTACTTGGTTAGTTTATTCTGATCTTTGTTCAGGTAAAATATTTATGTGATCTCTTTTTCTCTCTCTCTTTCCCTCCCTCCCTCTCCCCCCTTCTTCACCTCTCTCTCATGATTTGGTAAAATAAAATGATGGTAACATTTTTACTGAGGTGAGATTGTTAAACTGAAAATCACGCCATCACAGTTTCATTGAATTGGAGGCTGGATTCTTGGTCATTTTATCTGTTTTGGCACTGCTACCAGGAGCCACAGCATTTACAATCCTTGGAGGGGTGTTTGCGTTCATAACATCAGTATTCTGTTTTGTGATGGTTCCCTTATTTACCAGAAGCTTCTGTTTAATCCAAGTGGTCCTTATCAGAAAAAGCCTGTTTGTGGCAAAGAAGATTTGTAATTTATTACTTCTTTTTAGTTAATACTAAGAATTAAACCTATTTCCCTATGTTTCTTCAATAAAAAAGTTTGCTTTTGAAGATCATCTAAGAAATATCTTCTTTATTCCTGAAACGAGTCTTCAATTGAAGCTAAATAAACCTGTTATTAACTAAGTCATGTTATAAGTTCTTATTACTCATATAACCTTGAAAGGTTGCATTTCTTAGCATTTAAAAATGACTTGTATTCTAACTGGTGAATGTAGGGTTATGTTTGTTTTGTTATATGGGTTTTACCTATTTTATGTGTGACTTAAGTCATAGTACTTAGGATAATTATAGTATTTGAGTTCACATTGCATACTTGGTATTCTTCTTTTGAAGCTGTTTGCTTTAAAATTAGCATGGAATCCTAGATACCCAAAGGGGCAGCTTGTCATGGAACTGCCCTTTCAGCCCCATGCATAGCACTGTGAAAGCTACAGATGTTCCAGGGACTGGATCAGCATCTGGGAAAAGTTGGGGTGGACCATGTTGATGGCCCAGACCATAGTTGTCTAGCTTTTGCACAATGACTACTCTCTGGCCTGTGCTTTCATTTAAAATGCTTATTTTTGTCAGTTACCTTTAAGAAATCTTTCTAAATAATAAAACCAGCTCATTTTTTATGTACAGCAAAAGTAATTAGACCTTGTCTCAATGTTTTGTCCTGCATTTTTTTTTTCCTCTTCCACATTAGGAAATAGCCTTGCTTCATGGAGAAGTGCTTCTGTCTCACTTCCCCATAACTTCAGTCTCTTTCTCCATACATTCTTGATGTTGAGATGTCTCACTGACTCTGTGTACTAATTTCAGGTTGCCTTCTTAAGTTTTTACATCTCTACTTAACAAAGATCTTAAAATAAGAAACTATTCTCATAGTATCTGTTTCTTTACTTGCTATTAATTCCCTTGTCCACGGCAGAATGGCTTCTCTTTCTGATGTTCATTCCAGTGAAACCAATTTTGCTGATGTCACTAGTGATTTCCTAATTGCTATATCTAATACAGGCCCTTCTTTTACATTGGCAGGTTGATTGTCCTGAAACCAAAGATCTGAAATTCAAATGCTCCAGAATCCGAAACTTTGAACACTGGGGTGATGCTCAGAGAGTTTTAGATTTTGAAGCTTTTTGGATTTCAGGTTTTTGGATTAGGGTTGCTCAACTGGTAAACTCTGTGGAAATATTCCAAAGTCTGAAAAAGTTCTGAAATTTGAAACACTTCTGCTCCCAGGCATTTCAGACAGGAGATACCGAGCCTGTAATGAGACCGAAGGTAGTTGGGAAATAGGTTAGCATGCGTGCTGAAGTTAGTCAGCAGCTTTGTTTCCACAGAGCTGAAACAATGAGGAGGCCCCTTGACTTCAGATGTCCTCAGGATTCTCTCGTCAGCATCTCGTAGTATTTTCTTTTCTTGCTGTGATGGTCCATTTATGTTAAGTCTTGTGAACCATTTTGACTTGCATGTTTCCATGTTCACTTTAATGGTATTTGCATTGGAGACTTACACTTAACATTGATAACACCACATTTTTTATTCCTGATTTATAAAATCAAAGTAACTTATTAAAATAAACACATCTGCCCTGATGACCTAGCTGGTTGGCAAGCAGCTTCCCTAAGTGAAAATGCAGCATTCTTTTGTCAGCTGATGAATATAGATCCAAACTTGGTGAACGGAAGAATGGCTGGCTTAGTGCCTCATGGATAGTATGAGACCAGAGCTCCGCCAGGCACTTGTGAGCTCTCTCCTCCCTTAGGTTCAAGCCAGTATTGACAGTGGTCACTCCTTACCCTTGAAAAGTTGACCTCACCCTCAGCTGACACTTTTGCGCAATGTATTCACCCTCTGGTGTGTGCTCTTAAAGCTGCTATCAGATGATTAAATTGAAGATAGTTTTTTTTGTTTGTTTGTTTGTTTGTTTGTTTTGGGGGGGGTGGGGAGGGTTGTTTATTTGAAAGGCAGAGAGAGACATAGAGGGAGATCCCATCCATTAGTTCAGTCCCCTAAATGTCTGTCACAGGCAGGCTGGGCCAAGCTGAAGCCAGGAGCCTAGAACTCCATCTAGGTCTCTGATGTGGGTAGCAGAGACCCAAATACTTGAGCCATCACCGGCCGCCTCCGAGGGTATGCAAAAGGAGGGAGCTGGATCAGAAGACTAGAATTAGCACTCTGTTACAGGATGCCAGCATCCCAAGCTGCTTGTACCAAAATGCGGGCCCTGAAAATGTAAATATTTTAATCATCATAATGTAGATAACAGGTTAATTAATATCTGATGTCAAGAAACTTTTTTTTTTTTTTAAAGGATTCTATTTGTTTATCTGAAAGAGTTAGCGAATGAGAAAGAGAGGTATCTTCCATCCACTGGGTCACTCCCCAATAGGCTGCAATAGCCTGTACTTTGCCTGGCTGAAGCCAGGAGTCAGGAGCTTCTTCGGGTCTCCCATATGTGTACAGGGGCCCAAGCATTTGGGCCATCTTCCACTGCTTTCCCAGGCACATTAGCAGGATGCTGAATTGGAAGTGGATTAGCCAGAACTTGAACTGGTGCCCATATAGGATGCCAGCCTCACAGGCATTGGCTTAATCTGCTATGCTACAACACTGAATGCAAAGAAGCCTTGTTCAATATGCACTACAAATAAACATGACTTATTCAAGATTGTTCTGTGCATGTTCAATAAAGGGAAGCTGTTATTTTAAAATGAAAAATGACTCTGCAGTAATTTAGATTTTCTAAGTCCAGATATACACTACTTGGAATTTCTGAGAGCTGCAGGGGTCAGATGTATTTAGTGTATATCCCTAACTTGTAAAAATCTTCGCCCTTCTTTCCCTTTGGAGGTTGTCTTTTCCATTTCCTGCTCAGCCCACACCTATACAGAAAGGCTGCCACCTCCCTCTCTCCTTTTTGGGAAGTGACGGAATTGATTAAGATGACTTGTGTGTGGATTCGCAACACTGATGCTTACAGTGTGCTGCTTTTGTTCCCAGATACTGATTTTTCCTGTTCACTGGCCTGCTCTCTGGGTGTTGTAGGTGTATTTCTGACCGAATCAGGAGACTTCACTATCCCACTTTCCCTCCTGTTGGAACCAGTTTGTGGAGTCCTGTGAAAGGTGGATAGTCGTAGCTGCGCTGGATGAGTGTGCCTAAGCGTGCTTCCAACATCTGGGGACTCCTCTGAGCACTAGATGGGGGTTAGATTTTATTCCTGTGGTACAGCAGACCCAGGGAGACTCTGCACCTTGCCCTCCGCTAGCCGGGGGAAGCTGGAATTTAAATAAAGGTGGTCTGGTCCAGG
Organism: Oryctolagus cuniculus; assembly: GCF_964237555.1. Lineage (NCBI taxonomy): Eukaryota > Metazoa > Chordata > Mammalia > Lagomorpha > Leporidae > Oryctolagus > Oryctolagus cuniculus. Next base: position 20,854,989 of record NC_091443.1, on the reverse strand, counting down.
GCCTGGCTCCTCATTTCTGCTTTTCTCCTCCCTGATTCAGGTGCTCTGTTCCCCGGTTCCTTGTGTCTCTGCTTTCTTTACTCCTCATTCTGATTCCTTGGTGCCAGCATCTTAGGAGTTTCTCTGGTTAAATCTGACTTTTTCCTTAAATTGGTACTTGGTTTGTCAGTGATGAGTTGGGGAGACCTGCAATAGTATGTGTAGAAAATTGAGATGAAGGTGTGTGTGTGTGTGTGTGTGTTGGCACATGTCTGTGCACGAACTCTCCCTGCTGCTTTGAGAAGTAGAAGTAGTCTTGTGTTTCTCAAAGAAGAAGTCCTTTTGTGGTGCTGCTGAAGCACAGGAGTTAGTAGGCCAGGTGGAAGGAGCTTTTATCTCTGTGCCCCCCGCTCGGCTTTCGCGCAAGCAGGCTTTCGTTTTTGCAGTGTTTCTGTGGCACGTCAGGGTCTAGTGAAGGCTGTGTAGGCCTCTGATCAACAACAGTTGGTGCTAACTTTGCTTTTTAACCTTCTAATTGTTTCTTTTCCTCTCTGCTCTTTATCATGAAAAACTTCACACATAAAATTAAAAGAATAGGGGCAGACTTTGGGGCTAGTTATTAAGCTGCCCTTTGGGACAGCTGTGTTTCACATCTGACTGCCTGGATTCAGTCCCCATCTTATTCCAGCTTCCTGCTGCTGTGGACCCTGGGAGTCTGGTGATGGCTCAAGGACTTGGGTTGCTGCCACTCATGTGGGAGACCTGGATTGAGTTTGAGCTTCTGGTCTCAGTCCCCTTAGTTCTCCCAGCCTTTGTGGATAGCTGGGAAGTGAAGCAGTCAATGGAAGCATTTCCTGTCACTGTCTCTCTACCACTGAAATGTTAAAAACAGGCAACAGAATAGTGTGAACATCTATCAAATCTTATATCCACTTTATCTCTATGTACATCCATCTGTGTTTTGTTGACCTTAAGCATTTGAAAGTGAGTTTCAGTCATCATGGCCTGTCACCCCTGAGCACTTCAGTATGCATCTCCTGAGAACCAGAGTGTTCTCTTCCAAGCCTGGCGTGTTCTTATATCCAGTGTTAAGCTCACATTCAGGTGTCTTCAGTTGCAGCCAGAATAGCATTTTGGTTATTGTCCCCCAACCAGTACCCAAAGCAAAATTTACATGTTGCATTTGCTGAAGACCTTTTACTCTCTCTCTCTCATGACTTTTAAAATTTAATTTTTTAGTCATCTGACTTGGAAATCTTTGTATGATTTCAGAAAATCCCACGTAGATTCCTCATGGGCGGAGAGTTGTCAGTTTCAGCCCCTTGCTCTTCAGGTGCTCTCACCTTAGCTTTCCATGCTCTGGAGTAGGCGGTGCCTAGAGGGCTGGTGTTAGGGCGCAGAAGCATCCGTATCTGAGTGCTAGTCTGAACCCCCACTGCTCTGCTTCTCATCCAGCTCCTCAGTGCACCTGGGAAAGCAGCAGAGAATGGCTGAAGTGCTGGGCCTCTTGCACCTCCATGGGAGACCAGGATGGAGTTCCAGGCTTCTGACTTTGGCCTGGCCCGGCCCTGGCTGTTGGGGCCATTTGGGGAGTGAGCCAGTGGCTGGAAGACCTCTCGGTGTCTGTCACTCTGCCTATCAAATAAATACATAGGCCTGTGAAATGTCTGCCTGCAAACTTTGTTCTGAATCCTGAGGTTTTTATCGTTTTGATTAGCATTAGTGTGAATCACGTGGTGTATAGTTGAAAGGGCCGTGCTTGGGCAGACGGGGTAAATACAAGACAGATGTCTTCTGGTTGCCTTTTGTTGCCCTGTTGTTAAAATGGATTTCTTTCTCGTCTTTTACAGAATGAAGTAATTGGGAAAACTGTTCATTCAAGGATAACAGAAGGCATTGTATTATATTTTGCCAAATTAAAGCCTTATTTATGTTTTCACCCTTTCTACTTTGTCAGAAACACTGAACAGAGTTTTGTCTTTTCTAATCCTTGTTAGACTACTGATTTAAAGAGAGAAAAATAAAAGAAGCCAACTCTGTAGACACCTTCAGAGTTTAGTTTTATAATAAAAACTGTTTGAATAATTAGACCTTTACATTCCTGAAGATAAAATAAACATGTAATCTTTTATTTTGCTCAATAAAATTGTTCAGATGATCCAAGTGGTAAAGACAATGTAAAATTTCACATTTTAATACTGATGTTGTACACTGTTTCACTTAACATTTTGGGGAGTAATTGCCTCTGACTTCAACTCAAGAAAACACTGTTTTGTTGCTAATGTAACCTGTTTTTGTAATGGCATCAGCAAATAAAGGGATGCTTATTATTCAAACTTGACTTCCTGTGGTTTGCACTGAGCTTTAATGCGTTTTGTTTTACTACAGACCAAGGTTAATCTAGAACGTAGTTACGTAGTTACGGCAGCCATGGAACACGATAGGATGGCCTCGTTCCGGCATGGTGCTTCTGACTGGAGCTTGGGGTCTTCTCTGGTTCTGTGCGGGGTAGATGGATCCCAGGTGCACTGTGGGTTGCAGGAAGTGTAAGCAGTTAGGGCTTCAGACCTGCACTTCAAAGAGGAAGATGACTTCATTTTTGCTATGACTGTTATTTCTGAAGTAATGATTGACTTTTCAGTTTCCTCTTTCAAGCAATGTGTTACACAGTTAACATCTGTTACCTTGTTTGTTTAAAGTTCCCTTTTTAAAAAAATTACTATTAACAGGTTTCTTGTGCCACTGCGTATCCAAGTACCTGTTAGGGCTCCCAGAAGCCCTGGCTGCGGCTCAGCGCGGCAGTGGGCCTCCCCAGGCGCGTCTGCTCTCTGTGGGGCTGCCGTCTCTCGGCGGCGGTTGACCTGGATCTGCTCCCTGCTAGCCCTTCTCAGGGAGCTTTGCTGCCCGTCCACCGTCCTCCCTGCCCTTTCTGTCCCGCTGTAGTTGCTGTCTGTGACGTGAAGGAGTTTCTCATACACACTTGGTTACTCCTGTCCCCAACAGAAAGTCCGCCCTGTGAGTGCATGATTTGTCTCTTTGGGTCTTTGCTGTGTCTCTAACCCAAAGAAAATGCCTGACATTTAATTGTCCTCTGATACTTTAATGAAAGAATGGATGGAATTCATTATTAGGGCCTGCGAATTCACTAATGTGCTGCCTCCTAACCTCGCCACCTCATAGCATACATGGCAGCTAGTATTTCTGAGGTGGACAGGGACAGGTGGGTCAGACCACTCAGACCCGTGTTGACGGGCGTGGGGCCTTAGTGGCGCTCATGCCTGACCTGGGTGCGTTCAAAAAATCCCTGGAAAATTGATCTGCAGTCCAGACAGGGTGACGTCAGCCTCTGTCCTTTTCCCTCTGCCATGGCCCGTGAAGCTGCTGACACCTGCCGTCAAACCACGAGCAGCCCTCTTCGTGTTTGGAAGGGTTTGGGGCTGCCTTGACTTTGCCGTGGCCGTGCTGACAGGTTCCTGGGGGTAGGTGACGGTGGCTAAGACATCCTGGCTTCAGCTGCTTTAGTGCTGATAGAACAAAAATGAAAGCTCTTCCTACTACTCCCGTCAGAGCCAAGTCCCTCATAAGAATTGTCTAATTCTTTGTAAAATATACAAATATAGAAATGTGCATTTGTGTTTTAACTTCCCTGTGTGGATATTTTAGAAAAGGAAACCCCGGGGACACAGTCTGTCTCCTGTGTTTCTGACCGCCCTCCGCATCCCACCCACACAGTGCTTTTTCTTTGCTTCTGAAGGAGCAGGTAGCTCACAGCATCGCCGGTTCCAACTTGGGACAGCTGTTTGTCGTTAGTGGCTTTTATATGGAATTATCATTGAAGGTACTTCAAAGAACTGACGGAAAAATGGAACTAGAAGTTTATTTTGATTCTAAAAAGCTGAAGCCCATGCAGCTTTTTTCCACACTGCACATTTTCCATGAACTTGTGGAAGCCCCTTTGTTAGAAGGACTTGTCTCCCGGTGCTTGTATCCATCCCTCCTATGTCCTCAGCCCAGAACGCGCCTCACTTTCCCACAGTGTTGTTCGTATATCCAAAGATAGCAGCTTGCTCCGAGTCCACTCGGTTTTCAGTGAAAGGTTCCTGATCGCTTAGTTGTACCAGACAATGCAAGGCCGCCGCACTAGCCGCCCTGTGCCATCTTTCCCCACCGCGCCCCTCTTCCAGGGTGTTGTCAGCTCCCAGGAGAAGGACCCAGTGTCATCCGACTCCAGGAACTCCACTTGTCACTCAATGTGGCAGGCATCTGAGAACGTTACTGTGGGTGGGAAGGCTCACAGGAAGAGGGGAAGGCAGCGTGTGGGTGGGAGCAGACTTGCTGGTCTCTGCAGAGGAAGTGGGAGCTGTGGAAGAGAGAGGTGGACGTGGGTTCGCTGTGATCAAACCAAGTTTCCTGGAGGGAGGGGACAGCGGGCAAGGCATCCAGGCTTGAGTGGGTTTATTCTTGATAGAAATAACAGTTTTTAAGTCTATGTTTTATTCTAACAGGTTTTAACTAATTATGTCTGGCATCTTGGTCAGCCTTTTTTATCATTTTTTTAACTATTGTGTATTCAACTTATGTTTAAGTTTTTCATCCTTTTTGCTGCCTTTGGGTTTGTTTTCCTCATTGTCAACTTGAATGTAAAATTTACCTTATTTTCAGTTCTTGTTTTCTAAATCATGTTAGACTATAAATTTGCCTCTGGACTTCTCTGCCATTGATATGTACAGATTTTGGCCCAACTCCTTGGGCCTGTGTACCGGTGTGGGAGACCTGGAAGAAACTCCTGGCTCCTGGTTTTGGATCGGCACAGCTCTGGCTGTTGCAGCCATTTGGGGAGTTGAACCAGCAGATGGAAGACCTCTCTCTCCCTCTCTTTCTTCTCTCTCTCCCCACCTCTTCCTCTCTGTAATTCTGCCTTTCAAATAAATTTTTCAAAAAATTTTGTTACTTTTCAGTCCTTAACGTTAAAAATAATCATGAATATTTCAAACAGAAAACCGCGGTACATGAGGCAAAAGCCCATGTACTCTTCCTGTTAACCCTAGCATTTTGTCACCCTGACGTTTTCAGTAGAAGTATAGGCACGAGTGTGGTGCAGGGTCCTGTGTACCCTCCCTGGTCCCATTCCCTCCTCCAGATGAGGCCACTGTGGTAAGGTTGAGGCTTAGCATTTGTGTTACACAGCTGATACCTGTGTACAGATCCATGTGCCTAGTGCTGTTTTGCATGTTTTCAAAGTTTTAATCACTGTCATTTGCCTTATTTGCTCAAAAATTAGCTTTAAAATTTACAGATGGTTCAATTAATTGATTTTGAGCTATGAAAATGTGCTGTAGTTTATTTGTACAACAGCTCTGCTAAGGGACATTTCGGTTGAGGGATTTGTTTTGGGCAGTGGTTTTATACCCTCCACTTCCACGGATTTCCTAAAGGAATGTTTTCTAATCGTTGGGCCAGTGAACATGACCTGTGGGACACCAATTTCCTGAATTTGTGGAGACTTCAGAAGAAAGAAATCACAAAACATAGTTCACCTCGGTTTAGAATAAAAGAGGGTTTCAGCAAGAATGTGAGGCTTTGGCATGAAATGACTTTATCTGGAGTAGTTTGTAAATGACTATTCAGGGCGGGTTATTACCCTCTGATGCTAGAAATGAGAAAGCCCTGGTTAATCCTTATTTCCCAGTGGCCGTAAGGACACGGGAAATGACGCAGACAGGAGGGGGGGGTCTCTAGTTTCTGCATCCTTCGGCTCATGCTGTGGGGGAGGTGGCAGTTAGCAGTTAGGAGCAGGTTCTCCCTGAGCTCTTTAGTCAGGAAGGAGTTCTAGGAATGTCAGTGCCAAGTCCAAAGGGTACCTGTCTGCCTGCTGAATGCTGTATTCATTACAGAACGTCTACTGTACACCATTGTGGCTTTAATCCGTAGACCATACTTACTGCAGGAAACGGAAGTTGGCTCACTTACCTGGAGAAATTAGGTTCCATCACCACCTGAATTGTGCAGACTCCTGGGACTCCTGTCTGGTTTTTCTCTTGCTGTCTGTATAAGTAAAAGCAAAATGTGGCTGTAGCACGTTCTACCCAAATGCAGTATTGAATTTTTTTCCAATAATTCTTTTGTTGCCTAGTGTAGGGTCAATGCTTGTAAATGTCTCAAACAGTTGAAAAAGAGAGTATGTGTTCTACTTGTTAAATTCACTTGTGTTCATGGATTTAGCCCTTCTTCCCAGACTCGGTTTCTGATTCTGCTGGTCTGTGGTGGGGCTGAACAGTGTGTATTCGGAACAGATTCCCAAGTGATTGAGGCCAGTGTTCTGGGAGCACGCTTGGAAAAGCACGCAGCGTAGCTTTCCATTTTCTTCTGTAATTTCTTACAAAATGAGAGCTCTTGTTGCCTTCAGACATTGCTAAATACTAGTTATTTGCAGGTGTGGGGAGAGGCTGCGCCAGCGCACACGTCACAGGTGAGGATTCTCAAGGAGTCATAGTTTGAGATCTGGCAGGCAGGGGGGAGTGAGGAGACAGCAGGGTCTCTGCGCTGCCCCCGGGTCTGCCCTCCAGCTCCCTCCTCGCAGTGTGGGCACCGCCACTGGGTGGATCCACCTTCCCGCTGATACTCTCTGTGATCTCTGTTTGCTATGTTAATACTAATGAGGACTTGTTGAGCTTTAAGATTTATTTATTTATTTATTTGAAAGAGTTACACAGAGAGCTATCTTCCATCTGCTGGTTCACTCCCCAATTGGCCGCAATGGCTGGAACTGTGCTGATCTGAAGCCAGGAGCCAGGAGCTTCCTCCTGGTCTCCCATGCGGGTGCAGGGGCCCAAGGACTTGGGCCATCTTCCACTGCTTTCCCAGGCCATAGCAGAGAGCTGGTTGGGAAGTGGAGCAGCCAGGTCTCAAACCGGCGCCCATATGGGATGCCGGCACTGCAGGCAGCAGCTTTTCCTGCTACACCACAGCGCTGGCCCCTTGTTGAGCTTTTCATCTGCTAGCACCCTTCTCCCTACAGGTTCATCGTCCCCCCATCTCACCCTGCAGTCAGCCCCATGAAGCCAGGAGCGTTTCCTAACTCCTGCCTCGTCGGGCTGGCGCAAGATGCTCAGAAGTCCTCAGATTGGAGTGAGTGGTAGTTGTCACTGCCTGGGCGCCAAGTCCTCTGCTCTGTAATCACTACGTTCTTCTTCTTTTTTAAGATTTATTTCTTTGAGAGGTAGAGTTACAGACAGTGAGAGGGAGAGACAGAGAGAGAGAGAGAAAGAGGTCTTCCATCTGCTGGTTTACGCCTCACATGGCTGCAACGGCCAGAGCTGGGCTGATCTGAAGCCAGGAGCCAGGAGCTTCTTCTGGGTCTCCCATGTGGGTACAAGGGCCCAAGGACTTGGCCCATCTTCCACTGCTTTCCCAGGCCAAAGCAGAGAGCTGGATCGGGAGAGGAGCTGTCTGGACCCCGACCACAGATGGCTTTGGGCACCAGCTAACTTGTTCCAAAAAGTCTAACAGAGGGAGGAGGACTGAGGGAGACCAGGAGTGAGACCGAGCATCCCTTACAGCCCAGCCTCTGGTTTTGAGTTAAAGCAGACATACTGGGTGAGTTTTTCTCTGGCCCCTCCTGAGGTCCCACTGGGGTGGTAGTGGGGAGCTGTAGAAGGTGTCGGCTGAGTGTATTTGTATGTAAGTGAAAGCAAAGCGCTCTTAGCACCCACACACCTGCACTACAGCAAATACTGAGGGTCCCCCCCTCTGGCTGGAGGCAGACGATACTAGAGGAAAACTTGAATGTGCAGGGGAATGAAGAGTTCTGAAAAGCATAGATATGCAGAGAAACACAAAACACTATTCTTCTTTTCTTAAAAAGTTTCTTTAAAGGGTAACTAGATTTTAAAGTAGAGCAACATGTGTAGATGTAAAATAATGACAAAAGGTGCACAGAACCCTAATGTTTATTGCAGCACAATTCACAATAGCCAAGACCTGGAACCAACCTAAATGCCCATCAAAGGTAGACTGGATAAAGAAATTATGGGATATGTACTCTAGAATACTATACCGCAGTAAGAAACAACAAAATCCAGTCATTTGCAACAAAATGGAGGAATCTGGAACACATCATGCTGAGTGAAATAAGCCAGTCCCAAAGGGACAAATACCATATGTTCTCCCTGATCGGTGACAACTGACTGAACACCAAAAAGGAAACCTGTTGAAGTGAAATGGACACTATGAGAAACGGTGACTTGATCAGCATAGCCCTGACTGTTAATGAACAACTTAATACATTATCCCTCTTAGTAGTTTTTTCTGTCTGTTCTACTTAATATGACTGGTTTAATTCTGTAATTAATACACAGTTATTCTTAAGTGTTGAAATTTAACTGAAATGTGATCCCTGTTAAACATAAGAGTGGGAATAAGAGAGGGAAGAGATGTACAATTTGGGACATGCTCAAGCTGACTTGCCCCAAATGGTAGAGTTAGAAACATACCAGGGGACTCCAATTCAATCCCATCAAGGTGGCATGTACCAATGCCATCTCACTAGTCCAAGTGATCAATTTCAGTTCACAATTGATCATAATGAAAGGACTAAGAGTCAAAGGGAGCACATAAATTAGTCTAGTACCTGCTAACACTAACCGATAGAATAAATAAAGGGGAGAGTGATCCAACATGGGAAGCGAGATACTCAGCAGACTCATAGAATGGCAGATGTCCTAAACAGCACTCTGGCCTCAGAATCAGCCCTAAAGCCATTCGGATCTGGCTGAAAAGCCCATGAGAGTATTTCAGGCATGGAAAGCCAAGACACTCTGGCAAAAAAAAAAAAAAAAAAAAAAAAAAAAAACTAAATGAAAGATCTCTGTGAGTGAGATCCCAGTGGAAAGAACAGGTCTTCAAAGAAGGAGGTACCTTTCTCTGAAGGGAGGAGAGAACCTCCACTTTGACTATGACCTTGTCTAAACAAGATAAGAGAGAACTCAAGGGGCTTCCATAGCCTTGGAAACTCATGACTGGAGCATAGGGAGATTACTGATGCCATAAACAGGAGTGTCAATTTGTAAAGTCAACAACAGGAGTCACTGTGCACTTACTCCTCATGTAGGATCTTTGTCCTTAATGTGCTGTACATTGAGACTTAATGCTATAACGAGTACTCAAACAGTATATTTCACTTTGTGTTTCTATGGGGGTGCAAACGGTTGAAATCTTTACTTAATGTATACTAAACTGATCTTCTGTAAAAAAAAAAAAGAAGAAATTATCAATTCTCAACTTGACTCTCACTGGGATTAAACATGATAATAGGTCTGATCTGATTTCATCATCATTTAAAAAATCATCTATTATTTTTCACTTTATGTTTCTGTGTGGGAGCAAACTGTTGAAATCTTTACTTAATGTATGCTAAACTGATCTGTATATAAAGAGAAATGAAAATGAATCTTGATGTGAATGGAAGGGGAGAGGGAGTGGGAAAGGGGAGGGTTGCGGGTGGGAGGGACGTTATGGGGGGGAAAGCCATTGTAATCCATAAGCCGTACTTTGGAAATTTATATTCATTAAATAAAAGTTAAAAAAAAAAAAAGGTGCACAGAAGACTTGGGATACGTGGAATCACAACGTTCCTGGCTGTGACATGAGGTGGTACCGTATAGACTAATCTCGAACTAAAACCATGATGCGGAACTGCATAGCTGAGAAGACAAGGGAGTAAAGTACTGAAAAGACTCATGGAAAGAAGGAGAGAAGCACAGCCAAGAACAGTGTTAAAACCAACCAACCAACAGGCCACGACGGAGGGAAAAACTGAACCAAGCACGGATCCCAACGCTGCGGAACTGGACACCACAACAGGACGCTGGCGACCCAGAACAGGAAGGCAGAGGGAGGCGAGCTCTCGGATTGCCTGGCGTCTCGGCCTGGGAGTGATGTCCCGAATTCTGTGCTGGGGAGAACTGAGCAGCGCTGCAGTCTGAGTTGAAGAGAGGGTTTGGAGCAGCCCGAGCAGTTGGAGGTTGTGGGCAGAGTCTCAGGAGGAGGCCGCCATGGGAAAGAAAGCCTGTTCGTGCATAAGTGAAACTGAGCTGTGGACATTTCAGGCAGAGTAATGGCTCCTGGACACTTAAAGTGTGTATGAAGCAGTTTGCTATAAGCAGGCAATGTGGTATGTCTGGCCCCCAGGCGTCTAACCTCAGTGTTCACAGTAAAAATCTTCATGCTGCTCCTCCAACACACACGCACACACACACACACACACAATTCAGCATCAGTGGAGACCCCATCAAAGTCCAGGCCACCACAGTGAAGGTCCAAATTACAATCGTGACCTTAGTGGCTTACAGAAACATGTTTTTATACTCCTGGAGACCAGAAGCCCCCCAAGCAGTCCCAGGGGCTAAAGAGATCAGGACTGGTTTTGGGGAGGCTAACAGAAACTGTTCCCTGCCCTTGTCCAGTTTCGGAGGCCTCCTGCGTTCCCCACTTCCTCCCGTCACCCCAACCTCTCATCTCTCGTCACATCGCCTACTTTCCCCTCCGGCCTTGGTATTTCTCCTCGAGAGAATCAGATTCAATAAGACACATGCACACATGCATACATCTCACACACGTGCTCCCACACACACATGCTCACACAGGGTTCCAGGCACACACATGCTCCCACGCGTGCACTTAACACGTGAACACACGCACATGTGCACACACAGAGCACGTTACAAAGTGGAATGGGATTCTGAAATCTGCAGAATTCTGCAAACGGATGTGGAAAATGATGTTGCTGCTCTTAATTCCTGCACCTACGCAGGAAGGGGAGTTAGAGACGAGGAGAGAACTTTCCAGAGTGCTGTTACCGTGCCAACCACATCCCCTTGGGAGGGGCATGCATGGGGCCATCCTGAATGCCGATGCTGTAACCCCTGCACTTGGGAATCCGAGTGCACGGGGGATCAGCTACCCCCGGGGAACCCAAAGGCTGAGAGACGGCCGCACGGGAGAGGGGACTGTGCCACCGGGCCTGCGCCTCCCAAGGCTTTCAGGAGAAAGCGTGTGTGGACAGCTGCCACAGACTAGACGTGCGCCATGGGAAGGAGAAGCCATCGTGTTGTCCTGGGCGTCACCAGGAGGAAGGAGGCCCTCAGCAGGCGGAAGCTGAAGATGCTACCAGGAGGAGGAAAGAGCACCGAGGGGGAGGAAATGTCCTTGCTCCCAGGGGAGCGGCCGGGGCGGGACCCCCATGGTTGGACCCAGAGTTGGCCGAGTCATACCAAGAAGCTCAATGCGGGCGCTGAGGCCGGGCACGCGGTGGGGGAGGGGAGTGGCTTCTGCTGGGCTCAGCCGCCAGGGTGTGTGAGCGGCCCCCACAGCCTGAGCACACCCACCCCGGGGCGCTGTGACAAAGACGAGGCGACAGGGGGTTCTCCATCAGAGGCAGTCCTTCCCGCGGGGCCACCAGCGCGATTCCATGGTTACCGCTTCCAGGAGCCAGGCAGAAGGGTGGGGCTGGGGCCACGGGAAGGAACTTCACAGGCGTGCAGGTGCTGCCAAGGCGGGGGGGGGGGGTCGGGGGGCACTGAGCCCAGTCAGGGACAGCTCCCGCGAGGTCTACGCTGAGGCTGAGCGGGACATGGAGGCAGAGAGGGAATGCGGGGAAGTGGGGAGCAGAACGTGGAGTGGGAGGCCCAGGAGAGGGAGGCGGGGCAGGGGTAGTTGCGTTAGGTTCCATCTTCGTCTAAAATCAGAGGTGGGGAAACTTTTTTTTTCCCGTAGGGCCATCGGGTATTTATAACAGGATTCACAGGCCATACAGGATGATCAACTTAAACCAATTAGTAGCCTTATGGATTTCAACTCCCACGTGGTTGAGGGGGGAGGGGGAGAGCGGACCAAATGATAATAGTAACGTGAACATTCCATGCATGGGATTTCCCTCAAAGGATTTCTGAGTTCTGGTTTAGGAATCTGCTTGCTTAATTGTCACCTGTGCTTCGGAACCTTCCTGATCATGTGTGGCCTGGCTACCCAACGCCCTCCCACGCTCCTCTCCCTGGCTGCCTCCTACCAGAGGGGCTGAAAAGCCAAGGACCATTCATTCCCCCTTCCCTTGTAGCCAAGAGTGGCCATGTAACCTAGCCCTGGGCTGTGAACCCTGAGGAGCCTGCAGGAGACGCTCCGGAAGAACAAAAGTTCTCTTGATTGAAAAAAGAAAAAGGAACACGTGAGCTGGTGTAGCCCTTTTACCTCTGCCTTTTCCTGCCTTGAACACTGACATGATGGCAGGAGATGCAGCAGGCATTTTGTGACCATGAAGGAAAGGCCAAAGGAGTTGCAGAACAGGCCCTGAAATCATTGAAACTGACTCAACACAGCCACCTCTCACCTCAAATATTCTGAGAATATAAAAAACACTGGGGCTGGGGCTGTGGCATAGCGGGTAAAGCTGCCGCCTGTGGTGCCAGCATCCCCCATAGGTGCCGGTTCGAGTCCTGGCTGCTCCACTTCTAATCCAGCTCCCGGCTAGTGTGCTTGGGAAAGCAGTTGAAGATGGCCCAAGTGCTTGGGCCTCTACACCCATGTTGGAGACCTGGAAGAAGCTCCTGCTCCTGGCTTCAGCCATTGCGGCCACTTGGGGAGTGAACCAGTAGATGGAAGAGCTAGCTGGCTCTAATTCTGCCTTTCAAATAAATAAATAAATCTTAAAAACAAACAAACAAACAAAAGCAGCATTCTGCTCCCTCAACACAAAACCCAAACCAAAAAGCACGTAGCGTTGCACACACACAGGCTTGGTCACGTGGCCAATGTCTCACATCCCCGAGCGGGGACTTTCCAAGGAGCCTTCCTAGTGCACGGTGGAAGCCCCCCCCCACCTTCCGCGGCCTGGAGGCACCAGGGTGGCTGTCCCCCCGGCCGTAGGAGGGGGGCATCAGGATGCAGAAGCCTTGCAGATCCCATTTGCCCCTTCTGCTGCTTCTCCTGCGAATGAGCTCCTAAGACCCCAGGGAGATGCGGAAGAGTCTGGACTCCTCCGAGGAGCAGAGAGAGGCCACACCTGTCACGAGGGCAGCCCAGGTGGCCCCCGGTCGTGTGAAAGGTGTTTACCCGGGATCCACCTGTCAGCTCTTCACCCTGCCATCTGCTATGTCCGGGTGCGGAAGCTGTTTTTGGTAGCTGACTTCAGGAATCCCTCCTTACCACCCCAAGCCTGCAACTGCTCTGCAGTTCTTTCTCTCTCACTCCACACGCACACATCAGCAGCTTTCCCAGCGACAATGAGCTGGGTTCAGAGGCTCAAGGTGCTCCCTACCTGATTCCCACCCCCCCCCTTTTTTTTTAAATTTGACAGAGCTATAGACAGAGAGAGACAGAGAGAAAGGTCTTCCTTCTGTTAATTCACCCCCCAAATGGCCGCAAAGGCTGGCGTTGCGCTGATCCGAAGCCAGGAGCCAGGTGCCTCTTCCTGGTCTCCCACCGGGTGCAGGGGTCCAAGCACTTGGGCCATCCTCCACTGCCCTTCGGACCACAGCAGAGAGCTGGACTGGAAGAGGAGCAACCGGGACTAGAACCGGCGTCCATATGGGATGCAGGCGCTGCAGGCAGAGGATTAACCAAGTGAGCCACGGCGCTGGACCCCCACCCTTTCTTAGGGCCCTACGATCCGCTTTGACCCCTGGGGATAAAGTCTTTGAAGAAGAGAATTGTCCTGGGCAAAGCCTGGTCTGAATGGGCTCTTCTGGCTGGACTTGGCTCCCGGGGTGCCTGGGAGTAGACAGGAAGTCTCAATGGCTCAGGAGGGGCTTCCTGGGGGTTTGCACTTCTTGCAATGCCAAGGTTCTCCTTGAGGAGGGGCCTGAGAGATGGGTCAGGAGCCAGGCCACGGAAGGAAGAGGCATGGGTAACGCAGGGACAGGGGACAAGAGAAGGCAGCCGAAGCAGTTAGAGCAACCAGTCCTTCGGCGACAGACAGGGGAGAGTCGCCGCCCAAGAGTCTCAGAAGCCACAACTGGGATTCCAAAGAGGGGAAGATGCCGCTCACAGCAGCCTGGCCTGGCCGCACCACGCGGCGAGGTCTTGCCCCACACCAGGCACGGCCCGCGAGGCGCGGTTAAGCGGCTTTGTCACTGTTGCAGCCTGTGCGGCTCAGCCCCTCCCCTCTCTGCATGGACGGAAGCCAAGACTCAGCATTGAAGCCTCAGGCTCAAAACCACAGAGGGGGCCTGGCGACCTCACTGTAAAGCTCCGGGCTGTTTTCTCTCTCTGATTTCCATGACCAGGCGCCAGGGCGGTGTCAGAGTGAGATGAGGTGGTGATAGAACACGTCCTATTTCCCAGAGTTCTTCTTCTTCTTCTTCTTTTTTTTTAATTTATTTATTTGAAAGTCAGAGTTACACAGAGAGAAGAGGCAGAGACAGAGAGAGAGAGAGAGGTCTTCCATCCCCTGGTTCATTCCCCAGATGGCCGCAATGGCCAGAGCTGTGCCAATCCGAAGCCAGGAGCCAGGAGCTTCTTCCGGGTCTCCCACGAGGGTGCAGGGGCCCAAGGACTTGAGCCACCTTCTACTGCTTTCCCAGGCCATAGCAGAGAGCTGGATCGGAAGTGGAGCAGCCAGGTCTTGAACCGGCACCCATAATGGGATGCCAGCATTTCAGGCCAGGGCGTTAACCCGCTGTGCCACAGTGCTGGCCCCGATAAATAACCAGAGTTCTTTGGATGTGCGAGCTGAGCCGGTGACAGTGCATGGAGGAGCGTGCAGCGCTGTAAGGGTTCAACGGGGCTTGATGAGCCTAGGCCTTGGCGGGTCGTCAGGTTTTCCCACCTCCACCCGTGGAGACTCACGGTATTTCACATATCCAGTCACTAGGGGGAGGCAAGAGACAATGCACATACCAAACGTCGTTTTGCAAGGAAAGTGTTTTTCTTGTGAACGAGGGATTGAAAATAGGTAAACCAAGGTTTGTGTTGTGGACACCTTGAACATCACAATTAATAATAACCTTTAAGGGTGATAACTCATTGCATTTAAAAAAGAACCTCTCAGTCTATGTTTATTACTAAAAAACAAAAAAAGAATGGGAGAAGAAGCCCTTCTAATTGTAGAAGAATGTCAATTAATAGTCCCAGGTGAATGATAGAATTACAAAGCACAGTTCTCAGCCACCATCACAGTAATTGATGTAGGCAGAGCTATTAATGGATGCTAAAACCATTGGGTCAAAGGTTGTGAGTCTCAGAGTGTCATCCCATAGGTGAGTTACTGATGTCAACAGAAAACAGTGCTTTTGTGGTAGGAAATCTGGGAGACAACACCTTAACTAAGTGACAGAATTCCATCGATAACGGACACGCGGACAGCGTGGCCTCTGGTGAGACACACGGGGACACAACAGCAGCTGTGTAGAATTCCTGCCAAAACGTTGAATCCGCATCTAGTGCAGACTGAGGCACACTCGACTCCACAACTGGCTGGGGTGGTTCAAAAGGTCAAAGTCATGCTGTTTCGGTGGTTCTCCTAGACTCGAGATGGACACGGCACGGAGCTGAAACACAAGGTGTGATTTTCGCCTGAATCCTGGCTATGGGGCTCGGGGAGGAACTGATATCTAAAGGACATTATTAGGACAGCCGAGCAAATCTGAATGTGGGCTACGGTATTATGATCAATGTTAAAATCATAATTTGGCCGATAAAAGAACTGAAATGAGACATTATTATTTATGCCTGTCTCAGAAAGACAATCTCTGTTGTTCTAAAAGTCTCTGTCTTACAAGTTGCTCAATATTCCTGTGATCCTCACTCCTTTTCTGATCTTCTCTCAATTTTCTTTCCTTATTTTTTTGCTACAGAGAACTCACAAAGAAATGAGGAAAAATAGAGAAATGGCAGTTTAAGGGGCACCATTGTTTGTAAATTTATCGTTTAAATTTCATTTCTCCACAAAATTTTTAAAAATGTATTCAAGAGGCAGAGAGAGAGAGATGGATGGAGAGAGCTCTTTCGGCTGGTCCACTCCCTAAATGCCTACAACAGCCAGGAACCAGGAAGTCAATCCAGATCTCCCACTTGAGTGGCAGGAACCCAATTGCTTGAGCTGTCACCGCTGCCTATCAGGGTCTGCATTATCAGGAAACTGGTGGTCAGGAGCCAGAGTTGGGAATCAAACTCTGATGGGCGCTGGTGTCTTGTCATCCTAACCGCTGCACCCAACATCAGCCACTAGAGGGCAGTATCATTAGTGTTCAGTGTGGGACATTTGTGGTAGGGCCACAGCCTTCAGTGGCAGGAACCACTTCTGTATTTTTAATTTTTTTGCAGGGGGTGTAGGAGGGGGCAAGCACTTGTCTGGCATTGTTTGGTTTGAGTAATATTTGCTTCCTTTGGGTTCTGAAAATTTACTTATTTATGTGGCATAGGTGGTTAAGCAGCTGCCTGTGACGCCGGCATTCCGTAAGGGCACCAGTTCATATCCTGCTGCTCCACTTCCGATCTAGCTCCCTGCTGATGTGCCTGGGAAAGCAGTGGAAGATGGCCCAAGTGCTTGGGCCCCTGCGTCTGCGTGGGAGACCTGGAAGAAGCTCCTGGCTTTTGCCTGGCCCGGCCCTGACCATTGTGGCCATCTGGGGAGTGAACCAGAGGATGGAAGATCGCTCTCTGGCTCTCCTCTTTCTGTAGTTCTTTCAAATAAGTCTAAAAAAATTGCACACTTTCTTTGCTCTAATTCTACACCCAGGGCAGAAGCTGGCAGTCCTCGTCACTGGGCCGGGTGCTGGTGCACTCTGTGGGTGACACCGGGCAGGGAAGGTCACAGCTCCATGCCAAGAGCAGAAGAGTCGTTGCTATATAAATTATTGTTATTCCTTATTACTACTTGAATTCCAACAGTCACATTGTCCGAAGGCACATCAGTGGATTTTATAAACAGCAGCACTGGCCATTGGAGGGTGAACCAACGGCAAAGGAAGACCTTTCTCTCTGTCTCTCTCTGTCCACTCTGCCTGTAAAAAAAAAAAAAAAAAAAAAAAAAGTGCACACTGTCAGAGCCGAGCTACAGGTGTGTGTGTGGGGGGGGGGGTGTGCTGAAAGGATGCCCAGCTCCGGGTAACCCTGATCACAGGCGCTGTTCCCCATGTGTTTCTTGGGGCTCCCTGTGGGCAGGCTGACCCCACAGAGGTGCAGAAGTTTGGGGGATTGGTGATAGTAACAAGGCCCCGAGGGCAGCCTTGTGGGGTGCTGGCACCCCGTCTTAATGCAGATGGGATACTCCAGGGTTCTCACGCCCCTGAAACGGTGGGCTGGGGAAGACACAGCGGGTGTGCACGGACATTTGTTTAAACTTGATGAGATCAACTGGCTCTGATTCAGACGTGAAATTGGTGTCCATAAAACTAGTGCTAATCCTTGAGGGTCTGGGTCGGAGGCTGTGGAATCTTCATGTTCGTAGCGAATTCGCTGGGTCTCGTTGCAGCCGAAGCCACCGAGCAGGCCCGCCCGGGCTGCCCACGGCAGGTGGGAGCCGTGTTCTCGGCCTGTTGCGGTTTGTGCGCCTGGTCTCCCGCACTGAGAACCACCTTTTACTTCAGCCCGGGGCTCCTGGTTCACGGGCACGCCCCTCCCCTCTGCTGGCCCCAGTGCCCCGGGAGGTGACAGCTGGACCCTACCTGGCTGTGCACTGCTACTGAGGTGGGGGACAGCCCACTGCAGACACGGAACCCAGTTTCTCAGGAATTCAGGCCTGCCACCAGGGCTCTGCTCACCAGGCATCTCCTCCACAGAAGGTGCGGTACAGGACACAGGCCAGCAGCCGCCTCCTTTAGCCGGAAAGATGGGACACTGGGAGGAATAAAGCAGCTTGTGAGTGATGAGGGCAGGTGGTGAGGGAGAGGCACGCGCGGCTCTTTGCTGGCTTCATCATTGACCCGCGGTGGCCCAAGGGGACAGCCCCGATCTCCTCCCATCAGTGCCGTGTGTGCAGGTGCCATGAGGCTCGGAGGGTTGTTCCCAGGCCCCAGGGTCACTTAGGCAGGCTCGGGGGCAGGGAGCCCGTGCTGCACGTCGGGCTCCCAGGCCTTCAGATGCTGGGTGCACTCAGAATTGAGACAGCTGTGCTGAAAACTGGGCGTGAGAGACAATGGTCTCCCTGGGGGGCATCACTCATTTCAGTTCACCTGGCTCCAAGGTTCAGGGCTTGCTCCACCTCAGCTGTGGCAGGGATGATTGGCGGGGCTCTGACATGGGTCAGTGCCTAGACTCTCTGCCTCCTCTCAGCACCATGGGCGGGAGTGAGCATCACGCACAGGCGTGGGACCTGGCTTCCCAGGGCCAATGGGCCACTTGGTACAGCTCAGAAACCCCAAATGGGACCTTGGTCCCACGGGGCCAATGAGGCTCCAGGTGAATAAGCAAATCCTCCCTCCAGCCTTCTCTGTGCGGCCTGGTTGGAGAGGCCCAGGGCAGACAGCAGGTCCGCTCATGCGGAAACAGCTGCATCTCTTCGAGGCTCGTTGGGAAGCAGTGGGCAGCGCGATCAGGCATCAGCTGCCTTTACTCTCCCTCCTTCTCCGCACCGCTTGCCTTCCCCACCTTGCCTGTTCCCTGCTTCCCAAAGCTTTGGTCCTTGCCTTGGGATACATTTTCAAGGACTCCAGGCTGAGCATCACCCAACATGGGCTGTAGAAGTTTCTTCTGTGCTTTTCCTCTAGGTCACTGTCCTGTACCATTCAATGCTGAGGGATGTTGACTTAGTCCTTGGGCCAGGTTGTCCAAAAAGCAGGGCCCAGTGGCTCTGATAGGGGAGGTGTATGTGTGGCCCGGGGGACCCGATCACCAGGGGTGCATGACATTGGCCACCAACTTTCACTTTCTTGTGACTTGCCTCTTTTGCCTTGCCGGCCCCGTCTCTTCTGTCTGTGCCCTGGGAGGGCTGCCCTTGGCATTCACGTGTTGTACTGAGATGATCCCAATTCCTCTGGCTGAGCCTGTGTCTTTCCTTACTAATACGGGGAATGGTGGCTCACTCCCCGAGGACTCTGTTGTGAACGGGGCGGGGGGTGGTATTAGAAAGCTTCAAGCCATACATTTTCATTCTGATCTCTCTGAATGAGGCCCCTTGCTCTGATGTGGCGGCCACATTCCAGTGGAATGCTTCACGGATGAATTCCAGCCAGCTGAGCATCTTGTCAACCTGCAGGGACATAAGAGCTGGACATTTTCTTTCCCTGGATTAAGAAAATGCTGAGTGTGCGATGTCCTGGTTTCCTCTGACGACAGCCCCCTTCCTGGTGAGTGCTGTGGCCATCGGTGCACCGTGAGAAGCCGAGGGTCAGTGGAGGCACATTTGCTCACCCTTTCTATCGGCTCTGGTACAATGGTGATATTGCCTAAGATTCTACGGGCTATCAGTTCTCTAAAAATGCAGCGTAAGTCTTTTAGAACTTTTGTCCCCAAGTTCTCGGGTAGCTGTCAGGGTGGAAACTCCCAAGCAGAGAGGCTGGCTCTTTCTGCCAAGTCCACTGTGAGGGGCTGCCCCGGCCACACCCCTGTGATAGAAGGAGGAGGAGTGTCCCCTGGGCTGGGTCAGATGGAGGGAAGATGGAGGAAGTGCATGGAGAGGCAGGGCAAGCCCCTCCGCACTGCACAGTCTGCACCGTGCTGTCCTTTTTCTCCTCAAAGTCTCCAGGGAGACAGCTCTGGGGCATGCAGGTGCACTGTGGGGGCCACGCTCTTTAAGCTGAGTCACTCCTTATTACAGGAAAAGGTGCCCTTCCTGGGGTCTTCAAAGAAGCCCCATCTGGGCATAGGGTGCAGGGGCAATGAGCTCAGAAGCAGTGGTCGCCCAGGCCCGCTCTGGAGGGAGCTTGCTCATGGAAGAACATACGGCGTGATGAGAGGCAGCGACGTTGGGTGAAGGTGAAGAGGGAGACGAAGTGCTAGATTGTGCACAGGAGAACTGCGGTGGTCCAGGGGCCAGAATCAGGCCAAGAGTTCCGAGAGCCCATTGCCCGAGCCTTGGATCTCTTTCTCCTTCAGCCGTCAACCCCACCATTCGCCTCTCTGGCTTGTGAGCCTCCCTGTCCTTTTGGCCCCCAGGAGACAGGAGGATCCCCTCTAGATCCCGGAGTCTGGATTCTTCTGGGAAGATCTTCCTGCTCTTCCACGTTGGGCACCCGTTTGTGGCTAATGGCTGAACACCGGCCACCTGTGTTGGCTGTGTGTGTCACGGTGACGACCAGGATGACACAGAGGGGTGCATTTGGAGTCTAAGACTTTCTGCTAAGGGGTCTTAGGGCGGGCAGAGCTGTAAGCAGGGACATGTGTCCGGCATTCGGTTGGTCTGGTCGTATCTTCGGTGCCAGGATGTCTGACTGCTGTTTGGTGCGAGCTGCTTGCAGCACGGACTGCAGACTCCTCCGCGAGAGGTCTGGCTTCCCTGTCTCAGGAGACTCGGCGGCACTGTGGGTTGGTAGGTTTTTACTGCAGGGCCTCTGAGAGCAGACGCGGCCTCACAGCTGCTTTTGTCTCCTGACTTTCCTCCTGTCTGCACAAACCTGAAACTAGACCAGCCAGACCCTCCCTTTAAAGAAGGCTGGGTAAATTCCCGTGGAGCAAGGTGACAGCTTAGTGCTTCGATGTGGTGTAGTTCTGCTGTTTCTCTACATGTTTTGCTCCTCTCTCTTCTCCCTCCCCTACTTGGCTTTTTTGTAGGTTAATGGAGTAAGGGCCTTGGTAGGCTACTGCAGCACCAGGGGTGCTGGTCTTTGTGCCATGCTGAGTGGTAACTACAGTTCAAGGTCAAGAAAGGAAAACACCTTAGTCTGTAAACCTAGGGTATTTCGGTAGACCTCGTTCCCTCTCTGTGCTGAGGCACTCTAAATGCTAATTTTATTTTTCTGATAATCTGGGTGCCTCCTAGAATAGTGGTTTTAAAAAGTGTTTAAAGAACCAGAGCCCTTGGCCGGCGCTGCGTCTCAATAGGCTAATCCTCCACCTTGCAGCGCTGGCACACCGGGTTCTAGTCCCAGTCGGGGCGCCAGATTCTGTCCCGGTTGCCCCTCTTCCAGGCCAGCTCTCTGCTGTGGCCAGGGAGTGCAGTGGAGGATGGCCCAAGTGCTTGGGCCCTGCACCCCATGGGAGACCAGGAGAAGCACCTGGCTCCTGGCTTCGGATCAGAGCAGTGCACCGGCTGCAGCGCGCCAGCCGTGGCAGCCATTGGAGAGTGAACCAACGGCAAAGGAAGACCTTTCTCTCTGTCTCTTTCTCACTGTCCACTATGCCTGTTCAAAACAAAACAAAACAAAACAAAACAAAACAAAACAAAACAAAACAAAACACCAGAGCCCTCCTCCAGTGAAAAATCATGTTCGTGATGTATTCAACAGATAAAGTGGAAGCCCTGAGTGTGGCCACCCCCTGAACCTTGTTTTTCTCCCTTTTTCTCTTTTGTTAGTCCCTCTGTTAACCCCAGCACTTGGCAGGACAGTGAAACACTACCATGTCAGCAGGCAGAGTGAGCTGCCGAATTTTGGTATGTATTGACAAGATCAAGATACACTGGTTTGACAAAAGCACTTTCAGATATTAGTGGTCCAGATGTTATGGCCTCTCTACCAGCCCATTTAACAGTGAATTTCTGCCCAGAGGGAAGTAACAATGTAGGTTGTGTACCTGGCATGTGGGTATTTGTATGGTGGTGGTGGTGGTATTGACACCCATTTCTACCACAGCCTCTCCGAGTTAGCCCAGAACACAAGTGTGTGAGGAAGATGTCCAGGAAGCCACAGATCTGCCTAGGGCCCAAGAGGGAGAGATTCTTCCATCATTTTTGAATCCAGGCTCCTTGACAGTCCAAAAGCCAAAGGGCTTCCCTCTCTCACTGATATCTTGATCTTCTCTTTATTCAGTGCAGCTGGTCTGTTCTGGTTGACTTGAAGGTTGTTGATAACAAATTCATGATTTGGGTGACTGTTTCTTAGTTGTCTTAAGCCTTATGAATTTGGATTGACCTCTGCTTCCCAGCATGGATTCTCAAACCTCATCTGTTTCCGATTCCCATTGGTAGTAGATCCCATGGATCCTTTATCAACTGTGCTGGGCGTGAGTCTTTCTCAATCAGCACAGCTAAGGAGATGCAGAGAAGACAGATTGAGCTGAAGATTGTTGATGGATGAGGTCCTTTATAGGATTCTGATTGCTATGGTCTAGACATGGTTTGAGTTTGTCTCCAAACATCTGTGTGTTGGAAGCTTGGTCTCCAGTTTGTGGTGTGAGAGGGAGAGTCTTTAAGAGGTTGGTTTAGCGCAAGGTAATTAGGTCCTTGGGTGGGTTGCCCTTGGGAGGGATGAATGCTGGTGTTCCTCTGTGAGCCAGTTCTCATGAGAGTGAGTTGTTCTGAGAGCAAGACTGGCTCATTCCTGGGACTTTGGCTTCTTATCTTGCCGTGTGATCTCTCCTTGTCATATGTGCTCCCACTGTGATGCCATCTGCCAGGATGTGATGTAGCCAAGGGGACCCTCACCTGAGGCCCAACAGATAGGACTGCCAGATCTTGGACTTCCAGCCCTCAAAAGGGCGAGTTAACAAAGCTCTCTTCTTTGCAAAGTACCTGCCTCAGGCACTTAGACTACTGTTATAGCAATAGACTACTGCTACTCTAACCTATGTTGGCCAACAGCTATTACCCTGAAGCCTCCTCTCATCAGTGATTCTCTGTGATCACAGCATTTGTTAGTTTCAACCTCTTCATGTGAAAGAAGCCAACAAAGACTTGGAAGTAGCATATGGGCTTAGTCTAATGTATCAGATCCTAATCAATTACCTCTATTTCTGAGATATCGGGAGGAGAACTCAATAAGTTCTTGTTGAGGTGGATTCGTTCTGAGAGGAGGAGCGTGGTAGGGGCAAGAGGCGTGGAGTCACCACACAAACCCTTGGAGCCAGGTGAAAGCAGGCCAGAGGCAAGCAGCCTGCAGACTCATTTATTTCAGTTGGTACAGCAGCTTAAATAGCCAAGGCAGCCAATCCAGTCAAGGGGCAGTCTATGCCCTAACCAATCACAGCCTGTTGCCAGTTAGGCTCTGTTGTCAGCGGCCATCTTGGCATTTAAATGTGGTGGAATGAGAAGGCCATGCTATTTAAGCTGCTGTACCAACTGAAATAAATGAGTCTGCAGGCTGCTTGCCTCTGGCCTGCTTTCACCTGACTCCTGGGGTCTGTGTGGTGACTCTGTGCCTCTTGCCCCCACCACACTCCTCCTCTCAGAACAAATCCACATCAGCAAGTTCTGTTAGTGCATGCCTGAGTGATGGCTAGTTGGCATGCATTTAAAAGCTCCCAGGGACTCTCATTAATTGCTGTTGTCTTCATCTGGAGGGGGATTTGTTGTATCTGATCTTGTGTTAATTGTGATATCTTGGGGTTAGTGTAAACCATGTGGTCCTACCTGAAAACATCATAAAAATGGGAATTTAAAATTTTCTAGAGGTATTAAAATGATATTCATTGAATTCTCTCTTCAATTTATTGATCCCACTGTACTGCATTCTTACCTGTCAGTTCTGATGGAGCCCACCTACTCCCTCCAGGGTAGTTCACCCTCTCCCTGGAGTTGGGCATGAGTCCCCTCTCTTGCCTTCCTACTATGGCAATTCTCTGAAAACACTATTAACTGTTTTACTTGGTATATAAAAAGGCAGTGGTGCAATGAGGTTCAATATGAATGCAGAAGCTGGCATTCATATCATGTGTTAAAGGGCTGAAAAACATGAAGTAATGAACTTCATTTATGAAGTGGGTGTTGACTATCATTGATTAGGGTTTTCTTTAATCAGTGATGATGAATTTGCCATTCATTGGTTCAATAACTATCAATAGATCACATTCACTGTGTTCTATTATTTTGCTTTTTTTTTTTTTTTTTTTTTTTTGAGAGGGAGAGAACAGAAGGGAAGAGAACTTCTGTTTACTATTTCATCCCCAAATGCCTGCAACAACTGGGACCAGGCCAGGGCCAGAGCTGGAAGTCAGGAATTCAGTCCAGGTCTTTCATGTGGATGGTAGGAATCCAATCACTTGAGCCATCAGCACTGCCTCCCAGGGCCTACAATAGTAGGAAGTTGAATCCAGATACTCTGCTATAGGATGCAGGCATTTTAATTGGAGTTATCACAACTAAGCTAATTGTGCTTTCTCATTTGGTCTTTCTTTATATGCTCAATAACCTATTTCCTGATTAACTGTCTAGTGTTAGGGAAAGTGAAATGTAATCACGGTGCACTACATTAATCCCTTGATGGAGGTGAAGCACCTGTGACCCAATTACTTCCTAGTGGTCCCACCACATCTCAGTGCATTGAGGACCAAGCCTCAGCATAAGTTTGGTGTGGAGAGACCACATGCAAACCCTAGTACCTACCTCCTAGGGTTGATGTTAAATGGGATCATCCGTGAAAGGTTTATAGAATATTAAGTGGCACAGGGTAAATTCCCATGAATGCTGGCCATTATTATAACTATTATAATTGTAATCCTGGTTTCTATAATTTTCCTTAGTTTTCAGTGAAACAGTAATGTACAGTGATCATTGCATGTGAATTATGACAATAGCCTTTTAATTTATGTGATCCTTGTCTCAGTGCTTGCTGCTGAAAATGCTGTGCTGAGGCACAGTATTTTGTTTCTCCACCTCTCAAGCCACAAAAGGAGGAGTGTAGCAGTAGGAAGAAGGACTGAAGTAGAAGGCAGGGGACACAGACTTGGATGGAGCACCGTTTTGACTATGGAACACACTTGGGTTAATTCTTTAAGCACGTTTATGTTCCCTTTCCCCATGTGCAAAGCAGAACTTTTAGAAACCATAGTATGGCCGTGAGAACCTTGAGACATGGCTGCATTATGACTTCATATATATTTTCGAGATTTTTTTGTGCATTGTGGCATAAGTGAGCAAAAGCATCTATCCTAAGCCTCTGGGTGCTGTGGAAGTCTTTTAAGGTAGTAAAACCCCAGTCGTAGTGTTTATTGAGCTTCTAGTGTTACACTAGGTTTTGTATGTTTATTATCTCATTTATTCTCTATAGCAACATAATGAGTAGATAGTATTATTCCCATTTTCAGATCAGACTGAGTCTGTAAGAGTTGTCATGATGCTTTCAAGGTCACATGGTTAGTGAGAAGCAGAGAAAGGATTGAAAGCCAGACCTATGTTAAGCAATGTCTCTGCGGTGGTCATTAGGGCTGTTTATACTTCCGTGCTAGAACATTTCATTGTTGATGCAGGATTCTCCAGGGCACTGCTGTTCCCTCTGAAATGTGATTGGCTGCTCCATCAGCCTGCAGCCTGGAGTGACACCCTCCCAGCCCAAGACGGCCGGCCAGTGGGGTGTAATAAACCTCTGTAATTCTCAGTCATAAGATTTGGGGGTTCTTTGTTCCTGCAGTTTGGGCCTGGCAGACAATTTGGTAAAATAAGCAAACAAAACCACACACACACACACACACACACACACAATGTGTAAGGATTTGTCCTTTAACCCAACAAATAGTTGTAGGACTCCATTGTTTCTAGCTTTCCCTTCTCTTCCAAGGTCTGGTTACCCCCATTTCTCTTGGTTTTGTATCTCTGTGGCATGGGTGCTACCTTGGCTAGGATGTGGTCTGTACCCGGGTAAGCAGATTGAATCTATTTCTGGTGACATCTATCCTTACTGTCACCCAGTTACTGGCAATTAACATTTAAATATCAAGCCAGCACCTGGGGTGGAGCCCTGAGTAGCAGGCCTTCATGAATCCCAGCTGATGGTTATTAATTCAACGAGTATAGTTGTAAATGGGCTAAGAACACACAAGGGAAGCGATTGCAAGTGCTCTTGTCAGTGTGGGCTCACTCCACTGAGAAATGATTCTGATCTGCTTTTGCCTCATTCCCTGAAAACACGAGATACGGTTGGCTTTAATCTAAGTGCTCCTTTAGTTTCTTGTCCAGATATTAAACAAGGCTCTGGTGGGGTGGAAAAGCCCTCCCTGGAATGAATTGTTCTAAGTGGCTCAGAGGTCGCAGTCACTTTCTAGCTAACGTGAACTGGCAGGCAAAACCCTTTCCCTGGAGAGGATTTATGTGCTCAGGGTTACCTGGCTATTTTTTTTTTTTTATGCTGAGTTAGAGAAGTCAGGGTAGATAAAAATGAAACGACCCATTATCAAGTAATCAATGAAAAAGCTGTACTTCTGCAATGTTTCTGGATCGATATACAAGTTACGTTTCAGAGAGAAGAATTATTCTTGTGTAATTCAGAGCAGAACAAGGCCTATTTCCAGCCAACCTCCCCAAATGCACTGCATGGGAAAGCAGAGAAAGAAGATACTAACCCACCGGGGACAAACCAACCAAACGAAAACCACCGTGAGTGCTCTCTGCAAAGCCCCTCTCCAAGACAGTGCCCGGCAAGACTTCTTTCGGGCACTTGGCTTGGAAAACCCTGATCCAGGGCCGCGTGCTGTGGGAGGTCACGGGGGTGGGTGGATGAGGCTCCGGAGAAAAGGCTTGTTCACACCCTCAGGGCGGGAGTGTAAGGTGGCAGAGGCTTTCTGGAAGGCAAATGGCACGGTATCTACCAGAATTTGAATTGCTGTGCTCTTTGACTTAGCAATCCAATTCCAGGGAGTTACTCTCTCAATGCAGTCACACATGTATGTGAAAGTGTGAGGATGTTTCTTGTTTGTGATGGTAAAAACAGAAACACAACTTGAAAGTGTCCATCAAAAAGAGAACAGTTAATCAAATTATATACCAATACATATATGTATCAATAGCATTCATATCCACTAGATTACATATCAATGCTGTTGAATATTCTTTTAAATTCATTTAAAAGAATGAAATATGGGACTGACACTGTGGCGTAGTGGGTAAAGCCGCCACCTGCAGTGCTGGCATCCCATATGGGTGCCGGTTCAAGATCCCGCTCTCTGCTATGGCCTGGGAAAGCAGAAGAAGATGGCCCAAGTCCTTGAGCCCCTGCACCCATGTGGGAGACTGGAGGAAGCTCCTGGCTCCTGGCTTTAGATTGGCACAGCTAAAGCCATTGCAGCCATCTGGGGAGCGAACTAGAGGATGGAAGACTTCTCTCTCTCTCTACCTCTCCTTCTCTCTCTGTGTAACTCTGATTTTCAAGTAAATAAATAAATCTTTAAAAATTAAAAAGAATGAAGTATATACACATATACATACTTCATATATATATATGAAGTGCTTCATATATATATATGGTACTTTCACAAAAAATGGAATTAAAATATAAGTTTAATTTAAAATATTTTATTTGGGAGGCAGAGAGAGAGAGTTCTTAACTGCTGGTTCACTCCCTGAATGCCTGTAATGGCTGGGGTTGAAGCCAGGAGCTGGCAACTTCATCCAGGTCTCCTATGTATGCATGTATTGAAATGTTGTATTGTAGTACTTAAAATGTGCAAGTATTACATGTTAACCCAAAAATTTAAAGCAAAATTGAAAGAGCTAAGTTTATTTTGGTGTAAAGCTTTAATAATCCATGTATGGTTTTTCATAATAAGCATTTTCTATGACCCCTCAGAAGTACTGATTTGTGACCTTGGGAAGTTAATCAGTCTCTCACTGCATGTTCCATTTGTAAAAGAGGTATAACAATCTTAAATGTTTGTTGAGTGACAGGATAAATGAATACATGTGTGTACAAACATTTTTATTTGTGGAAAGAGTACATTTTATAAAGGTAACTGAGAAACTCACTAGGAAGAGCCACGCTTAGAATCCCAGGACTCTCACTTGGGATTTGGGGGTGGAGAGTGGGGAGAGAAAGGAGGCTGTGCAGGGTGCACTGTGCCAGGCCATGTACTGTACTGTGCATGATCATTTTCATTGAATTCTCACCATCATCTGTTTAGGAGAATTGTCCCCAATTTACAGATGTGCTAATGCAGTTCAGGGACTCTTAGCAGAGCTCAACAGTTATGGGTAGCAGAACCAGGCTTCAGGCTAGGTCTAAGGTCCAAGCCCAAGTTTCCTACCACCTCCTTCCATGCTGAGACCATGTCTTACTCATCTCTGAATTCTCAGTGTGTTGAAAAGCACAGGGCCTGGCTCCATAATGTTTATTACTGTTAATGAGATACTGGCTTAAGCAGTTGTGGACACTGACATAGATCATCCCTTTATGTTCTTTAACAGGTGGGAATTAAATTTTTCTTAATGTTTAAGGGCTAAAAACAATCACGTGATCCCACCTGCATCAGCATGGACTAAGTTTTGCTGCAGTGACAAACAGATGCATGAATCTTAGTGAATTCCTATTTGTTACACATACTTCATGGACTGACTACTACTCTGCCCCTCCTTCCCTTCATTTTTGGGACCCAGGCCAAAGAAGCAGCTTTCTGGGACATTGAGGGTCTCACCGGAGAGGAGGAGGAGATGCAGGAACCATGCAGTGGCTCTGAAGCCTTCTGTGTGGGAGCAGCATCCGTCAACTCCACTCCCACCTCACTAGCCCCTCTGGCTCTGTTGGCCAAGCATGGACACAACACATATTTTTCCCATAGACAGAGTCCATGGACAGAGCCCAGAGGAGCAGGCTGGTATAAGAGGCAGCGATTATTTTGAACAGCAATGCAATATACCAGACTACCTTACTGCAAAGTTTGTTACAAGGCCCTGAAAGTAGACAGTGCCTTCTATTTCTGTTTAATATCTAAAATGAAGTTCTTTTACTTCCTAATGCCAGTGCTATCTTCTCTAGATAATAAACTCAACATAATTTTTCCGAGAGTCAAACTCGGCCATCCTCGAAGTGCGTTGTGGAACCTCAGTCATCCCTAAGACACTTTCAGTGGGTCTTTGAGGTCAAAATGATTTTACTACTACTACTACCATGTCATCAGCCTTTTCATTCTCATTCTCTCATGAATATACAGGGGGGTTTCCAGATGTGATATCAGAACAGGTTGAGCACAAAAGCTGATGTGAGAGTTTAGTTATCTTCTATGAAATCAGACATTAAAGAGATTCCCAAAATGTAAAATCACTCTTCTCATTACTGTTTTTTTAAAGTTTATTTGATAGAGAGGTACATGTGCATGTACAGAGAAAGAAGAGTGAGAGAAGGGGAGGGAGATAAACACACACACACACACACACACAAACCCCTCTCCCGATCTCTGATTCACTCACAGAATGCCTGCAATGGCTAAGAGTTGGGCTGGGGCCGGGGCTGAAACTGGGAACTGAGAGCTCAATCCAAGTCTCCCACCTTGATGGCAGCAACCCAATAATTTGAGCCATCACCGCTGTCTCCCAGGATCTGCATTAGTAGGAAGCTGGAGTCAGGAGCCAAGTCAAATCCAGGTATACCTATGGCTAATGTTTTTGTTTTAGAAAATATTATTGAGAGAGGTTCCAAGATGACGGAATAGGGAGGGAGCTCACTGATAGTCCAGGAAAAGATAGTTTAATAAAAGTAGAGATAGTGTAGTCTCAGGGAAGAGTTAGGGGAAAAACAGCAGAGGAAACTCTTCCAGAATTAGAAGGACATTGTGAATCTATGTGGAGGGCACGGGTACCCATGGCTGAGGACCCCAGCTTCCGAGAGTCTTTGCACCAGCACTGGAAAGGGAGGTGAGGCGAAACCGCAGTAGCCCGAGACACTGGTGGAAAAGCAGCAGGAAGAACCTAGATGGAACGAGGCTTGAAGCCCCATGGGAGAAAGTACACCAGCCTAACTAGAGGGGAGAAAAAAGGGATAATACGAACAGGATTCTCTCTCTCCACTCACCTTACAGAGGCTTGCAAGACAATAGAGTAGGAGCCATTTTGGACATATGTAACTGCTGCACTAGCTCAGGGCTGTGTCCGTCCTCAGCCAAGCAGAAAAGCCTGACTCTGGTGGGGAGCAATAACAGGAGACTAAGACCTAGTGAATGTGTGGAGCTTATGAACCAGGACTGTGGAAACAAACAAACAAACAAAAAAACAAAACAAAACTGAGGGTGTGTGGGAGAACTCATGGTGTGGCTAAGACATGAGTAGTCTCATGGGAGATGCCACAAATTCGGGCGGCCTTGGCTACCCAGTGAGAGACATTGCAGGGGAATCTGAGCTTACACTGAGGACTGCGCAGATCCTTTGTGAGGTCCTTGGGACAGAGCAGAGGAATATTATACCCACAGGGGCTAGCGCTCAGGCTCTGATCACCATCAAGGAGAAGAGCTGAGCAGAATTACTTCCCTTCTGATTTTAAAAAAAAAAGGAGAGAAGATTTTACCACGCCAAACCCTGAAGAACTGGACAGAGCTCTCTGGCCACCCCCACCACAAGCCTCTAGAGATTCACCAAAAGCAGACAGTCCACTTAATCTAGAGTCACAGTATAACAAGAAAAGCTACCACAGGAAAAAAAAAAAACACAGAAGAAACCAAATATCTCCACAATGCCAAACAACAAATGCAAAAACTGAGGAAACAAGAACAAGGAGGACAACATGATGCTCCCAAAAGAACATGACACTCCAATACAAGATTATGAAGATGATGAGATAGAAGAAATGCAAGAAATGGAACTGAAAACATTTATGATAAGAGTATTTAGAAGTAACCAAAAACAAATGCATGAGCTACTGAAATCCATGCAGGACATGACAGAAAATCTCTCTTGTGAAAATGAAATCTTAAGGAGGAATCAAAATGAAATGATGAATTTAATAGAACATGAAATTGAGATATTGAAAGAAATCAAAATGAAGAATTCAATAGAACAAATAAAAAACACAGTTGAGACCCTTAAAAACAGAATCAGTGAGGCAGAAGAGAGAATATCGGACTTAGAAGACAGAGCACAGGAGAGTATACAGTCAAACCAAAGAAAAAAAGAAGAAATTAGAAATCTAAAAAATATTGTTGGGAATCTATAGGATACTATTAAAAACCCCAACATTCAGGTTCTAGGAGTTCCTGAAGGCATGGAGAGAAAGGATTAGAAGGCCTTTTTTAGTGAAATACTAGCAGAAAACTTGCTGGGTTTGGAGAAAGAAAGAGACATCCAAGTACAGGAAGCACACAGAACTCCCAATAAACATGACCAGAAGATATTCTCACCATGAAACATTGTAATCAAATTAACCACAGTGAACCATAAAAGATTCTAAAATGTGCAAGAGAGAAATGCCAGATTACTCTCTGAGGATCTCCAATTAGACTCACAGCAGACTTCTCATCAGAAACCCTACAGGCTAGGAGGGAATGGTGAGATATAGCCCAAGTACTAAGAGAAAAAGGACTGGCAGCCCAGAATATTATATCCTGCAAAGCTCTCATCTGTGAATGAAGGTGAAATGAAGACCTTCATAGCAAATAGAAATTGAAAGAATTTGTCACCACTCGTCCACCCCTGCAAAAGATGCTTAAAGATGTATTGCACACAGAAACATAGAAACACGGTCATCAATACGAAAGAAGGTAAAGGAAGAAAATCAGTAAAAGGTCACAGGAAGTTCAAACTAAATATTAGAAATATCTTTGGAAAAATGGCAGGGCAAAGTCACTACTTATCAATAGTCACATTGAATGTAAATGGCTTCAAATCTCCAGTTAAAAGATACAGGCTGGCTGAATGTATTAAAAAACAAAACCCATCTATTTGCTGCTTACAAGAAACACATCTCTCCAACAAAGGTGCATGCAGACTGAAAGTGAAAGGTTGGAAAAAGATATTCCATGCCAACAGAAACCAAAAAAGAGCTGGCGTAGCCATCTTAATATCAGACAAAATAAACTTTAACACAAAAACTGTTAAGAGAGTCAAAGAGGGGCACTATATAATAATTAAGGGATCAGTTCAACAGGAAGATGTAACTAGTATAAACATATACACACCTAATTACAGGGCACCGGGTTATTTAAAAGATATGTCAAGGGACTTAAAGGGAGACTTAGACTCCAATACAATAGTATTGGGAGACTTCAATACTCCACTTTCAGCAATGGACAGATCAACCAGACAGAAGATCAATAAGGAAATAGCAGATTTAATCGACACTATAGACCAAATAGATCTAACAGATATCTATAGAAGTTTTCATCCTACACTTGAAGAATACACATTTTTCTCAGCAGTACATGCAACTTACTCTAGGACTGACCACATACTAGGCCATAAAGCAAGTCTCAGCAAATCCAAAAGAATCAAAATAATACAATGCATCTTCTCAAATCACAATGGAATGAAGCTGGAAATGATCAACTCAGGAATCCCTAGAGCATATGCAAACACATGGAGACTGAACAACATGCTCCTGAATGAACAGTGAGTCACAGAAGAAATCAAAAGAGAAATCAAAAACTTTCTGGAAGCAAATGAAGATAACAACACAGCATATCAAAACTTATGGGATACAACAAAAGCAGTGCAAAGAGGAAAGTTTATAGCAATAGGTGCCTACATCAAGAAATTGGAAAGGCACCAAATAAATGAGCTATCAGTGCATCTCAAGGATCTAGAAAAACCGCAGCAAAACTTACCCAAAACTAGTAGGAGAAGAGAAATAATTAAAATTAAGAAATCAACAGAATTGAATCCCAAAAAATTACAAAAGATCAACAAAGTGAAGAACTGTTTTTTTGAGAAAATAAAATTGACACACCATTGGCCCAACTAACTAAGAAAAGGAGAGAAGACCCAAATCAATAAAATCAGAGATGAAAAAGGAAATGTAACAACAGACACCACAGAAATAAAAAGAGTCATCAGAAATTACTACAAAGAGTTGTATGCCAGCAAACTGGGAAATTTATCAGATAGATTCCTGAACACATGCAACCTACCTAAATTGAACCATAAAGACATAGAAAACCAAAACAGACCCATAGCTAAGACAGAAATTAAATCAGTAATAAAGGCCCTCCCAACAAAGAAAAGCCCAGGACCAGATGGCTACACTGCTGAATTCTACCAGACATTTAAGGAGGAACTAATTGTAATTCTCCTCAAACTATTCAAGACAATTGAAAGAGAGGGAACCCTCCTAAATTCTTTCTATGAAGCCAGTATCACATTAATTCCTAAACCTGAAAGAGATGCAGCATTGATAGAGAATTACAGACCAATTTCCCTGATGAACATAGACCCAAAAATCCTCAATAAAATTCTGGCCAATAGAATGCAACAACACATCAGAAAGATCATCCACCCAGACCAAGTGGGATTTATCCCTGGTATGCAGGATGGTTCAACATTCACAAATCAATCAACGTGATACACCACATTAACAAACTGCAGAAGAAAAACCATAAGATCATCTCAATTGATGCAGAGAAAGCATTTGATAAAATACAACACCCTTTCATGATGAAACTCTAAGCAAATTGGGTATAGAAGGAACATTCCACAACACAATCAAGGCAATTATGAAAAATCCATGGCCAGCATCCTATTTAATAGGGAAAAGTTGGAAGCATTTCCACTGAGATCTAGTACCAGACAGGGATGCCCACTCTCACCATTGCTATTCAATATAGTACTGGAAGTTTTAGCCAGAGCCATTAGGCAAGAAAAAGAAATTAAAGGGATACCAATTGGGAAGGAAGAAGTCAAACTATCCCTTTTTGCAGATGATATGGTTCTGTGTTTAGGGGATCCAAAGAACTCTACTAAGAGACTATTGGAACTCATAGAAGAGTTTGGCAAAGTAGCAGGATATAAAATCAATGCACAAAAATCAACAGCCTTTGTATACACAGGCAATGCTACAGCTGAGAAAGAACTGCTAATCCCATTCACAATAGCTACAAATCAATCAAATACCTTGGAATCAACTTAACCAAGGACGTTAAAAATCTCTATGATGAGAATTACAAAATCTTAAAGAAAGAAATAGAGGATACCAAAAAATGGAAACATCTTCCATGCTCATGGATTGGAAGAATCAATATCTTCAAAATGTCCATTCTCCCAAAAGCAATTTATAGATTCAATGCAATACCAATCAAAATACCAAAGACATTCTTCTCAGATCTGGAAAAAATGATGCTGAAATTCATATGGAGGCACAGGAGACCTCGAATAGCTAAAGCAAACTTGTACAACAAAAACAAAGCCGGAGGCATCACAATACCAGATTTCAGGACATACTACATGGCAGTTATAATCAAGACAGCATGGTACTGGTACAGAAACAGATAGATAGACCAATGGAACAGAATAGAAACACCAGAAATCAATCCAAACATCTACAGCCAACTTCTATTTGATCAAGGATCTAAAACCAATTCCTGGAGCAAGGACAGTCTCTTCATCAAATGATGCTGGGAAAACTGGATCTCCAGATGCAGAAGCATGAAGCAAGACCCCTACCTTACACCTTACCCAAAAATCCACTCAATATGGATTAAAGATCTAAATCTATGACCCAACACCATCAAATTATTAGAGAACATTGGAGAAACCCTGCAAGATACAGACACAGGCAAAAATTTTTTGGAAAAAACCCCAGAGGCACAGGCAGTCAAAGCCAAAATTAACAATTGGGATTACACCAAATTGAGAAACTGCTGTACTGCAAAAGAAACAGTCAGGAAAGTGAAGAGACAACCGACAGGATGGGAAAAAATATTTGCAAATTATGCAACCAAAAAAAGATTAATAACAAGAATCTACAAAGAGATCAAGAAACTCCAACACAACAAAACAAACATCCCACTTAAGAGATGGGCCAAGGACCTAAATAGATATTTTTCAAAAGAGGAAATCCAAATGGCCAACAGACACATGAAAAAATTCTCAGGATCACTAGCCATCAGGAAATGCAAATCAAAACCAAAATGAGGTTTCACCTCACCCTGGTTAGAATGGCTTACATACAGAAATTAACTGACAACAGATGCTGATAAGGATGTGGGGAAAAAGACACACTAATCTTTTGGTTGGAATGCAAACTGGTAAAGCCACTATGGAAGACAGTTTGGAAATTCCTCAGAAACCTGAATATAGCCCTACCACATGATCCAGTCATCCCACTCCTTAGAATTTACCCAAAGGAAATTAAATTGGCAAATAAAAGAGCTGTCTGCACCTCAATGTTTATTGCAGCTCAATTCACAATAGCTAAGACCTGGAATCAACCTAAATGCCCATCAACAGAAGACTGGATAAAGAAATTATGGGACATGTACTCTTTAAAATACTATACAGCAGTAAAAAAAATGAAATCCGGTCATTTGCATCAAAATGGAGGAATCTGGAAAACATCATACTGTGTGAAATAAGCCAGTCCCAGAGGGACAAATATCATATGTTCTCCCTGATCAGTGACAACTAACTGAGCACCTAAAAGGAAACCTTGTAGAAGTGAAACTGACACTGTGAGAAACGATGACTTGATCAGCCCTTGTCCTGACTGTGGAGGAACAGCTTACTATTTTATTCCTTTTAGGTTTTTTTTGTTCTACTTAATACCATTGGTTGAACTCTTTAATTAACACACAGTTATTCTTAGATGTTTAAATTTAACTGAGAAGCGATCCCCATTAAATATAAGAGTGGGAATAAGAGGGAGGAGATGTACAGTTTGGCACATGCTCAATCGGACTTGCCCCAAATGGTAGAGTTAGAAACGTGCCAGGGGATTCCAATTCAATCCCATCCAGGTGGCCTATGCCAATGCCATCTCACTAGTCCAAGTGATCAGTTTCAGTTCATATTTGATCATAATGATAGGATTAAGAGTCAAAGGGATCACATAAACAAGACTAGTGTCTGCTAATATTAACTGATAGAATTAAAAACAAGAGAATGATCCAACATGGGAAGCGGGATACACAGCAGACTCATAGAATGGCAGATGTCCCAAACAGCACTCTGGCCTCAATGTCCCTTAAGACATTTGGATCTGGCTAAAAAGCCCGTGAGAGTTTATCAGGCATGAAAAGCCAAGACACTGTGGCAAAACAACAACAACAACAACAACAACAAACCAACCAACAACACCTAAATGAAAGATCTCTGTGAGATCCCAACGGAAAGAACAGGGCCATCAAAGAAGGAGTTACCTTTCTCTGAAGGGAGGAGACAACTTCCACTTTGACTACGGCCTTGTGAACTCAAGAGGCTTCCATAGCCTTGGCAGCTCATTACAAGAGCCTCTGGTGATTACTGACGTCATAAATAAGAGTGTCATTTGTTAAACCAACAATGGGAGTCACTGTGCACCTGCTCTCCATGTAGGATCTCTGTCCTTTATGTGTTGGACTATGCAAATTAACGATAAAACTACTACTCAAACAGTACTTTATACTTTGTGTGTGTGCAAACTGTTGAAATCTTTGCTTAGTATATACTCAGTTGATCTTCTATATATAAAGATAATTGAAAATGAATCTTGATGAAGAATGGGATGGGAGAGGGAGTGGGAGATGGGATGGTTGCAGATGGGAGGGAGGTTATGAGGGGGGAAAAAGCCACTATAATCCAAAAGTTGTACTTTGGAAATTTATATTTATTAAATAAAAGTTGAAAAAATATTGTCACATTTTATAAAAATCTTTAATGTTTATTTTCTTATGAGATTAGTAACTTTTTCATTTTAATTTCTAATATGGCAAGTAGCAATACTTGTACTACATCATCACAAAAGCTCTTTTGGGTGTCCTTAATAATCTTTCAAGAGTATAGAATGGGGGCTGGCATTGTGGCGTAGCTGGTAAAGCTGCTGCCTACAACACCAACATTCCACATGGGCACTGGTTCGTGTCCTGGCTGCTGCTATACTTCTGATCCAGCTCCCTGCAAATGGCCTGGAAAAACAAACACCTGAACCCCTGCCACCAATGTGGGGGACCAGGAGGAAGCTCCCAGCTTTGGCCTGGCCCAGCCCTGGCTGTTGTGGCCATCTGGGGCATGAACCAGCAGATGGAAGATCTCTCCCTCCCCCTCTCTCTGTGGAACTCAGACTTTGAAATAAATAAATAAATCTTGAAAAACAAAAGAGTATAAAATGTTTCTGAGAACAAAGTGCTTGAGAACGTATGTCTTCTTGAATTTTTTAAAGTTAGTTTTATCAGATTCAATGTGCTTCATAGAATTGACAAGTAAAAGGCAGAAGGACCCTAGTTTAGTGTGAATATAGACAATACCATAAACAATAATTGAATGGAGAACTTCTGTCTTAAAGGGATTGTGACAGGCCCTGCTGTCTTGGTGAGAATGTTAGTTGGGAAGATCATTAAACATGGTTAAAGTTTCCTTAGCTCTCCTGGAGACAGCACTGAGCCCAGTGGGTTCTTAAGAACATTGTTATTTTTCATAATCACCAGTGTTCCATATCTTGTACTTCTACAGGAGAGCAATGATTAGTTTGTTAAAGAATATTGGTGGCATCAATTATTTCCAGCTTGGAGAAGTTCGCAGCTTGGTGCTGCGTCAGTAATGCAACAGAAACACACTGCTTTCTACTACGAGGCACGGCGAAGTGAACGTTGTCTCAGAACTGTGTCATCGTGTCTCCCTGGCTTCCACGCAGGGTTGAAGACACGCCCCGTCCATGTGGATGAATCACCGGAGTGAAGAATGCTCCGTGCAGAGCCTTGCCTCGGGCTCCACTGTGCTTCCTCCTCTGAACTCAGCAGGCCAAGCCCCACTGGTTGTTCAGCTTCCC
Organism: Oryctolagus cuniculus; assembly: GCF_964237555.1. Classification (NCBI taxonomy): domain Eukaryota; kingdom Metazoa; phylum Chordata; class Mammalia; order Lagomorpha; family Leporidae; genus Oryctolagus; species Oryctolagus cuniculus. The sequence goes on along the minus strand of NC_091443.1, from coordinate 20,817,346 downwards.
TCTGCCTTTGTCTTTGCGCCTTGCCAGTGCTCCCCTCCCCAAGGAGCATCACCCAAGAAGAGGACTGGACTTTGTGAGCAGTCTTTTTCTTCTGACACAGAATTCTTAGGCAAGAACTGCACAGCACAGTCTTGAAAGAGCCTCTGGGCACGGAGATTTGTGAGATTTGTGAGGGGGTGTGGTGTTGGAATTTAATGTCAGGAAGAACTTTGCTTCTTAGGGGAAGCCGACAGAGCCTATAGTTACTACCAATCATTCTGTTTTATTTCTTTTTTTTAAATGTACTTATTTGGGACTCGTATTGTATACAGTGGCTTAAAGCCATCTCCTGCAACGCCTGCATCCCACATGGGTGCCAGTTCAAGTCCTAGCTGCTTCACTTCTGATCCGCTGGTTCACTCCCCAAATGCCCACAACAGTGAGGGCTGGGCCAGGCTGAAGCCAGGAGCCGGGAACTCCATCCTGGTCTCCCACATGGGTGGCAGGGACCCACATACTTGGATCATTCTCTCTGCCTTCCCAGATGCATTAGCAGGAAGCTGGATTGGAGGCGCCACTCACCAAGAAGCAGCCTAACCTGCTGCACCTCCACGCTGGCCCCAAGCATTTTGCTTTCTGCCTTGGCTTCCAGGACACTTGGTGCTCTCACCTGATATTTAATTTTGGTGATTTTTATTGCAGTTGACTACAAGCCACTTGCATTTTGGATACGTGATATGAATATATAATATTCATATGAAATATATTAATAAAGGAACAATAACAAATCTCAGTTGGATGTGGGGCAGCCTGTAAGTGTGGGCAGTGGCCATAGCTATAGCATTTTGAGGGGCCCAGCAGAGTCAGACACTCCTCCTCAAGACCATGATATATCTGCCACTGTTACCGGGTATCCCTCCATCAGTGGGGTTCTCATCAGAGGAAGTATTTTGTGCATAGAAAGCTGCTATGTTACAAAGAATCCTTGCTCTGTAAGGCAAATGCTAACCTACTGGACCTTTTGAGGGCTGGGCAGGGGCTTGTGCCTGGCTGGCTTGAGAGCTTAGCCATTGGAGGTGTGGCAGGAACCTAGAGTTACTGCAAGGGGCAGGCTGGGTCATGTGGGTTATCTGGCATCCTAGGGAAACAGGAGGGGCCTGGCCTTGGGGCAGTAGTGTGGGGAGGCTGGGCTACCAGTGTGGGAAGGAAAGAGGAGCGTCAGTGTCCTTGGTCTCATCCTTGGCAGGTTCTAAGGCTGCTGATGACAGGTGTGGGTGGAGGGTGAGGGTCTATGGGAGCACCTTGGCCATTTAAGAGTTCAGTCGGTGGTGTGCTGTTTCCTGGAGGGGTGTCTGCAGCACTGGCTAGCCCCTGCAGTAGAGGGATTAGTGATCGCTAAGACTTGTGCTTGTCCTCTTGTCTGCCTGCATTCGCCTCCAACTGTTGCTGTACAACAGTTAGGGGTGTGCACAACTTGTCTTCTTCCTGATTTAAAAATGTTTATTTTCATTTACTTGAAAGGCAGAGCGAGAGGGAGAGGGAGAGGGAGAGATCTTGGATTCCTTGCTTTGCTTCCCCGTGATCATGCTCTGTTTGCTCCTTTAGGGGACTCATAGGAACACATTCTTGACACTGATTTTTTTTTAATGAAATTTCCTAATGCATTACTCCTTTAATGCATTACTGGATTCTTTTTGAAAAGGTTTTTGTCAGTTAAAAAAATTTGTTTTCTTTTAATTTGAAAGGCAGATGGAGAAAGATCTTCCATCTGCTGGTTCATTCTCCAAATGCTGACAGCAGCCAAGACTGGGCTAAGCTGAAGTCAGGAGCCTAGAATTCAACCCAGGAAGCTAGATTGGAAGCAGATGAGCTAGGACTCAAACCAGGCACTTTGATAAGGGACACAGGCACTCCAGGTAGCAGCTTAAACACTGAGCCAAATATCCACCCCTTGCCAGGTTTCCAATTCAGTGGCTTTTCTGAAAGCTATTGATGAGGTTTACTTCTTTATGCTCTGGAAGAGGGTAACTTTATAAAATGTAAAAGAATTCATCCAGGGATCCATCTAGGCTGGGTAGTTTGTTCAGTGGCAACTTTTTGCAACACTTGCAATTTTCTTCAAAGTTATTGATCATCTTTCCCCCTGTATTACTTGTTTGAATTTTGATATATACGCTCCCAGAAATTTTTTATTTCATCCAGGCTTTCAAATTTATTAACATAAAGCTGTACATCATATTCTATTATTATTTTATACAACATTATTTTTAATGTCTGCATAATGTTCCATCATGTGGATATGACATAATTCGTATAAGCAGTTTTACATTTTAGTAGTTGCTGACTGATAAATGGGGCCAAGTCTTTCTTCTGGAGTTCTGATGCCAACTCAGCTCTAGGTGCTCTTGCTGAGAGAAGCAGAGCAAAGGGACCGGGCCTTTGGATTCAGGTCTTGGCGCTGCTACTTAATAGAGTGGGACATCGAGGGAAATAAATTAATCTCCCTATATTTAGTATTCTTGAGAGTGGGGCTCAAGATAGCAGTTCCTTCTTCAGCCAGGGGAAAGAAAGAAAACCCCCTCTAGATATCTTAGCAGAAGGAGATTTAATACAGGATGCTGTGAGTGTGCACAATTGTTAAGAGCTGGAGAAGCAGCCGGTAGTCTACACCTGCTGGATGAGTCCCTGTCACAGCGCTGCCCTGCCAGGGGAGTCGCTGTCCTGAAGCCACCCCCGTGGGAGCTGTTGAGTTCAAGAGCACGCCACTGAAAGGTCATGCTGCTGTTACTGAAGAGGGATGTCAGTCCTCCTGCAGAGAGACCGCCCGTCTCCCACCTCTGCTTGCCAGATGAAGCTCCCCCAAGGGGCAGGAAGTGGCCTCTGCCTCCTTCCCACCATTCTGGACTCACACCCACAGGGAAATCCCAGCCTCCAAAGGAGAGTGGGACATGTGCTTTATGACCTCTTAGCACAGAGGCCAAGCAAGCCCCACTCACAGAATCTACTGCAGCACCCCTGAGGGATGGTTCCGAAGATGAAAGAATTCACGTGGGTGCGCAGTGAGGAGCATGAGATAGCAGCGGTGCCAATGGCTATTTATTATTTATTATGGCACATCATGTGCCGGGGACTATGATTATTTACCAAGGTTGGGAAAACTAGGATGTCTTTGCTGTCCTCAAACTATTCCCAGTTTATGGAAGAGGTAGATATTAAGGAAATAATTATATCACAGTAAGAAAAAAATCTGTGAGAAGATAGGGAACCAGGTAAACTGTTGATGGTGTGTGTCAATTCATGTATTCACTCATTACAAAATTAAGTTGATTGGCACCATTCAATACTGAGGGCTGGTACTCAGTGTGGGGGTGTAGAATTAGTCAAGAGGTGTCGACTCTGCTCTGTGGTGTCTGTGTGTTGAGTTGGGGGAGGGTGGAATCAGGGAGAAGTCGGAAGAAAAGGCTTCAGATGAGAGGAGTCACTCAGGCTGGATCTTTAGGGATGCAGGAGATTTTAGGCTGAGAAGGAAAGAAGGCAAGTAGAGAATCAGGTGACGCCAGGCTTGTTGGTATCGTTGAGGCAGCGTTTCCCAGAATACTGCTCCCTGGAGTGGTTCCTTGAAGAGATCCTTCTGCGTCCACAGCGACTGGAAGCACACTAGAACACAGAGAAGGCTTGCAGTAGAACGTTAGCTTTGTTACACTCAGTGTTTGCTAGGTTTTCAACCACAGAAAGCTCCTTGGACCTGTGGCCTCTTAGGGTGAACCACTCAGGGGAAGCTGGGGGTGAGCATCTCTCCATCACTTACTCCAGGACCTGGCACTTAGTAAGTGTGCGAAGAATATCTGGGATGAAAAATTGATGAATGGATGAGGAAGTGATTTAGGAGAGCACTCGGGTATCTCAATTCTCATACTGAGGTTTTTAAAATCTCTTCCTCTTTAGCCAATGAGGAAGCATTTCCAGAAAGATACAGAGGGCTTCTCTCGTGCTGATTGGGCAGAGCCTGCCCCTTCCAATGAAGTACAGGATGCAGGCAGTGCCTGGTATCCACTTCCACCGTAAAATTACTCATTGTGCATCTGAAATTCAAATTTCACCAAGCATCCTATATTTCTATTTGCTAAATCTGGCAACCTCTGCCTAAGGGGACAATATGGAAACCTTTCAGCTTGTTAATGTTACTTGCTAATCACCTTGAAAAGTGATTCATAAACAGACGAGTATTTTGCTTTCCTGTCTGTCGGAGGGTCAATCCTGTTAAGTGGGTCTAAGAAGATAAACCGATTATGTACAACTTAGTTTCTTTCTGGTTGCTACTGAGAAGGAAAGCTTTTGTGTAAACACAGGAGTGACAAAGCATTTATTTCATCAGCCTGGCTGCACCACCTGTCAGACAGCAGCCGGTGAATTCTGGTCAGGCTGGCCCCGTACACCTTGCTCATAGGAGGGGCACAGGCAGAGTCCATGACACACGCATGAAAGAACAGGGAGGCAAACTCCTGAGAAATGGGGAGTTTCCACCTCGCAGGGGGGGCCCACTTGCTGTTCAACACCCCAAGCCCAGCCCACGTGTCTTGGAGGTGGTCCTTGGAGCCACAAAAGGCTTGGAGCTTGGACCCTTGGATCCCTTCATTTTGGGCAGGGCAGGCCTGGAGATAGAGCGCAAACTGTCCTGCTGTCCAAAGCTCTCTTGTTCCTCCTCCATCTTTGTTCTGCCTGGCAGCGATGCCCTGAGACCTCTCACAAACTATCCATTATGACTTTGCCAGGAGAATCCTGACCTTCACACATTAAACAGTTACAAGAGACCAGTAATGGTCTTGATGCCATTGACTTAGGCTGTTCATTTTGCTTTCGTCTCAGCATGGGTGCAAATTTGATGTGGTTTTGTAAACCGAAACTTAAAACCTAGTGTGTGTTTAGATGGTTTTCTGCACGACACTCTTCATGTGGTTATTTCGCAGCATGTACAGGGATGGTTCTGCTTTTGCAGAGAAGGGCGGTGACATGCTTTAGGCATTGATTAATTGCAGGCTCGTTCATTGGCTTGCTCATTTTACAAACATTAAAAAGAAAAACTATATACAATGTGCTAGAAAACATGTGCAAGGCACAGGTGAAACATAAATATAGCAGTCTGTGTTTGAGGAGCTGAGAGGTTAAACAAATATTTGCGATCTGCTGTGATTAGTCAATAGAGGTTAGTCCAGGGTGCTGCAAGGGGAGGGGCTGAGCCATCAGCATCAGCTCCACCTGTGGGAGGTGGCGGGAAGGAAGAGCTGCACAGAGAAGATTTATGAGCTGAATCCCAAGAATAAATAGGTTTTTTTCTAAGTGCAGAGGGTGTTTGCATGGGAAAAGCATGCAAAGGCAGGGAAATGTGGAGAGGGACAATTCGTTATTCCGTGAGAGACTCGAAGGCTATAGATCCATTGGGATCCAGAAAGAAAACAGCGTCACTTCCACAGTTACTTTTATTTAAAAGTAAACCTTACTAATATTCAGTACATGGTTTACCATTGGGCATATAGAATTTATCAACATGATAGTCCCAGATTACGATTTTGTGACTTTATCATAGTGCAAAAGTGATAGACATTTGGCTAGCCATGTGCCCTAGGGGCCCCTCTCTCATTGCTGGTGGCAGCAGCCCCCAATCCTGTTCGTGCTCACAGGGGAGACCACGGACGCTCTGTGGTGTACTGTGTTGCTGAGCAATGCTATTCAATACAGTGGGTGCATTTAATGTGTTTTTCACCTACTATATATGTGTATATATATATTAATATATCACGGGCTTATTAGGCTAAAGCCCGTGTAAGCCAAGCATTTACACACATACCTGTCTGAAGGGTTATGTGCTCAAAAATGCTTTACCAAAAGGGGGCGCACTATGATCAAAATAATTTGGCTACAGCTTCTGGAGTGGCAGAAATAGGGTTCAATTCATGGCTCCCAACTTGGGCTGCAACTTGGCATAATTATATTTATTTGAGTCTAAGATATCCCCAAGTATGATCTGTGGATACAGAATGCCTAGAAATGTTTGATAAACAAAAACTAAAATTAAAAAACCTGAACTCCTAGGATCAATAGAATTGGCAACTCTTGGGAAGAGGGCCCCAGAACCGGTGTGTCTAACGTATTCCCCCGGGGGTATTTCTGGGCTTAGCTCAGGCTGCTGCATGAACATACCGCATGCTGGGGAAAGCTTAAACAACAGGCATTTATCTCCTCACAGTTCTGGAGGGGGAAGCCCAGGAGTGGGGTTCCTGCAGGGTGCAGTTCCTGGTGAGGACTCTTCCTGGCTGGCAGATGGCTGCCTGCTTGCTGTGTCCTTGCACGGTGAGGGGAACAAGCTCTCACAGGTCTTCCCATCTTATTAGGGCACGGGTTTTGTCTGATCAGGGCTGTACTCCGATGCCCTCGCTTAACCTTAATGACCTAATTGAGGGTTCTGTCTCTACAATAGTCATACGAAGTGGTTAAGGCTTCCTTAGGAGTTTTAGGGGGACCCAGTTCAGGCCACAGCACTTATGTTCATGGAAGTTTGAGGACCACCATCCAACCCTAGACAGTAGAGCTGGGGAGCGCTCCTGATGGTGGCCCCTTTGCTCCCAAGTCTGACCTGAGAGCAAGAGGCAGAGAAATTTGGGATTTTCAGCTCCTTCCCTTCTTTTTCCTTCCCAACTAGTGCCGCCTTCCACATGCATAATGGGAGCCACAAATGTGGATTATGCATAGGCAGTCTTCTCCTAGCCACGGAGAAAACAAAGTGAAACAGGTGAAATTACTTTTAGCAGGTAGTTTACTGTATCCAAAAACGTTATCCTTTCTATATAAAACCAGTGATTGACAACTAATGGTATAATGTGTTGGCACAAGCTCTTTGAAATACTGTGAGGCTTATTTTTTTGAAAGATTTTATTTATTTATTTGAGAGTTAGAGTTACAGACAGTGAGAAGGAGAGACACAGAGAAAGGTCTTTCTTCCATTGGTTCACTCCCCAAATGGCTGCAACAGCTGGAGGCTGTGTCGATCTGAAGCCAGGAGCCAGGTGCTTCTTCCCAGTCTCTCATGTGAGTACGGGGGTCCAAGGACTTGGGCCATCTTCTACTGCTTTCCTAGGCCATAGCAGAGAGCTGGACTGGAAGAGGGGCAGCTGGGACTAGAACTGGCACCCATATGGGGTGCCGGTGCTGCAGGCGGAGGATTAACCTGCTGTGCCACAGAGCCGGGCCCTGTGAGGCTTATTTTGTCCTTTTGTTTTTGCTCATGTCAGTTTGGACCAGCCAGGTCTCGGTTGCTCAGTGGCCACAGGAGACTAATGGCTGCTGTGCTGGACTTCAGTGAGGGAAAATTCCAGCCGCCAGTTCAGTGCCTGAGGCGGCAAAGCAGACAGGTGCGTCCTGCAACGCACTGCACGAGGAGCACGAGCTGCGAGACAGGCTTCAGGAGCGTGATTAGCCCTGAAATGTTTTTGTTAACAGCACTCTCCTCTAACCAGGAGCTTAAGATGTCAGGTTTCAGCAAAGAACAGAAGCTGACAGCTCACCCTAGCTGTTGAAGAGGTTGTCACCCTTCCCCGCTCTGCTTGCCGCTGACCTAAGAAGTCGCAGGCTGCCCCGCTGGCTGCTGACGGACTCGTGCTGGCTCGGCGACAGTTCGCCCTGAAATTAAAACTGAGCCGCGTTTGATTTATCACCCCCAGCTGTCATTCCTCACCTCCACTAAAACTTTCCTAGGGCCACAATACAGGCTGCTTCTAAGGTTCAAGACTGGATCTCGACTGTGGCGAACATAGTGATCGGAAGAGAGACTCCTTCAAACCCAGCAGTGTCTGCCATCGGTGTTGGGGGTGGGGAGGGTATAGAGGAAGTCTCTTGAGTTTTATTGAATGAAGAGAGAATTCGGCTAATTATCTGGCAAGATCAAATTCGGGATCCTCAGGGCTGCTCAGGGTTTTCTGAGTTTACAGGTCATGGAGCTGAGAGCAGCGATACAGCTCCTGCCCCAGGTGTGGTGGCAGGTGAGGGAAGCAACATTTGCAGCAGGATCTTATTGTGAGTGCGTAAGTGCTCAGTACACTCCTCCTTCCAAGCCTGCCTTCCCTCCCCTGCTTGCTTCTCTCCCTGGCCCTCTCCTGCCCTCTCTTCCTCCTGGGTCTGAGCCAGACCTCGGATTTAGCCACTCTGGTATTCACCGGACTCTGTGACCTCTGGACAAGAGGATGCCTGGAAGGCTTGGGTCTTCCTTATGTGGGGCAACCCTGAGACCCTCCCTGCCCCCAGTCTGCACTAGCCTGGATTTAGAATGGGATTGGAGTGACTCCAGTTTGGTGGGGAGCCGCTGGAAGTGAGAATGTGAGGGACTGCTGCAGCAACAGTGTTGCGCCCTCCTAGGCTCTCCCTGAGAGGGCTGTCCCTCTATTCCAGGGCCATCGTGGGAGTCACCAGGGACGGGGGTGGCACCATCCTGCGTCTGGAACCTGCTCAGTGTGAGTGCTCAGCTTTCTCAAGTAGAATTTATGTCGCAGACGGGAAATCCAATGTGAATGTCACTTGCTCTCCATGTTGGATGAAAAGGGACAACTTGTGTGTCCTGTGTGGTGGAACTTGAATTTCACAGATGAGAGGCATGAAAACAACCTCACAAAACTGTAAAGGCTTTTATTTAAGCCAGCACTTCCCATTCTAACAAGTGAGAATATGCATCATGGCAGGGTCTAAATTCTTATTTCTAGGAGCAGGAGCATTTAAAAGTTTTTGCTAGTCTACAGTTTGTGTGTCCATATCAATCTGTTTTGCTAAGATATCTTTTATTGTTATGAAAGAATGTGTTCAGAATTCAGTTCTAAAATGCATACCATTTTTTCTTTTCTCAGAGATTTATTTATTTGAAAGACTGAGTGAGAGAGAGAGAGACGAGAAAGGGAGAGGATCTTCCATCTACTGATTCACTTCTTAAATGGCTTCAACAGCCAGGGCTGGGTCAGGTCAAAGCCAGGAGTCTGGAACTCTCGCACTCTCTCCAGCTCTCCCAGGTGGGTGGCAGGGGCCCACGTACTTGGCCATCTTCTGCGGCTTTCCCAGGTGCATTAGCAGGGAGCTGGATCAGAAGCACAGCAGCCAGAACTTGAACCAGCACTCCAATATGGGATGCCAGCATTGCAAGCAGACACTTAACCTGCTGTGCCACAGTGCTGGCCCCTAGTTTCTTTTTGTTCTACCAGTGGAGTACATTGTGACTAGAGCTACCTCCCATCTCTTGGGGCACGTGGTGGAACATAAATCTTTGTATGTGATACAGACACACTCATAAAATATGAATGGCTAATACTGAGGAGTTTTATGCAACAGGCATTGTTTTAGGAGCTCTGTGATTCTTCACTCATTTGTTCCTGACATAATCTCCCATAATGTAGATACTGTTGTTACCCCCACTTTATAGCAGCAGAGTGGTTACGGAAGGCCTCTAATGTGGCGGCCACATGTGGCTTTTGAGCACTTGAAATGAGGCCAGTCCAAACTGAGGTATTCACTGAGAGTAAAATGTGTGCCAGAATTTGAAGACTCAGTATCAGAAAAAGAATGCAAAATAACTCTTGTAATTATAGTATTTCCTGTTGGTTAAATGTTGAACTAACTTTTTAGATACAGTTTCTCACTGATGGTGGCTCAGCTTCCCATTTTTCTTGACTGTGTGCTCGTGTAAGAGGTGTGCACTCAGTAGAAACTGAGCTTCAGAGTTTGAATTTGGGTCTTCTCCTGGGCCCTTGCCAATGCAGCAAGATATTCACGCAGCGCTGGGCTTCAGCAGGACTATGTGTCCCAGCTGGCCTCCCGAGCATGAAACAAAACAACCCATGTGCTGTGTTGGTCTGCGTTGCTAAGCGAGGGCGTTCTGCAAGTTAGGTGGTTAGGTGTATCGAATGCATTTTCAACTTAGAATATTTTCAGCTTACAATGGGTCCATTGTGTTATAACCCCATCATAAGTTGAGGAGCATCTTCTATTGGGATAAATAAAATATATTGTTACAATTAATTTCACCCCTTTCTTTAAAAAAGTGTGGTTTCTAGAGAACTTAAAATTACATGTGTGGCATGCTGTTGCTAGCATTCCAGTCGGTGCTGGCCTAGGCAGTTTGCTCATTCCTCTTTCTTTCTCTCTCTCTCTCTCCCTCCCTCTCTCTCCCTCTCCCTCTCCCCCTCTCCCTCCCTCCCTCCCATCCTTCCGTCTTTCTTTCTTAAGATTTATTTATTTGAAAGGCAGAGTGGCAGAGTTAGAGAGCGAGAGCGAGCGAGGGAGCAAAAGAGATATCTTCCATACACTGGTTCACTCTCCGAACGGCTGCAATGGCCAGAGCTGGGCTTCCAGATCTCTCACATGGGTGCAAGGGCCCAAGGTCTTGAGCCATCTTCTGCTGCTTTTTAGCGGGGAGCTTGATTGGAAGTGGAGCAGCTGGGACTTGAACGGAGCCCATATGGAATGCTGGCAGATGGCAGCTTAACCTGCTACGCCATTGTACTGGCCCTACTCATTTTTGTTTCTTCTCATTCACTCATGAATTCTGGCCCCCAGGAAGTGCCCAGAGTTGCTAGACTCTGAGGATAGAGCAGTTAAAATACAGATTTGGCTCCTCCTGTTCCCAAGTAGCTCCAGTTCTAAAAGGTAGGTAGTAGGGAACTGTAAGAATTATTGATGTATGTATTTAAATAATTACCATAATTATTAGGTTTAAAGAGGAAGAAAGGGGTAGCTGGAGAGATCACACTAAGGGCTTCCAATCCTGGGGGGCCATCCAGTGAATATGAGGGGACTTCCAAAAGTTCTTGGAAGATAGTATGAAAACATGAGTTTATTGTGTTGCAAAAATGTTTTGAAATCCGTGCATGGTTTTTTCATAATAGTTTTCTCCATGAATTTGTTGAAGACCCCTCTTGCATGCTTGATTTCAAACTTATGTACACCAAAATAAATGTATCTTTATTCCACTGTCAATGAGCTGTCTGATTGGCTTGGATTGGTTCAGCAAATATTTGTTGAGTGAATGAATGGCCCTGGGAGATTAAAGGAGGCTTTCCTAAGGAAATAACTTACAAATAGGGTTCTGGGGATTTAGGAGAGTTGGGTGGGGTGCTGGTAGCTTTTGCTGTGGCCCCAGGCCCGTTGTATGAAGTGGCATTGGTGACTCTCCCCACTGGGTCAGGGACAGTTGTCTCTGGTTGGCTCTCAACTGCATATCTATGCCCGGGAGTTTTGTGCAATAGGCAGAAGCTAGGGGCACTGTGTTCCTTGGGAGGAACAGGAGTGGTTCTCTGTCACGGGGGCATCTTCGGGAGAAGGGTAGAGGGGAGGCACCCTTCCACCCACCCTGCAGCACCCCTGGCCTCAGTGTCTCCCACTTGGAGGTCTCTGGTTGCCTCCTTTCCCTTTCCTCTTCACCCCCACAGGCTTTGTCTCTGTAGCATTTCCCTTTACTGCACAAGTCACTCGACAGGTTTTGCTTTTGTTGTTTCTGCCCAGCATAAATGAGCTCTCCAGTAGGGAGAATGACTTTTAAATCTTTTGTGACCCTGGAGCACAAAACGTTCCCAATTTCTTCCCCTGAGTGGTTTCCATTTCTGTGGCAAGTTACAATAGAGTGCTTATTGTCAATAACACTGTGGCAACAGAGGCGGCTACAGGCTGGTGTTTTGCTACCCAGCTAAGTGGCCGGTGTTTGCTGCCTGTAACTGGCCCTGAGTGGGAGGCACAGATGGCAGGAACCTGGCCTGGGCACAGAGGGCAGTTGTGGGCAGCCTGGGAGGAATGTTGGGCACCTGCCCTTGGACCCCTGGGGGGTTGATCTTGGCTGAGTCCCCTTGGGTTCTCTGCAGATCTGACTTGGTGTTGCCAAGGTACCCAATGAGCCAGAAAGCAATCAAACCAGCATAACCCAGCAGGGGGTGATTTTACTGGGTTCCAGGCCTGTATATCTTACCTGGATCTTATCCTGGGCTTCAGCACAGAGAGGTGTGTCTCAGGCCGGCCTACTATTTTGGCAAGGAAATTAGGCACCATGTCCTGAATGTGCTGGGCACCTAAAAACATTTGCCAAATCAGTGGATAACAATTTGCAGTGAAGAATATGACTTTTCATTAATTTGCCACACATGTACCACCTGGGTGGAACGTGAAGCCAGCAAAGCATAATGATGTGGTGTGGTAAACATCGCTGGCTTTGCTCTAAGATGGTCCTAAAACCCAACTGGATTTCCCTTGGGCTAGCTGTCTCCGAAGTCTCTGCCTGCTCAAAGTTTTCATGAGTCTGTGAGCCATGCCTAGCCAGGGATAAACTTTGTGCCTCCCTGGGGGTGACGATCACTTCCTTCTGTAGCAGGGACTCTCAGCCTGGGCACTGTTGACCTTTGGGGCTGGCTAACTCTCTGTGGCAGGGCCTGTCCTGTGCCCTGTGGGGTGCTGAGCAGTGTCCTGAACTCTACCCACGAGATGCCAAGGGCACCTCCTGACTTCCTGGTGAGCAGTGACAAGCAAAGATGCTTCCAGACACCGCCCAGTGCCCCTGTCTGAGAACCACTGGTCCAAGGGCTAAGATAGGAAAAAGTGCATCATGCAAAGCCGGTCTCCACTGGAGTAGCTCCTAATGCATGCGGGCTTTGTGGCCTTACCGTCTCACTGCAGTTACTTAGCAGGCATCAAAGTCGCCTGTGCCCCCTTAGTGCCCTGGGTGGGGACAAGGGCCCCCTTAAGCACAGAATGACCTTGGAGGTGGTTAACCGAACAAGGACTGCATCTGGCTGTCTCCCTCTTCTGTTCCTTATGTAGGGCAGTGGTTCTAGATCCTTACAAAAGCCTACTTCACTGCCCATTTAACGGGAGGCAGCTGGGGGCTGAGTGTCCATATTTTCCCAAAGCTTCTTAGGTGATTCGACTGCAGCTGGGGCTGAGAGGCCCTGGCTGGCCAATGGCACAGGTGGTGCTGTGGGGTGTCTGGCTCAGCTTTAGGAGGTGGATGAAACCAGCAACAATAACAGTTCCCTCCCCAGGGCGGGGCCAAGTGAAGGAGAGACCTTGGGCTCATACATCCCCTCTCCCTCCGGCCTTCTGCCCTCTCCCACTTCTTCCCCACCCGCTCTTCCCTCTGGGTCCCAGCCAGACCCCAAGGCACTCTTGGTGTCTCCGCATGGCTGGTGTGGAGTGACATCTCCCTGTGGAGCCACCTTGCTTGCCTGCACCTGGGAAGAGCCAGCTCCTGCCCATGTGTAGAGGCCGGGGGCCATGCCAGGGGCTTGGAGGGCACCCCTGGTGTGTTGTCAGAGAAGCCCTGTGAAGGACCGTCAGCCAATGCGAGCCTGGCCTGTGGGTTCTGCTCTCTGGCTTGGTTGGTTGTTGAATAGGGGACGGAATGGGAGGGTGAAGGCAGAGCCTACACACCCAGTACGCCTGGGTCACAAGGGTGGCTGAAGGTGACTGGAAAGGAGACATTCCATTCATTCTTCCACTCATTTTTATTTTCTTTTTAAAGAGTCCCCTGCAGAGGCTCGCCTGGGAATTGGACCAATGCCTTGGTTATGTTTAATTACCTTTGAAAAGAGTGCTCAGTGTCCCTCTGTTGGCCTGCCTGGAGGCTACTGACTGGCACAGCACTTGACCAGAGCACAGGGGCTCCCGTGAACATCCGACAGGAGCCTGAGGTCTAACCCGTACCCCCCACCACTTTATCAAGCAGAAATGAGCCATCACGGATGTGTGAGTGTGGTGAGGGAGTAGCCTGGTGAGTAAGCACCAACATTACAAACACACAAAATTATTTCCCCAGCACATTCTCTTCCCTTGGACTGCAGTATTTGTAAAACACACGAAATGAATGTGCCGCCATGGTTTACAAGACAGCGGTAGCTCTGAGTAGATGATTTTTAACCAGCAACTTCGAGTATGTGCCTTGGTTCTGCCTTAGAAACCTGTCATGGACATTTCATGGGGCCAGTGGGTAGCATCAGGGCCGATTTTGCCTCCCCAGGAATTTGTCTGGTTGTTACACCTAGGGGAGGGACTGCCCCTGGGATGTCGTTTGTCTGGTTGTCATACCTAAGGGAGGGACTGCTGGTATGTAATGAGTAGAGGCCTGGGATGCTGCTGACACCTTACATGCATGAACACCCTCCATCACAAAACATTTTCGAGCCCAAAATGTCAGCAGTGCTGTGTGTGAAATCCTGTGTTAGATAATGCACGCGTGCACAGTGCCGCCCTGGGATGTGAATCTCACACACCCAGGCCTCACCTGTTGAGACAGCTAGCTTGGCTCGGTCACGGTCATGGTCATCGTCATGGCTGGACCTGTGCACGTTGTGGCCAAATGCCACGTAACTCTACTCATAACCATATTTCCTACTCTGTGTGGAATGCAGAGTTGGGCCCCTTATGCATATTATTTCATTGGATTCTCACAATAGTCCTTGATGATGGAGACCAGGGAGTGGCACTTTGGACAAAAGAAACTTCCTGGCCAAGGTCACACAGCAAGGGACTCTTGGTTCATGACCAGGTCTCCCCTCTGCGGGTCCTGAGTGTCTGTTCCCAGGAAAACCAAGGGAAAAGCCTGTGGCTGAGCATCTGGATTCTTTCAATCAGCTTTGGGACAGATTTTTTTTTTTTCCCCAAGAGGTGGTCTTCCCTACTCTTCCTTTGAGTGATCTGCAGTTGGATTAAGTCCTCACCTTGGTCATTTTTGAACCCTACTTTTTTTCATTTCTCATGACTAAGTGATCTTGGTCAGTATCTCCCAGAAATGACAGCAACAACATTTCACACCATGGGCAGGGGACCTGGCCTGGGTTTCTCAGGTCACAGACCAGGGCGGCAGCTCCCTGGCTTCTCTGGATATTCCCAGATGTTTGTCATCAGCCAGAGTAACACTGCTTTGTGCCCAATGGGCTGTGAGGGGGATGGAAGCTTAGGGATGCTCCAGGCTGCCCACGACTGGTATCTTGGAAGATTCCTGTCCATGACACAGGTGATGTGACCCCAGGGTGCTCTCTGGACTTCTATGGTGACATCAGGCCAGATGCCTGCTTCTAAGACAAATTCCCCCACAGGCATGTGACACTGCTGCTTTGGGTCTTGATTTCTGTATCTAGAAATGAGAGGATAGGGACAGGTATTTGGCTTAGCAGTTAAGACACCTGCAACCCATGTTAGAGTGCCTGCCTCCAAGTCCTGGCTCCCATCCTAATTCCAGCTCCCTGCTAATGCACACGCTAGGAGGCAGCAGTGATGGATCAAGTTTCTGGATCCCTGCTACCCATGTGGGAGACCCAGATTTGAGTTTATGGCTCCCTGCTTCATCCCAGCTCAGTCCTGGCCTTTGCAGGCATCTGAGGAGTGAACCAGCAGAAAGGGGTACTCTCTGTGTTTCTCTCTCTCAAACAATAAAGTGTGAATATTTTTTAATAAGGAGATGTGCACTTTGCAGCTCCTTTTCCTTTTCTAGCTCGGTAATTCTGCAGCTCAACTCAGGGGGCAGTTTGAGCTGAATCGGAGGAATATGAGTGGAGGGGGCAGGTCTGAGGAGCGTCTCATTTCCCAAATCAGAAGGGAGGCAGAGACTTCAGAGTAGGGGTCTTCTGATCAGACTTCTGGAACCTTCCGTGACCTTTGCAGTGGTTTCCCCCACCCCCATCTCGTTATTTTGCTTTCTTTTGATTGATGGGCAGTGAAGCCCTGAAAGTGGGGGGTGAGACCTAGGAGGAAGAAGGCAGACCGAGGCCAGGCCCCCCAGTCACACCATCCCTTGACCTCCTTCTCCGTGTTCACAGCTCCCTGGAGACTTGCTGTTGTGGAGAAGGCCAGGGAACCTCCCTCAGCTTCTCCTGGCTGAATACCCCTGAGTCAGCACTCGGTCTTTCTTTCTCTACCAGATCCGCCTCCCTCTTCCCCTGCCCTGCCTCCCCTTCTCAGAGAGGGAGAATCCCTCTCCACCAAGGTTCTCTCCAATGCCTGCAGTGAACCACAGAGCTCCTGGCCTGGGGCCTGCCTTTCCTGTGTTGGGAGGAACCTGAAGCAGAAGAGGGGGTGCTTCCTGCTCTGCTCTGATTTGAAAGCAGGGGTCCTCGTCTCACCTGACTCTTGAAGGAGCAGCTGTAGTCATTCTCACCTGGCCACACTAGCAAGCCAAGGACCCTTGGAAGATGAAAGATGCTGATAAGGGTCAGGATTTGCATCCAGGGCTGAACTGGGCAAACCTGGATGGGCTGCTTCCTGCCCTAATCCTGGCTGTCCTGGGTGCTTCAGGGCTGACCAAACAAGTTAGGCCAGTCCTGTGTCCTTGGCAATGAGTGATAAGAGCTCCAGCGAGTAGAAGAGGCTCGAACAGGATTTGTTTTCTGACTTGCTCTTTGCTTAAAGGGCTCTTGGTGCAAGTGGGAATTTGGATTTCAGGAGCAACAGTACACGTGTAAAATCCATTCTTTAAAGCCGAGCTCGGAGCAGGCCCGGGGCAAAATCACGATGTCTGTGAAGTGTGCTTCAAGTTCCGCCAGCTCCTTGCTTCTGCCTGCATTTTCTTCTTTCTTTATCTTTCCATCTGTCCCCCAGCTTCACAGTCACCTTTCCCCTTTAGTGAGGGAAAGATGGCTGCCACGGCTCTGTTTGTTAGATTCCTAGATAGTTTTACCTTTGCAGAACAAGTGGTCTTTCACCAAAGAAGAAGAGCTGCCAATGTTTAGTAGAAAGAATGGCGCACTGCAACAAAAATAGCATTTGCTCTGTGTGCCGCCAGCTGTGGTCGGCACTGTGGCTTCCTTACCCTGTGGCCATCCGATCAACCCCTCCTTCTCCCTGGCAGAGCCCTGATGTCCGGCTGGCCTTGCACCCTCCTGGGCTCCAGGCGGGCCGTATCGCAGGGTTAGGAAGTGCATGTCGCCTTGGTCTAATCTGATCCTGTGCCTGGATTCCTGCTGCCAGGAATTGGCTTCTTTACGGAAATAGGAGGCAAACCTGCAATAGACACAAGTGGCTTCTGGGAAAAGCTATGCCTTTCAAGATACTCAGGCTCTCTGGGGGGAAGACCTGCCCTCCTGCTGGCCACTGTTGCTGCGTGGTGTTTTCTGCCATTTTGCAGTAAGAAGAGAGACCCATTGGAGTATGGTGGGAAATATGTGACTACTTGTTGGCATTAAACACACACACACACACTTAACATTCTTGGGACTTCTTTTTTGGTGAGATACTAAATTCTTTATATATACAAAGATGCTTCAAAGACTTCATGGGAAATAGAATTAAAAGATAAGTTTAGTGCAAAAAATTGAAATCCTTGTATAGTCTTTTTATAACATGCATTTCCAATAATGTTTTGAAGACTCCTTGTATACATGGATTTCAATTTTTTTTTGCCAGGATTTCAATTTTTTTGTACTGAAATAAACAGTTCCATTTCCCAGCCTTTGATATACCATGTGTATTTCAATGATAATTTTTTAGTTTTCTTAGAGCCAAATCCATTCTAATGAGTGCTGTGCTAAATGCTTAATGTAGGTTATCTCACTTGATCTTCCCAACTTTATACTGATAAGAAGATGAGTGTTCAGAAAACTTAAATAACTTTCCCGAATCACAAAAACAGCAAGTGAGCCCTCAAAGCCAGATGCTTGCTTTCTTTTTTTAAATTTATTTTTATTTTAATTTATTTAAAAAGTGTATTTATTTATTTGAAAGAGTTACACAGAGAGAGGAGAGACAGAGATCTTCCATCTGCTGGTTCACTCCCCAATTGGCTGCAATGGCTGGAGCTGTGCTGATATGAAGCCAGGAGCTTTTTCTAAGTCACACATAGGTGCAGGGGTCCAAGGACTTGGGCCATCTAGTGCTTCGTTCCCAGGCCATAGCAGAAAGCTGGATCGGAAGTGGTGCAGCCAGGTCTGGAACTGGCGCCCATATGGGATGCTGGTGCTTCAGGCCAGGGCGTTAACCCGCTGCGCCACAGTGCTGGCTCCATGACACTTGTTTTCAAAATGCCTGACTTTCAACCAATATAATCAAAAATCCACCTCTTGCCCCAACCTCCCTCTGCGACCTTAACCTTAGTAAGGTAAGTCCCTTAACCTTGCTGGGCCTCAGTTGTCTCATCACTGTACTGAACGGCCTCCAGTGTCTTTTCAAGTGATTTCTTTAAGATTTCTTTTATTTATTTTGAAAGAGTTACAGAGAGGAGAGACACAGAGAGATCTTTCATCTGCTGGTTCACTCCCTGAATGGCCACAACAGCCAGGACTGGGCCAGGCTGAAGCCAGGAGCTAGTAGTTTCTTCGGGGTCTCCCACATGGCAGTAGGGCCCAAGCACTTGGAACATCTTCTGCTACCTGTGTTAGCGGAGAGCTGAATTGGAAGTGGAGTAGCCGGGACTTGAACTGATACCCATATGGGATGTTGCCACTGCTGGTAGTGGTCCTGTCTTTTCCATTTTATTCTAGAAATAAAATTGTAGCTTTAAAATTGTCAGTCCTTGGTCTAGGCACTGTTGTGCAAGAATGGAGTTCTGCATTTAGTTAATAACCTAGGTGGAAAAAAGAAACATTGTTGTGACATACCAGGGGCTCACAGTCAAGGTCGTGCCCTAGGCGTGCCCTCATGGGGCAGTCACTGCTGCTTGGTGGCTGCTGACTGGTTTCTGCAGCTGACAGCAGCGTTACCACCTTACTGAGCACCGAGGGCCCTCGCCACTGTGCTCACGTTGAATTCTAGGCTATTCTTAAGGTTTCACTTGCTTCAGGGTCAAAGCCTCAGGTGGAAGCATTTGGGTCAGAAGGACATGAGTCGTGGGCCTTATTCACTAAGGCCTGGGTGGTCAGAAGGAACCATGAAACAAGGATTTGAGTGTGAGGCTTTTGTTTGGTTGGTAATCCAAGGAAACGTTGTCAGGGGAGTGAGGAAGTCAGACAGCGAAGGAAAGAAACAAAAGGTTTGCTATCAAGCAAATTGTGCTGTGAGTGGCTTGAGCTGAATTCTGCTGGGGAGTTCTGAGAAACAGCGTGGACCATGTCCTGCAGCGTTTTCCCACCAAGCAGCAAGGGAGATGGCTTATTACCCATCAACCCTCGACCGTCATTGGTTGAGGGTCTGCAGGTGCAAAAGGGAAGTAACATTCCCCACGCATCCTGCTTCCTGTGTGAGCACGGTGGGCTCTCCTGGCTGGAAAAGGCTCTCAGCACTGAGTCTCGAGGGCAGCACTTCGGAGCCCAGATGCACAGGCACCAGGCCTTGGCTGCTTCTCCCACAAACCCAAGAAGGACGCTCAGAAGCCAGACAACGCTGCGTGGCAGATTTACAGAGAGACAGAGGGAGAGGGAGAGGGAGAGGGAGAGGGAGAGGGAGAGACAGAGGGAGAGGGAGAGAGAGAGAGAGAGAGAGAGAGGAGGAGGAGGAGGGAGGAGGGAGGAGGGAGGAGGGAGTCAGATAGAAAGGGAGGGAGGGAGGAAGGGAGGGAGGGAGGGAGGGAGAGAGGTCTTCCATTCACTGATTCACTTCCCAAATGGTCGCAATGTCTAGAGCTGTGCCAATTTGAAGCCAGGAGCCAGGAACTTCTTCTGGTCTCCCACATGGATGCAGGGGCCCAAGGACTTGAGCCACCTTCTACTGCTTTCCCAGGCCATAGCAGAGAGCTGGATAGGAAGTGGAGCAGCCAGGACTCGAACCAGTGCCCATATGGGATGTTGGCACTGCAGGTGGCAGCTTTACCCACTACAGCACAGCGCTGGCCCCGAATGCTAATTTATTTTTCATATTCTTGAAAGGCAGAACAACAGAGATAGGGCTCCACTGGTTACCTGACAAATGGCTATAACAGCTAGGGCTCTGCTAGATCAAAGCTGGAGCCTTGAATTCCATTCTGGTCTCCCACATGCGTAGAACCAAGCGCTTGAACCATCATCACTTCCGCCTTCCAGGACACATCAGCAGGAAACTGGATCCGAAGCAGAGTAGCAGGACTTGAACCAGGCACTCCTCTAAGGCATGCAGGTGTCTCAAGTGGTAGCTTAACCTGCTGAGCCACAAACACCAGCCCGACACTAAATTATAATTCCACCCTCCTAAAGAAATAATTTCTGAATATGAAATCCTTTGCCTTCTGAAATGACAGAGGCTACTTCTTTTCCATTTGTGTGATTTGTCTTCAAATGAGAGGGGTGAGCTGCCTCTCTAGATACCTTCTGAAAACATCGCTCTGCAGAGGACAAAAGTAGCAATGCCAGCTCATATGTTAAGAGCTCTGAGAAGTCCCCCAGTAAGTCACCCCCCAAACCAATGTGCACATGGAATCCTGTTCTCAGGGGCATCTGTTAGCATTCCTGCAATTCCTGGACACAGATTAGCTGGTTTGCCTTCTTTCAACAAAGTTGTTGGTGTTGACCCCCAAATGCTACAGACTTTGGAATTAAGTGCTTGATTTGCACATATATATTCTTTAGTAAGCTTTTTTGGGCAAACTTAAGGACATCTTTTCCCACCTCTTCGTTTGCTCAGGACTTTAGTTCAGGACTTTTGTCACTGTACAGCTGGAAAGACAAGGGCGAGAAGCAAAGGGGCCTGTCCCTTCCTCCCATAAAGTGTCCTTGGCTTCTGCAAACACTGGCTGCTTCCACCCACACAGTGAAACCCGGCTGCTCTTTTGTGCTCTGAAGAGCCGTCTTCCCGCTGTTGCGAGCATGAGAAATTAAAATCGCAAATATAGGGTGTGATTCACCTTCTCCTCTTCAGCCTTTTCCTGATGCACCTACCGACCAGCCGTGTCTGCTGCCTTTGCAGAAAGAGACCCTGAGCAGAAGGTCATGAGAATGACCGTGGCCTCCCAGGTGCCTTTGCCAGGCCACCCCATGTGACTGGGTGTAGGAGGTGCCTTGGAGAAGCCAAGGGCCATGGGCTCTGAGCCAGGAGGGAAACTTGAAAGTCATTGAGGCCACACTTTCCAGTCTACAAATGAAGCAGCTGCAGCCAGAGAGGTTAAGTGCTTTGGCCCAAATCACAAAGCACAGAGATGGCTTCTTCCCATGGCCCTCTTTGCTTTCCTTTCTGCTCCTTTGTGTGTGTGTGTGTGTGTGTGTGTGTGTGTAAAGGAGATGGGTGGGGTTTATGGCTTCATGAATCTAATTTTTACCTTTCCCCTCTTGTAGCCAAGAAATACATTGCTGGGCTTAAGATCTCTTTCATTCATTCAATAAATATTTATTAAGTGCTTGCGGGGTGTGAGGCCTGGTGCCAGGGCATTCTCCCACTGTTTCTATTAGACATGATTTATTTCACTCTGAAGCTGGTGGAATGAGGCCCCTAGGCCAGTTGCTGTGTGCACAAAAAATACCAGTCTTTATTTTTTGGGTTCTGGCAGCAGGCACATTGTGCCCAGTCACTAAGGAACACCACTGTTGTTTTCTGCACCTTGGGGTCTCTTGATCCAAGACGGTCCATGTCTGAGGTCTCCAACTTGAAGTCACTGTGTATCTATTTCCTTGGAGGGGACAAGGGGCGGTCCCCTTCCTTGAAGACTGTGCTGGTATGGGATGGTCCAAGGGTGATGCACTTCTGCTGGCCCCATCTTCAGTGTGAGGGTCCTAGCTCAGCTGATTGAGGTTGCCTCCCAAATTCTTGCAGACTCTCAGAGTCTAGGGAAGACAAGAAGGGACTGGCAGGTGCTTGTTCTGGCCTGGAGGTGGCCAAAGTCCCTAGGGGAGGTCAGGTGTCACCCTGAAGTATTCAAACTTAAATTCAATAGTTACTGAGCACCTGCTATGTGCCAGCCACTGTTATATGGGTGCTTGTACAGGTGACTTCAGAAAACTCATGGACACATAAAATTAAAAAGGATATTTATTATGGTGCAAAATATTGAAATCCATGCATAGCTTTTCATAATATGAATTTTCCACAAACTTTTTGAAGACTCTGAATCCATCAGTGAACAAAACAGGCAAAGATTTCTGCCACTTGGAATGCACATACCAACTGGCTGGCACCTTCTTGTGAATTCTCTGGCAACTCAGTCCAGAGAGTGAATGTGGCTGATCGCTAGGATGGAGTAAGGGGGGACCATCCATCCAAGAGGGCTTTCAAAGGAATAAATGTTGGCCGTTCCTCAGTTTCTGTGGGCCCTCACTTTTGCTGTGCTCTCAACACAAGCCGAGATTGCCCATGTCTTTCCATTGAATGGAGACCTCTGATCTCCTGACACACTCAGAGCTGTGGACAGCTGGTAGCTGTGGGAGGACCCACCTCACTGTCATCATTCCACCTGTAGAGAAGGTGGGGCACTTTGGTGATTGGGGCCAATGTGTTGACCTTATTTCTACCATCAACGTGGTGAAGAGAGTCAAGGAGGATGCCTGTGCAGTGTTCTAGAAATCAGAACTATCAAAGACAAGCACTTTGCAGCCTCATCAAGTGAAAAGGTTAAGGAAGAGGCGGTCCCATTACAGCCAAGGTTTTCAAACAGCAGTCTTTAGATCAGCAGCGTGTTTGTTACATGTGACTTTATAAGTGTTTTTGCTCAAGATAAACTTACCTTTCAATTTCATTTTCCTCAAGACTTTTTGAAGCTTACCAATAATTTGCTTAAAAAATTATTTCAAATCTCAGTGGCTTAATGAAGCTAACCATTCTTATCTCCCAGTTTCTGTGGGTCAAGATTGTGGGTCAGGTGGCTTGGCTGGGAGCCCCAGGCTCAGGCTGTCTCACATGAGGCTGTGATCAGAAGGCTCCCTTCAGTCTGGGAGGGGACTGCACTTCCAAGTTCACTCACCTGGCTGTGGCTGGGCCCCCAGGTCTCAGCACATGGGACTCTTCACAGGAGTGTTTCCTGACCTGGCAGCTGGCCACCCCCAGAGCCAGTGATCGGAGAGAGTGAGAAAGTAGCCAAGGCAGAAGTCCCAGGCTGCAGATAACCTGAATTTGGAAACGATGGCCCATCACTTCTGTTAAGCCTGTGTGTGGCAAGCAGACAAGGAAGCCCAGTCCGCCTTCACTCAGTGGAAGGTATTACAAGGGTCAGAATACCAGGAGGGGAGAATGATTGTGGGAAATCTTAGAGGCTGCCCACCCACCTGGGAACTTTTAGGAATGCAAAGTGTTGGGTCTCATCCCAGACCTACTACATCAGAAACTCTGGGGTGGCCAGGAGTATGTGTTTTAACTAGCCTTCCACGTAATTGTGACACATGCCAAAGTTCTATAACCATTGTCTTAGGATGGAGGGTGGTGTCTTGGGTGTTGTGTGCCCTATTATCTCTGCTTCAACTCAGCTCAGCTGTGTCGTGGGGAAGACATTGTAGCAATATGGATATGAATGGATATGGCTGTGTTCCCGTAAAACTGTGTTTACAAAAACAGGCAATGGGTGGGATTTGGCCTGCTAGGCTGTGTACATTGTCTGCTCATGCCCCAGAGTAGCAGAACAGCTGTATGTTATCTGCATTGGATGGAATTACTTCCAAGTTTCTTTTTTTTTTTTTTTTCATTGTTTCTTTTTATCAGGCAAAGTTGTTTTCTCTTTCCTCCAAGATTGTCTAATACTTACTTCCCAGCCCCTGTGTGATCACCAAGACTCAGAACAAGGGGGTGGGCATAGGCTTGAGTTGCCAGGTGCTGCTGTGTTCCCAGGGAATCACCAACTCTTGGGGATCATTTAAGAGAGAGACTAGAGGCCGGTGCTTCGGCTCACTAGGCTAATCCTCCGCCTTGTGGCGCCGGCACACCGGGTTCTAGTCCTGGTCGGGGCACTGGATTCTATCCCGGTTGCCCCTCTTCCAGGCCAGCTCTCTGCTGTGGCCCGGGAAGGCAGTGGAGGATGGCCCAAGTGCTTGGGCCCTGCACCCGCATGGGAGACCAGGAGAAGCACCTGGCTCCTGGCTTCAGATCAGCCCAGTGCACCAGCAGCAGCGGCCATGGGGGGGGGGGGGGAGGTGAACCAACGGAAAAGACCTTTCTCTCTGTCTCTCTCTCTGATTGTCCACTCTGCCTGTCCAAAAAAAAAAAAAAAAAAAAAAAAAAGACTGGAGATATGTGTGGGCTCTGGAGTGAGGCAGATGTGAGCGTGAAAGCTGGTTCTACCAGCACTGTGACCATGAGAAGTTACTTAGACCTTCTGTGCCTCAGCTCACTCAGCTGTAAAAGAGATAACAACAACGCTCACCCCACACAGTGGTCAAAAGGAGGTGGCCTAATTGCCTGCTGTTGTGTGACACATCACCCCATGTTTAGGGACATACAGCAACAACGGCTGGGGAGGTCTGCTCAGTGCGGTCCCCTGGGGCTGCTGCAGGATCTGCAGGCTGCATCAAGATGGTTTCCTCTGTCACTCCCGTGACGGGCAGTGGGCACTGGCTGTCACTGGAGCATGTTGGCTTTCCTCCACACGGTACCTCCTGTGGCTGGGGTTCTCACAGCGTGGCGTGGTAGCTGGGTTCCTAGGGGAAACACCCCAAGTTCGTGTGTATCTCGAGAGCCCTCACACATCACTTCTGCAGCAAGTCACAGATGCCAGAGCAGAAGTGGCAAAAAAATGTGTGGCCTTCTTCAAGCCAGTTGAGGAGTGAATGAAATGAGTCCCAAGAGGTGCTTGTCAGGGGTCTGGGCTAGGCCAGACAGTAAACATGAAGCACAGTCAGCCCTCGGGGGCAGGCATTAGGTCTGGTGGTTGCGATGCCGATGTGCTGTATCCGAGTGCCTGGGTTTGATGCCTGGCTCTGGGTCTTGCCTGCGACTTCCTGCTAATGCAGAGCGGAAGGCAGTGGTGATGGCTTCCTGGGTTAGGGTGCCGCCCCCCCCCCGCCCCCCACCTTCTCACCAGCACTTGTTTGTTGATTTCTGTGTGAGAGCCATTCTAACTGGGGTGAGGTGAAACCTCATGGTGGTTTAGATTTGCATTTCCCTGATGGTTAGTGTTCCTGAGCGTTTTTTCAAGTTTCTGTTGGCTATTTGAATTTCCTCTTTAGCAAAATGGCGTGGGGTGAGCACTTTCCTCTAAGGTATCCCCAATTAGTCAATATGCTGTTTTCTTTATTCTGAATGAACTAGAAGAAATAAGCCTGGAACTCAGGGAAGAGGCGTCTTCCAGCAAGTATAATTACACAAGTAATGACTGCTGAATTTCAGAGAAGGGAGACTTGGTGTGTGTGTGCGCACACGTGTGTGTTGAGGAGAGTGAGGAGTGTGAGGACCATCTCACTTTCTTCCATTCTGTTCAAACCTTTCCTAGGATTGAACTTTTAGAACTCCAGGTCCACCCAGAGCAGTGCATAGGGAAGATTCTATGAGATATGACTTTCCATACTTGTTTACTGGTAAAGCCAATCTGGAGCTAAAAGCTTATTGTGCCCAAATCGGAGGCTTTTGTGTGGGGCTGGGGAACAGGAGGGTGATAGCCTGTCACCATGACAACCAGCTTTTGCATTAAGAGCAGACTGCTTAGGCCACATTGCAGTCACGTGGCCTGGCCTGGAGGGACCCCTTTGAAGCCCTTGTAATCTCTTTCGTGAGCCTGATTGTTCGCATCTTCTGAACATAATCATTAGCCATGTTCTGTAACAGAATTTCCTACTGGAGTTAGCATTTTGCAGCCAGAAGTGTTCTGTGCAATTCAGTGATCACAAGACCTATCTTAGGAAGTTCTACTTTACCCAACCAAGTCAAGGAAAACGATCTGGTCCTTCCCGAAACTTGGAAAGTTTGCATTTTATACAAAAACGTTGTGTTGACCCCTGCGTCACGTGTGCTTGTTCTCCTGTGCTCTGGTGCTGGTTTTTGGTCGCTGCTTTTGAATGCCTGTTGCAGGCAGCTTCTGCAGGGCTGTGGGCTGCCTTCGTCTGCCTGTGCCGCCTCTTTTCCCCCTGGATGCTCTCACACTTCCTGAGCTGCTGCTGCTGCCTGTTTGTGCTTTGGATTTATTGCACTCTTGTGGATTTTCCTGTACCACCTAACACCATCCTCAGGGACTCCCAGGGGAATTCCTCCCCCCACCCCCGGCTCTAGTTTTCTCAGGAAAATCTCCATTGTACTGGGGACATGCCTCTTTTCCAGGTTCCCTAATCCCATTTTTATCTTTGAGAGGTGCACACAAAATCTCATAGGAGCTGGATGAAGTAGACGTTAAGAGCAATGTGTGAGATACAAGAGAAAAAAAAAAAAAGAAAATTCCAAACCCAGGCCACAGAAGAGATTGATCGTGCTAATGTCTTTCCAAGCAGACGATTATGGCATCGCACACTGGTGCTCTGGCTGGATGCAGTCATTAGGAAGATGGAGGAGTGCGTCAGTGTTTTCCATGTCACCTGGTTGTAGTACCTGGATTCCACAGGTGGCGCACCTGACCGTGATAACCTGGGCTATCTCTTGGGGGAGGGAGGAACACGAGCAGGAGGATGAGGAATGTGATTCACACGTCTCCTCCCTGGCCTGCTCATCTTTCTTTACCTTTAAATTGACCAAAATGAGCTTCCAGAGAGACAAGAGTGCCTTATTTTCTGAGCTGCAAATTGGGACCCATGGCAAAGTTACCATTCTCGTGCTCTTGATAGAGTCAGTCTCTCCTAACTTACGTGACTAAAAGCAATAGCTCTGCTCGGAAGGGGACAGGCCAGGAGAGGAGGCAGAAGAGCCACGTGCTGGGTGGCAGATGCAGGGCTCCCTTGAGGAGGGTGCTGCTTCGTGCTGAGAACACATCTGCACGGGTTCTTCAAACAGCTGGCAGAAAATGCGCATCATCTCTTCAATTCCTTTTTCTGCAAACTCTGAAGTACACTCATATACGCACGTCTAATAAATGTAAGGGTATAACTGTATATGTTGTATATGTATGATTCTTTTTTAGATGAGGCACTTAGGTCTTTAAAATAGCAGCTGGCTGGGTCACTGCTCTCCCCTCAATTTGCTTTTGGCTCCAGCTGCCCGGCTCCTGCAACATTATGGCTTCTCTTTCTCTCCTCCCGAAAGCCCAGAATGGAGCCCCAGTCTCCTCTTTGTGCTACACTGCAGGCCAAGCTTTTGTCACAGCTCCCCTGTGATGCAGAAACCAAGGCGCTTCTGCTGCGGATGCCCAATTTTGAACCAAATCATGCATTTCTTTCTCCCAACTGAGCATTGTTTTATTTAGTGTGCTTTCGCCTTTCTGATGGTAGGTATGCAGTGGTCATGTGTGGGGGAAACCTGCTGGACTCGGATGGTTTGCGTGTAGTGTGTACTGCCGTGAGGAAGGTCCTGTGGTGAGTGTTGAGATTAGGAGCACAAGTGACTCCACTCGGTCATATTTCTGAAGGCCTGTGGCAGAGGTAATTCTACACACACAGAATATAGTAACCCCAAATGGAAGGTGGGGGGTGCTGGCGTTAAGATTTTCTGCTCTCACAGTACAACAATTCAAGGACCTCCCTGTAGTGGACATCGTGGTGAAGCATGGGAAGCACTGCCCGCATGCCATATCAGAGTGCCTGGGGTCAAGGCTGCCTCTGCTTCAGATCCCACTTCCTGCTGCTGCACACCGTGAAAAGCAGCAGAGAATGGCTCAATGCGTGGGTCCCTGCCACCCATGTGGGGGACTCAGATGGAACTCTTGATTCCTGGCTTCTGTCACAGCCCTGGCCGTTTGGGCATTTGGGGGATGAACCAACAGATGTAAGATCTCTGTCACTCTGTCTTTTTCTCTTGCCTTGCCTTTCAAATAAATAAAAATACACTTGATCTTAGCCAAAAGGCCGAGAAGTGATCAAATAAATAAAAATAAATACGCTTTAGGGGCTGTTGCTGTAGTGTAGTGGGTAAAGCCGCCGCCTTTAGTGCTGGCATTCCATATGGGTGCCAGTTCAAGACCGGCTGCTTCACTTTCAATCCAGCTCTCTTCTTCTATGGCCTGGGAAAGTAGTGGAAGATGGCCCAAGTCCTTGAGTGCCTGCACCCACGTAAGAGACCCAGAAGAATCTCCGGCCATTGCAGCCAACTGCAGAGTGCACCAGCTGGTGGAAGACCCCTCTCTTTGACTCTCAAATAAATAAATAAATAAATCTTAAAACAAACAGCACTTCCTTGTCATAACTAGTTGGGCACAATTTTCAGGGCTGAATGAAAGTGTGCAGCGGTGGGAAGAGAGCAGCAGGCTATCTGGCCTGTTCATGGTTCTGCATCAGCTTGACTTTCTGTATTTATATTTTTGATCAGAATCCTGGTGAAGATGAGCTTATTTAAAATCTCTCTGCTTGCCACATGTCTGTTCAAGAATATTTCAACACAAACTGGTATTTGTTACATAGCGCAGGATTTGGGACAACCAATTAGACCCAGTGAATGTGGACAAGTTTTACTCATTGGCAGAAACAGTTCCTGTGACTTGTGCCCGTCAGAAGGCAGCTTATGGGGCAGGCGCTGTGATGTAGCTGGTAAAGCCGCCACCTGCAGTGCTAGCATCCTATGTGGGCCAGTTCGAGACCCGGCTGCTCCACTTCCAATCCAGCTCTCTGCTATGGCTTGGGAAAGCAGTAGAAGATGGCCCAAGTCCTTGGGCCCCTGCATCTATGTGGGAGACCACAAAGAAGCTCTGGGCTCCTGGCTTCAGATCAGTGCATCTCCGGACTTTGGGACCGTTTGGGGGAGTGAACCAGAGGATGGAAGACCTCTCTCTCTATCTCTCTCTCTCTCTGCCTCTCTGTAAATCTGCCTTTCAAATAAATAAATAGATCTTTAAAAAAAAAAAAAAAGGCGGCGGCAGCTTATTCAGGGCAGCACTGTGCCTCAGGGATGAACAGGTCTAGGCTGTGGTTCCCCTCCCACAAAATGGTTCCACTCTGTACACTCAGTCGGCGGGATCTTCCGGGGTGGGCACTGTCAGCTCGGTACTGATATCCATCTGATAAACCGATAAAATCTGCATTTGTCACAGGGCCGGTGCAAGTGCTGTCAACACCCTTGCATGTTGCCAAGAGAATCAGTTGCTTTGGCTTGGAAAAATAAATGTAGTTCTATCATGGCTGGAGCTATGACCTGGTGACTGTGGCCAAGGACATTGGCAGTATCTTTTAATTAACTGACACTGAGGAATACATTTTGACCATGAGTGTGCTATTTGGGGAGCAGGTAGAGAGCCCAAATCTGTCTATCTCTTATACAGAGTAAAACACAAACTCCTCTCCATGGCCAACTAGTCTCAACGTTGTTGACTTGTGGCTAACACCTGATCAACTTCTCCCCTTCTCCCTTCATGTGCCACACTCCCCTAATGCTGGCCTTCTCTCCTGTCCTACCACGTGGTGCTGGACAGCCTCTGCTCGGAGGGCCTTGTCCCCAGCTGTCTATATGACTGGCTCGCCCTTGTCACTCAGCCTCAGCCTAGATGTGCCTTCCCTTGGAGAGCTTCCCTGATCACCACACACAATGCTTCCTGTCCTCACTCCACATTACAGTGCCCTGGCTGTTTGCTTTCATGGCACTTACTGCTATCAGAAAGACCCTTGTTGAAGTTATTTGTAACGTGGTTCCACCAAGTTCACTGCCATACCCCCAGCAGCTGGCATCAAGTCTGATGCACCAAGGAGCAGAACCAACTTTGTGGAGTGACTGAATCTCCCTGGCTCCCATATCTGTTTCTGGACAAGTCAGTGGAGATAGGGTTCAAAGGAAAAGGACACTTGATTGGAGGACGTGGATGCTTCTAGTCTGGTCTCTGCTCCTAACTTGTGGTGTGGCTTTGGGCAGGGAGCTCAAAACTTTCGAGTTAATTCACCACTTCAGTGCTCCTCAACTCCAAAATAACGTGTCCGAGTGCCGTTTTCAGTTGAGAGGGAAGCAAGTTGAATAACGGGTCATCTCTGTTGAAACCATTAGGGTTTTAACCTTGAGGGGGAATGGGAGTGAGCCTTCGAGGTTTACTCCAAGGTGTGCTGGTAAGGAGATACCTATGAGACTCCAAGCAGGTCACTGCCTAGCTGCCACGCTGTTTAACAGACACCCAGCCAGCACTCCCATTTGGGAGATTGCTTTTCTCTCTTTGGCCACCTGTGGCCCAATGAATATTTATAGGCCAGCAAAACCAGATTATTTGCCCTCATCACGGAATGGTTTCTGCTCCGATCCCTGAGTCCAGTTCTCACAGAGCTTGTGAAGGGCGCTGCATTCCTCTCCCCCTGGAGACGGGAGGCTGCTCCTTTAGCCGGGGCTGATAGCAACCCCAGCCCTCCTCATTCTTACTCAATACATTCATGTTCAGGGACCCTGGGGAGCAAGTTCATGGCGGGGGGGAGCACATTGTTCCTGGCTTTAAAAGGCGCTGCACCTTAATGTATTTAAAAAAGAACCCAAGCAGTCTGAAAAGAGGCAAAATCCAAGTGGCAAACTGCTTGTGTGAAAGTGGAGATATTGCTCCTGAAGGTGGAGCCTGGCTACTTACTATCTTTAGAGAAAAACAAGAAACGAGGCTGTTAACTACAAACAAGAACACCAACCTTGTACAAGTTCTTCGGAGAAAATAAGATGTGATTTGCAATAGAAATTTTGGAGCAGTAGTTTTGTTTCAATAGATATGAGTCACGCAGATGCAATTTTCTGATATTACCACTTGTTCCTGGCATAGCAACCCTCCAACCTGCCCCACCACATGTATACACTCAGAGGAATGTCTTTTGTTTTCCTGCTGCAAAAGAAAGCATGAAAAAAGGGAACTTTTTGAAAGGAGCTTTCTCTTGAAAGAAACATCTCTGCTGCCTGTGAAGTTTTCTAGTTTTACATGAAAAATAGCTATTTTAGATCCAGGCAGCCTATGTTCCCCAAGAAATTATTTTGTTTGAAGAAAAAACATTCTACCTTCATGGAAAATGAAAATGATTGCTTCTTTTAAGAACTGATTATTTCATGTACATGTGTTGGGTTTATCGCTATGATAAGCCTGCCATTTGTAACAGTTGCCCCTGTCAGGAATATCTAGAAAACCATTTCACCAAGTAAGTCAGAGTTGCATTTCCTTCAGGGTTTTTCATGCGCTGGACACTCTGGACCTCACCTGCAGATGTCATCCCCTCTGCCAGGAGCACCTGCATGTGGTGCTTTTATTTCCCCCTCAGTTGATATTGCTTATGTAATATTCTAGTTACTGTAGATATTAATTTGTCAGATTCAATATAAGCTCAGATTTTGTTACCTGTCTTTTAATAATGCATATTTTGTCAAATCAAAGATTAATGGATGTTCTGTTGAAAAAAATTAAACAAAACAAAACAAAACAAACAAAAAGAATACACCTATTCTTGAGGGAAATCCTGTACAGCCTATACAACTTTTCATGCACAGTATTCAGCATTACATTTTCAAAATTATCAATTTTACCAGGAAGAAGAATACAGACTCTAAAAAAAAAGAAAGATCAAGATGGGGCCCATATGTAAGAATTATTGCACATTTACTTTGAAATGATCCATTAATTATCTAATGAAATAAATGATAAAATAGAGAATCTCACCGAGAAAAAGAATTTATTTATATAAAAAGTATCACATGGAAATTCTGGAAATAAAAATAAGTACTTCAACTGAAATAAAGAACCAAGTAGATAAGTTTAACAGCAAATGAGCCATAGATAAAGAGGAGATTCATGAACTGTACAATAAGTGAGTAGAAACATCTATACTGAAGTACGCAGGAAAAAAAGATAGAAAATACATAAAAAATTATGAGACATGTGGAACATGATGAATAGGTCTAACATTTGAATTTAAATTCAATGAGAGGACAGAGAATGGTAGACAAATATTTGAAAAGACAAGGATCAAGAATTTTTCAACATTGATTAGAGACATCAAGCCATAGATGAAAAAATTCACAGTGAGCTCAAAGCAGGATAAATACAGTGAAAACCATGCCTATGCACATTATAATATAAGTGATAAAAACCAAGGACAAAGGAAAAATCTTACAACTAGTCAAGGAGAAAAGGATGCATTCCTCTAATGGAACATCAGTAAGACAGCAGACTTCTCAGAAGAAACAATGTGCTCTAGAAAGCAATGGTATGACAGCTATAAAGTGCTGAAATAAAATAATGGCCAAGCTAGAGGTTTACATTAAAGAAATCAAAATATTAAGCCAGAAAAAATTACAAATAATAACTAAATATAAATATCAAATATAAATAACAAGATTTAAAATAATGAGCAAAAGACATGAATTAGTATTTTGCAAAAAGGAAATACAAATAGTGAATTATCACATTGATAAAAAGGAAGCAAAAGGCAAAAATGAAACTACTCTAAGTTCTAAAGCTTATTTTCATAACTAATTACGTCTTGTGGACAGTGAAATGATAATAGATTCTATGCCAACCTTGAATAATAAATCTAGGAAACTAGAGCTTTATCTTTTCGTTTTTCAAAATATATTTTATCACATTTGATTTATGAGGGAGTGGAAGGAACAAAGCAATTGAGTAACAAAGAAGTAAAGTCAAAATTTATAAAGGCAAAGGTAGTACTGGAATTCATATACTACTGACCCTGTTGTCTGAGATTATTTATCTCTATTATTTCAACTGGGAAAGCTTCTGCACAGCAAAGGAAACACTCAACAAAGTGAAGACTCAACTGACAGAATGGGAAAAATATTTGCAAACTATGCATCTGATAAAGGATTAATATCCAGAATATATAAGGAGCTCAAGAAACTCAACAACAACAAAAATAAATAATCTAGTTAAGAAATGGGCTAAAAATACTAACAGGCATTTTTCAAATAATGAAATATATATGGTTACTAGAGACATGAAAAGATGCCCAGGATTACTAGCCATCAGCGAACTGCAAATAAGAACTACAAGGCACTTTACCTTCACCCCAGTTAGAATGTCTACCATCCAAAAATCCAAAAATGACAAATTCTGGTGAGGATGTGGAGAAAAAAGTACCCTAATACACTGTTTGTGGGAATGTAAACTAGTACAACCATATGGAAGACAATATGGAGATTCCTCAGAAATTTGAAAATAGATCTACCACATGAGCCAGCCATCCCACTTCTGAGAGGATATGAAATCAGCATTTGTGAAATAAGTTTTTTGAGAGCTATTACACAAGAACAACTACAATTAATAATACTATATTTTATATTTCAAAATTGCTGAGTTAATTTCAAATGCTCTTACCACAAAAGTATTTGAATAATGAATATGTTAAGTAGCTTTAATCATTCTACATTGTATAAATATATGGCAACATCATTTTCTGCTCCATTAATAAGTATGGTTATAATTTGTTGACTTGCAATAAAAGCAACAAAAATAAAAACCAACAAGATCTATTGATAGATTATTTGTGCAGGTAAGAAAAAGAAAGGAGCCAATGATGATTCCAGAATCCTTAGAAACTGGCAGAATAGAGGAAAAATTTTGCATTTACAATGCATGGGGAAATTTATCACTAGAAGTGAGCATAAGGAAGATAGTTTAACACTAACATTGGTGTAGAGTGGAGTATGGCCAGGAAAGCTTCTCTGTTCTCTATTTTTATTATCTATTTCTCTATTTTCATTGCCCTTTTGTTTTTGTCTGATATTGGCTTTCTGAGTTTGTGAGATGTTTTTGTTGCTCATTTATAAGAATCATCATTCTCCCTCTGCCTCTCCTCTCTCTGTGCTACTCTGACTTTCATATAATAATCATCATTGCCTAATCCTGGCCCACTGATCTTGAGACTTGATCCAGGCCTTAGTACAAACTGATCATCCTATGTAGAGATTTCTGGTCTCTAGGACTGGGCTCTGGACCTGAGCCTTGAGCTCTGCAGGGTCACTTGCTGGATGCACAGCTGAGATGAAGCTGTCAGGGGGTGGGGCTCCATTAATTCCTCAGGGAAGACACCTCCCCCCCTTGGAACTGCAGGTTGACATAAACAGCAGTGGCTGTAGTCATACTGAGGCCACTCAATGGGTTTGTGGCGGAAGCTTTTGAAGGCTTACCCAAGAAGCTGGGAGTAGGGATGGTCCTTCCTAATGCATTTGGAGGAGGTGGATGTTTGAATGACAATTAAACCTTTCTTTCCAAGAGAGGGGGAAAATATATGATGAATGATCCAAACAGAAAATAGCCACTATGTGGGGGTGAGAGGCAACATTCTTAGGGGACAGATGGAGAGAGAAGCATGTTAGGGCATCTGTGGTCTGTGAACAATGACCTGTCCAAGGACAATTATTGGGAGAACATGATCAATTGGGAGGGCAATAGATCATCTATTCTGACCTCATTTATAGACAGACATCTCTGAGGACAGATACCAAGACTGAACCACATCCTGCCTGTAGGCATTATAAGGAAATGACAGGCTGTGTCTGATTCGGGGCTAGTCCCACGAAGTAACAGGAGCTTTCCAAAAAGAATGCTTGTGTTGAACCCTTTTCAGTCATCTTCGAAACCAGCCGTTCCTCTCTCAGATTGAAGATATTTCTAACTTTGCGTCTGGTAGAGAGAACACAGATGGGATATGGACTGGTTTTGCCAAGTGCTGCATCACCGGCCATGCTATGTTGGATCTGAAAAGGATCTCCGTAGCTGCTCAGTCGTCCTTCAGTTGGATACCAGGGAGCAGAGGCTTAAGTAGAATCCTGGATAAAAATTACGCAGACAGCTGTAGGCTTAGTTGACCTCTCTGTGCATACAGAAGAGCCATTTGTGTTCACAGTTTCCTGTTTCTGCTGGGTCCATGTCTGAACGCAGGGAAACTCAGCCCTTATGATTTACACTTTTGTTCTGTTCCTATCAGTCATTAATTAATTAGAAAAGCATTCATCGATACCTCACACAAACCTGAACTCCTCTCAGCTGAGAATATAGCAACAAGCAAGACAGACATGGAGCTTTCTTTCAGGGTCTAGAAGAAAGAGATGGAAAAGCTCAGGTAGATAGTCCAGTAAGTGATCGAGAAATTGTAGTGAGTGTTAGAAAGGAAACAATACAAGGGTGGTATGAAATAGTGAAAAACAGGAAGAGATAAGGTGTTAAGCAGACTTTATGGGAGGACATTGTTTTGATTAGCCTCGTGTGCCCAGCCTCTGCAGACCAGATCACACCAGAATGGAGTCACTTGTGCTAAGTACCATATAAGCAGGGCAAACTTAGAAAGTGTCCATTTGTGGGCCGGTACTGTGGTGTAGTGAGTTAAAGCACTGGCATCCCATATGGATGCCAGTTTGAGTCCTGGCTGCTCCACTTCAAATCCAGCTTCCTGCTAACGTGCCTGGGAAGGCAGCAGAGGATGGCCGAAGTGCTTGGGCCCCTGCACCCATGTAGGAGACCCGGAAGAAGCTTCTGGCCCCTGGCTTTGGATAGACTCAGCTCTGGTCATGCAGCCACTTGGGGAGTGAACTAGTGAATGGAAGACCTTTCTCTCTCCCTCCTCCTCCTCCTTCTCCTCCTCCCCCTCCCCCCTCCTCTCTCTCTCTCTCTCTTTCTCTCTACACCTCTCTCTGTAACTCTGTCTTTCAAATAAAAAAAAGTGGCCAATTTTCAAAACAAGAACAGAAGATATCAGTCAACCTGAATCAGCACAATAAGGAAGTCCCCTCTCTTTTTCTAAGGAAAATATCTTTGAAGCAACCACTGCTGTTGCTTTCTTCAGCCTTTTCCTGCCTATAAGCCAGGCTCCTCTGTTCAGCTCATTGGAATACTTTGTTGAAAAATGTCAAGAACGAATTCCCAGAAGAATGGAATGACTCACAGAATTTAACTAAAGATAATCTGAGAATAGCAATCAGATCTGGACATTTGAAATGATTCTAGAGCTATTCTCTCTCTAGTGAAGGATGCCTAAGTTGCTGGGTGCTTCACCAGTTTCTCTTGGCTGAAGTAATGAATAACCAAGAATGGCATGAGAACTGGGGAGATATTTTCCTGGATGCATCTACAGTTGCCAGATTGTGTCCTGCACAACCTAGGGCTCACCATTCCAATAGATGTCCTTGACTGTCTTTGACAAAGTTTTATTTTAATGTGGTTTTCTCTTTTATCAGATGGAATAGTCTGGCTTGGGAACAGGACATGGGACAAAGGGAGTAGCAATAGGGCAGGTTGATTAAACGGAGAAAGTACGTTCTGCTTGGTTTAATCCAACCTCCTCCTGATGCCTCCCCTCCAGTTAAAGTCCCTGGTGGTGGTCTGGAGGGAGGGAGCACCAGGACAACAAATTTTGGGAACTTTAGCCATGTATGTTTCCAAAGAGTCATCAATGCAGAACCTGAACTACAAAAGCCTCAAGGGGGCTCTTAACTAGTTCTTTGTTCCAGGAAAGAAGTCTGGAGACTTCTTGCTGTTGATAAAGCTTCTAAAATAAGGATCGACTTGGAAAGCTCTGGTATCATCAGTGCCACTCTCCTACCCCCAACCTAGTGAAAATGGGTGTTCATACACATTGCCTTCTCCCTCCCTGGCCGCCTTCTCCCAACCCCACACATTTGATTCATTTATGGCTCCAGAGGCCCCAGCACAGCACTGCCCTCCATGTAGTAGGCACTCAATGACTGTTCACTATGTGGTTATGTCAGTTCACCTGGCAATTCACAGAGTTTATGTGATGATGAGTCAGAGCTTTCTCAGCTGGGGCCTCCCAGGAAGGCTTGGCTCCTGGCCGCCGGGGAAAACGATCCCATTTCCGGGGGTTGGGAAACATTGGGAGGCTCCCAGCTGGGGAAGATGGCAAGCCCAGGGTCAGAGTCAGGCCAGGCTGGAACCAGAATGCCCTCAGAACTCCTATCCCGGTGAGATCGCCAGGACCTGGGCCTGAACCAGCGTGGCAGACATGGACAGGGCTTCCTGGGACCCCTCATCACATCCAGTCTGATGAACTCACCAGCTGTACTCTCCAGTCTGCCAGGACCCTCTCCCACCATTTGTACTCAGGGGAAAACCCTGCTGTCTCCTGCTTTTCCTTTTTTGCCCAGGGATCAAAAGGAAAGTCCTTCCATATCAAGAATGTACCTAACCACCTTTCTGGAATGGTGGGGAAGGTGCCCCTGGTCCCCTATTTCCATCTCAATCGATTCCCTTTCTGGCACAGAAGACAAACAAAAATAACTTCCCAGGAAGGTGTCTGCAGAGGGGAGACTCAGGGCTCTTGGGGTACTCTTTCACATTCAGCAGTTGGTCTTTTACTTTGGTAAACAGTGCTCATGACCTTGCTGGTTTCTGGGCAGATTGTGGGGTATGTCCACCAGGCTTCCAGAAAACCCGACCATGAGGTCCAGTGCCAGGACCTTCCCAGGAAGGGCAGCTCTGTGCTGGTGTGTGACGCGCAGCCACGTATGGGCCAGATGCCTGCTGCTGGGAAGAATGGCAGAGCAAAGACTTTCAGAGTGTTGGCAGTGCTGTTCATTCCTTTGCCATTTCATAGGAGCAGGAGGATTAATTAGTACTGGCTTTGTGGAGTTCTATCTAAATGCATATGTTTTGGGTTAGATATTTCTTTTTAACCAGATTAGTCAGACTTGTTCCCAACTGTGAAGGCCACCTCGTGGGATTCATGCATGTGTTCGTGCCTGTCTGAATGCCATTTTTTTTTTTCTTGCTGGAGTGTGTTACCCAGGGCTGACACTGTTTGCTACAGACAGGCTGCTCTTTCCTTACCTTGTCATACTGCTTTGGAGGAAGAACTCAGAAGAAAAATGGGTCAGGGTTTAGAATACAGGGGCAGACTCGCCCAAAGAATTTCTTTTGTTTTTGTCAATTCCTGTTCATGGCATTTTTTTACACAGTTCTTTAACATGTGCATTTGCTTGATATTTCTTCATTTTCACACTTTGATCAGAGAGAGAAGGAACTCTTTGCAGGGGGAGCATCTTTTTTTAAATTTTAAATTTATTTACTTGAGAGTCAAGAGAACAAGGGAGATAGCTTCCATCTGCTGCTCCAAATGGTCACAACAGCTGGGGTTGGGCCAGGCAGAGCCAGGAGCCAGGAGCCAGGAGTTTTTTCCAGGTCTCCCATGTGGGTTCAGGGGCCTAAGCACTTGGACCATCTTCCAGTGCTTTCCCACGTGCAGGGAGCTGGAACAGAAGTGGAGTAGCTGGGACTTGAAGCAGTGTCCGTATGGGTTGCCAGTGGCTTAGCCCACTGTACGGATGCCGGCCCAGGAACATCTTTTCCTGAAGCTCAGAGTAGCCCTCCAGAGCTACTGACCCCGCCCTGCAGTGTTCAGACTGGAGCCTGGGGGCTCTTCAGCACTTCTTTCTCTCTGTTAAGCCATGATTAGTAGAACAGTTGTTTTTAGATTTTTTTTAGTGGCCTTGGAAAGACAAGAGGTTCCAGAAATGGATGCAGTCTTGATTCTTATTGTTCATAGTGAGGAGGGCGGTTTGTCCTGTGCATCCCCTAGCATTGGGCTTAGCACAGGGGCTGTCCAGTCAGTGCTTGTTGAAGGAATAAGTGTTTGGCTTGACACTTGGGCCACGCAGGGCAGGGATTCTCTGTTTACCCTGTGGGATGCTTCCCAAGACGCGTGGTAACAGTCGTCCAGGTTCCACACTCCAGGGCAGGCTTTAGCCGATTGGAGGAAGCGTCTAGAAATCTGTTTTTTCACAAACGCTCTGGTGGATTTGGATGCGCCTGCCTTTGTACCGCTCAAGCAGAGGGGAACAACTGCTCTTGGGAAAGTGGCCTTTCAGACTGCAGAGGCGAGTGCCTCCAAGCGTGCTTAGCTCCGCCCTGCTTCTGCTGCTGCCCAAGGCCTTCTCTGAGGATCCCTGGTGCTGACTTCCCCCAGGGTCTCCGGGTGCCACTCCTGTGCCTTCCACTCTCTGACCACTGTGCAGTCTACCTTGCACAGGGACAGATTCCTGCTACCCCGCGGGAGCCCCCGCAGAGGCAGGACTGCCTCAGGTTTGCTGCGTGGCCAGGGTGCCTGGTGCTGATTGGTCTGGCTTAGGCCGCCTTGCCCGTACCTTTGCTGTGTGTTTGACACAAGAGGCTGAGTGGGCTGTCATGTGGGCTTAGGTCTTAGGTTTAAACTCTAGGACAGGTCAGAGCATGCAGCCAGCTCCATGCATTGCACTTTCTCTTCGGCAGGTCAGGAACTCCTTGAGGGCCAGGGCCGTGTCTGATCCCAAGGCGATTTTTAGCAATAGCTGATGCCTGTCCCTGGGAAGGGTGCTGATAAAGTTATACAGGAAGTAACTACACACAGGGCTTTCCAGGTGGACTTAGTCAGTATCACATGGCAGGAAACTGTGCTCTCCACACTCAAAAGGCAGGATGCTTGAGACTCTCCTCCCCCGGCCCCGTCTCTACTGCCCATGGCAGGAAAGGGGGGAGTTTTGAAATATAGTAAGGCTATAAAAATGCAGCTATAGAAGAAGGTAATTTTTTAAAGGCAGAGTGGACAGTGAGAGAGAGAGAGAGAGAGAGAAAGGTCTTCCTTTGCCGTTGGTTCACCCCACAATGGCCGCTCTGGCAGTGCGCTGTGGCTGGCGCACCGCGCTGATCCAAAGCCAGGAGCCAGGTGCTTCTCCTGGTCTCCCATGCGGGTGCAGGGCCCAAGCACTTGGGCCATCCTCCACTGCACTCCCTGGCCACAGCAGAGAGCTGGCCTGGAAGAGGGGCAACCAGGATAGAATCCGGTGCCCCGACCGGGACTAGAACCCGGTGTGCCGGCGCCACAAGTCGGAGGATTAGCCTAGTGAGCCACGGCGCCGGCCCGAAGGCATTTTCAAATCTGAAGCACACACCCCTGAAGACCGAGGCTGTGACTTCTCTCTATTTGGATCAGCCCTGATTCTCTTGCTGCTTAGGGTATGCATTAGCACAGCCTGAAGGGTGTTGTTTCAAAGTTGGTAGGAAACATGATACTAAGGCATGAAGGTCACTTTCCCCAGAAAATCGCTGGTGTCAAATCAACCATAAGTGGCTTATAACAAAGGACAAAGGAAAATTTCGTCTTGATAAGGAGTTGGTGGGGCCAGAATTGTGGTGCACAGATGAAGCTACTGCTTCTCACACCAGCATCTCATTTGGAGAGTTGGTTTGTGTCAGAGCTGCTCTGCTCCCTGTCCAATTGCCTGCTAATGCTCCCTGAGAAAGCAGCAGAGGATGGCTAAGTACTTGGGCACCTGCCACCCACGTGGGACACCCAGGTGGAGTTCCTGGCTCCTGGTTTTGGCCTGGCCCAGACCTGGCTGTTGTGGCCATTTGGGGAATGAACTAGTAGATGGAAAAATCTCACTCACTCTTTCTCTCTGTCACTCTGCCTTTCAAATGGATCGATCAGTTAATCAATACATCTTTTTAAAAAATAGTTTGCGATCAGCAGTTTCAGAATTTGTTCAGAGGACAACGTACTGGGTAGGTGATTTTTTAAATCTTTGGTTTTTCTGTCAAGGTCACAGGATGATCATCAGAGTTCTGAGGTTCCGTTCACCAAAGAGGTCTCCAAGCAGAAGGCAAGGGAAGGTGTGCGTGGTCTCTCTCTCACCCTCCTCCTCTGTCCTCTCTCCTTTCTCTACTCCCCTCCCCCCACTTTCCTTTCCCCAACTTGTCCTTTCTCTCTCTTCCTCTTTCTCTCTTTTTTCCTCTCTCTACTTCTCATCCAGGAGAAAAGTTCTTCTCAGAAGCTTCTCCAAATATTTCCCTTACCGCTCTTTGGCCAGCATTTGGTCACATGCTCACCTCCAAGCCAATCACTAGCAAAGCCTGCGTGGCTCCTGTTTTGTTTTAGACCAATCGTAGTGTCTTTCTTGGGTCTAGAGAAGGGCTCCTTTATATGAGTGTTTAGCTGCTGCAACAATATCAACACTCCAATAAGTTAAGAATGAAGAGAGGAATGAGTGGTAGGAAGTGGAGTTAGTGTGCTAGGGCTGTTGTAACAAAGTCCCATCGAGGGATTGTCTTCAACAATAGAACTGGAGGACAGAAGTCTGAATCAAGGAGTGGTAGGGTTGGTGCCTCCTGAGGCCGTGAGGAGGAATTGGTTCCACGCCCCTCTCCTGACTTGTGGTGCTTTGCTTGTTTTCTTTGACTTACAGGAGTATCACTCTGGCCTCTGACTTTCTCCCTGTGGGTGTATCTGTGTCCAAATTCCCCCTGATTATAAGGATAATGAGTTGAGTACTCACTCTTCCCTGATTTTCAATCATCATAACTAATTGCATCTACAGTGAGTCCATTCCCATATCCTAGGAGCTGAGGGCTAGGATTTCAACATGGGACTTTTGTGGGGGGGTTCAATTCAACCCTTAACAATAGTCAATGGGGGGTGGTGCTGTGGTATAGAGGGTAAAGCCACTGCCTGCAGCACTGGTATTCCATATGGACACTGGTATTCCATATGGGTTCGTGTCCTGGCTGCTCCACTTCTGATCCAGCTCCCTGCTAATGGCCAGGGAAAAGCAGTGGAAGCTGGCATGAGTTTTTGGGCCCCTGCACCCATGTGGGAGACCTGGATGAAGCTCCTGGCTCATGGCTTCAGCCTGAACCAGCCCTGGCTGTTGGTGGCCATTTGGGCAGTGAACCATCAGATGGAAGATTTCTCTCTGCCTCTGCCTCTCCCTTTCTGTAACTCTGTCTTTCAAATAAATAAATAGGGGCCAGCACCATGGCACACTAGGTTGATCCTCCGCCTGCGGCAGGCACCAGCATCCCATATGGGTGCTGGTTCTAGTCCTGGTTGCTTCTCTTCCAGGCCAGCTCTCTGCTGTGGCCCTGGAAGGCAGTGGAGGATGGCCCAAGTGCTTGGGCCCCTGCACCCGCATGGGAGACCAGGAGGAAGCACCTGGCTCCTGGCCTCAGATCGGCGCAGCTCTGGCTGTTGTGGCCAATTGGGGAGTGAACCAACAGAAAGAAGACCTTTCTCTCTGTCTTACTGTCTGTAACTCTGCCTGTCAAATAAATAAATAAAAATCTTTTAAAAAATAAATAAATCTTAAAAAAAAACCCAAAGCAGTAGTTAACAGTGTTCTCATTACAAGGTCAAGCCAAGGCATTGACCTCCCCATGACAATCTCAGCTACTTTCTTGAACGTATTTGTTGTTTAATTCAGTCCAAAGCAAACTTGTGTTTTTTTAAATGTTAGAGAATAACCATAATAATAAAAGCAATTGGAAAATGGTAAGAACCAGAAACTCCAGAGAACATAAAAAATTAAAAATATCACGGTCATTATCATCATCATCAATCCATCCATTTATGCATTTGCCTACTTCCTTGCTGTAAGAGCAGTAGAAAGCCACAACCACTCAACTGGCAAATAATATTAAAGCCCTCAGATAGAAATCTAAGAAGCAATAACACTGTGTAGTTACTAAACTCCATACTCATGAGAATCGTTAAGTAACTCTAATCATTTATGAAATTTAGTCTAGTGGAGTCATAAAATTGATTTTTCAAACATTCATATTCATTATTTAAACACTTGTTCCCAGACTTGGCCATGAGAACACATAGAAAAGTCAGTTTATTCACTTTAGACATTTTGGGATTATGTGTATGTCAAAATTTATAAATATTTAAAATACCTTTTAGAGCTATAAATGTTATGCAACATTCTCTTAAAGTAACGATCTATTTACTCTGATTTTTACTTCATTGCAAAGCTCACTTCCAAGAAGACAAGAGTATGACATTTTCTACCTAAAACCTTGTTTATTTACTTGTTTTTAAAAAGATTTGTTTGTTTGAAGGATACAGTTAGAGAGGGAGAGATAGGGAGAGACAGAGAGAAGCAGACAGAGATCTTCCATCTGCTCCTTCACTCCCCAAATAGGCACAATGTCTGGGTCAGGCTGAAGGCAGAGCCTGGAGCTTCATCCAAGTCTCCCACATGGATGCAGGACTCAGGACTGGGACCACCTTGTGCTGCTTTTCTAGGCTCATTAGCAGGGAGCTGGATCAGAAGTGGAGCAGTGGGACTCAAACCAGATGCTGGCATTGCTGTCAGTAGCTTAACCCACTGTGCTGCAATGCTGACCCCAAACCTTTTTTATTTTATTTATTGATTTGAGAGAGAGAGGGAGAGAGAGAGAGCGAGCAAGTACTCCCATTTACTGATCCAGTGGCTGGGGCTGAGCTGGGCTGAAGTCAGGAACTTGGAACTCAATCCAGGTTTCCCATGTGGGTGTCAGGACTGCAGTTATCTGGACCA
Organism: Oryctolagus cuniculus; assembly: GCF_964237555.1. NCBI lineage: Eukaryota > Metazoa > Chordata > Mammalia > Lagomorpha > Leporidae > Oryctolagus > Oryctolagus cuniculus. The sequence continues at coordinate 20,774,233 of NC_091443.1, read as the reverse complement.
TCACTGCCGCCTCCCAGCGTCTGCATTGGCAGGAAGCTGGAGTCAGGAGCTAGAGCTGGTAGTTAACCCAAATACTCTGATATTAGATGCAGCGGTCTTAATGGGCATTTTCACTGCTAAGCTAAATTCCTGCCTTTAAGCTTTCTTTAAAAAATTCATTAAGAGGCATCAAATAAAGACAATAAAGAACCCTTGGATAGGATTATTTTTAACTTCCCATAAGAGTTTTCTGTGGCCATTGCTGTTCTCTTGTGCTTTCCAGGGGGTGCCAATGCCTGTGGAACAGGTGCCTACCCGGCTTGGGGATTTGCAAGAAAGGAGGCACCTGACCCATGGACCGTGTCTGACCCAAGAAGAGAAGGTGCATGGTAGGCTAGATGGGGTGGCTTTGCTGAGCCATTGCTATGGTGTATGTATGTGTATGGTGTATGCTGGCGCTGTGCCCCCAGCATCATGAATTGAGAAGGGGCTGGGGCTTCCTGTGAGGCCACTGGGCTTGGCTCTCCTTGGGCACGATCTTTTTCTCTCTCTAGCGATATTATGCAAATGAAGAGGCTGTACCAGGTGACTGCTGTAGCCAGGGCCATCTTTTCTGCAGCTGGACCACAGGGGAAAAAGTGTCAATCCAAGAAAGGCCTGGGCCTCAGAAGACTGTGTTTTTCTCAAGCCCTTGCCCAGCAAGGTCAGATCAGCTAAGGACCATTTTGTGGGCTACACCCAGCACTCTCTTCTGCATTGCAGAGCCTGGATGATTTGTACCCAGCTGTCCCCTTCCTAGTGGCCCTGCCCAGTGATGAATTTGAGTGTCCCCAGTTGCTTTTCTTATAGCTCATGATTTGTTCTACCAGCCACACAGATATGGGAATGTCCACTTGCACGAGTTTTTTCCTAGGTGAAAGTCACATCCCTACCATTAACGATTTTTAGACTTACAATTGAGTGACATTTGCACATTCACCATGTTGTGCTGCTGTTGCCTCCATTTACTTCCAAAATATGTTCATCATCTCAAGCAGAAGTCCCATATCCACTGAGCATCACCCCCTATTCTCCCTTGCTTGCCCAGTCTTGGTTTCTGTATAGGAATATGAATATTTCCTATAAATGGAGTCAAACAGTAGTACATGGCCTTTTGTGTTTGGTTTCTTGTGCCCTCCATGACTTGGGGAGATTCATCCACATTGCAATGTGTGTAAGTGCCATTCCCCGTTATGACTGAACAAGGTCCCACGGTAGGGATGGACCATGTCTGCTTCTTTGATCATCCACTGATGAGAGTTTGGCGTGTTTCCCCACTTTGGTTATTGCTATGACTCTGTTTTTGGAAAGGCTGTTTGTTTGTGTACTTGTTATTTTGGGAAGAGAATCAGAGGCCAGAGTCATTGGCTATGGACTTGTGGGAGTCTTGGGAAGTGAGATGAGTGGTGTGTAGGCTCTGGGGACCCGAGCTTCACTGCTCCACTAAGTGTTCTCCTGACCCTTTCCTAAAGGACGTTCTGACTTTGTCGGTCACCAGCTTGGACCTGCCAGCCCTGCTGCGAAGGCCTCCTCCCTCCCACCCGTAGCTGCGTTAGTGGGCTTTGCACCACTACCGTGGAATAGCAGACATGGACTGTTTACAAGGGAAGAAAGTTCTGGAGATTCAGGTCCAAGATTGGGTGGCCCATTGCTTGGGCCCCTGGTGAGGTGGGAGGATGGCAATGGCAGAGTATGTGTGGAGAAAGGAGGATCCGATGAGCCAGGAAGCAGAGAGAGGTAGGGGTGGCCTCTCAGGCTTAATAAACCATGCTCTCTGGAGACCTAGCTTCTGGGCGTGCCCCTGATGACCACTAGTCCCAGCTCTAAACACCATCATGGGATGAGCTTTTTACTCTCTCAGTACTGCTAACATAGGACTTTTCGTTTAGACATCTGCACAAGTTCAGGGGCCAAACCTTGTTCAAACCATAACAGTAGCACTTGCACAGTCACGTGCCGACTCAGTCTCTGCTTCTTCACCATGATCAAGCCTCTTCTTGTAGGTCGTTTTCCTGTCCTGTAAGCTTGCTCTTTGCTTTGCTGCGTTGCTCTCTGCCTTCTCCATGGGCTCAGACCTTCCCGTAACTCCAAGCAGACAACTAGGAATTGTAGGTTGTGATACAAGCCTGTGCAAGTGCCTAGTGCTTTTGTGGGGATTTGTTTTCCTCCCTTGAATGCAGGCCCCGTGGAAACCTTAAGCTACCTCATGCTTTTACCAGTGACCAATGCTATGAAAGTGGTGTGCAAAACAGAAGGACTAGGTGAGTGTGGTTTTAGGAACTTCCAGCTGTTGGGCTCCCCATGGCTGTCCTGGGGGCCACGATGCGCACTTGGGTTTCTGCTGATGCCCTGAGCCATCCCAGCTCAGTCCTAAGTTTTATAATGTCACCAGAACCCCCACTGGTGTTCTAGCTCATAGTGGCCTCTGTCAGTTATATCAAGTGCCTGCCCATAAGGCTGTCCCCCATCCCTAGTCCTGGGCTGAGTTGTATTTGCATGTCGAGAGAGGTTAGTGTCACCCAGAAGTGACCCTGGCATCGGTAGAGCCCCCAGCCTACTGATGTGATGAAGCGCTAACTCTTGAATGCGGAGTGCTTTTCCACTCCAAAACCATGCAGGGCAGTGACAGAGGGGACAGCTAGTTCGAGCTGCACAGCGTCTTTGGTGGCCTTGTCGGCTTCTGTTGCCCATGACGTGGATGCTCTGCTACTTTGTATTCATAGTTTCCTAAGAGTCAGAGGCGCACATCACAGAGTAAAGGACTTCAGCTCTGTTTGGTATGAAAGACGCATCTGTCCTGTCCCTCCCACCAACACCCGGGAAGCTTTCCTGTCGCTCTGAGGCTGGCTTCACCTGTTTATTCAGGCCTTTCCTGAAGCTGAGGTGATGGGCGTGTCACATGGGATGGGAGGCCTCGTGGATGACCACAGGGCACCTCTGGGTCACTGTGTTTCAGAACAATGCCCTTTAGTGCAGAGCTATGGATCGGAGGAATGTTTTCATTCCACAGCTTTGTGTCACTTTATGAGAACAGGAGCCCAGGGAAAATGTCCAGCTCCCAAACCGCACTGCGGGCCTGGAAGCGAACATGGCCCTCGGCCTCCTCCCCCATGAGCCAGGCAGACATCTCCCCACCCCCTAGCCTTCCCCTGGATCATTAGCAGGGCACCTTCCGGAAAGAGCGCGAGGGCCAGCCCCCAGCATTCCACAGCAGCAGCACGCTTTGTAGGGCTGTCTGCCTCGTGACTTGCAATGGAAGGAATTTTGGGCCTCATGCCCACAGGCTGATGCCAAAAAGGTTAACTAGAATTAAAAACAGGGTGGGGGACCCTGTCTATAAACAGGAGGAAGTAGAATTCAGGACTGCTTTTGTGGCCTCATTAGATGGGGAGCTCCATCCTGGGAAATGCTATACCCACACGGGTTCTCACCCTGGGTCATCAGTACAAGCATGGCCCCCCTCCCCTCCCCTCCCCAGTCATCTGCCGTCTTATAGTCATTGGGCCAAGGTTGTCCAGCACACTTGCATCCGAATGGTCTATCTATTCTGGACAAAGAGCAGGTATTAAGAAATGTCTCTCGCTGAGGCCCTGAGGTCCTTAGGCTTAGCATGGAAGGAGGCAGGGGAGGTGGAAAGTGGCCTGGCAGCCAGCCAGCCCGTCTTGCCCTGCTCTGTGCTGGGCATAGGGTGCAGGCTGACTTGATGTGTTGTGCCTGTGAGCTGTGGCGGGGGCATGCTCATCACCCCCTTTCTCACTGAGGAAGCAGTCTCAGGAGTTGGGCTTATTTAGGAGCCTACTTTCCAAAAATGGAACACAGACTTAAAGGATACGTTTGCTTTGGTACAAAAAATTGTTTTGAAGTCCAAGCAGTTTTTTCCTAACATGCATCTTCCGTGAACATTGCGAAGTCTTCTTACAGGAATATTTTGGCCCCTGGGGCTCCGAAAGGATTTGAGGTATTTAACTAAAGTGCTCAGATTCAAAAGGGGAATGATAACTGTGGATGGAGAGGGGTTTGATGGGTGGAGCGTGGAAGGAATGATAAAACCCCCTGGGAGTGCTCGCCAGGGGGCTGAATACATAGACTTGGCTTGGGGTTTCCTAGAAAGCCAAAGAGAAGCAACACAGTTCACGGTTAGAAAGGTGAAGCGGCTTCCATAGGAAGTACAGGGTTTCAACCTGGGTTTGTCTGACTGCAGAACTCACTTGTTCATTCATTGTAAGGAGAGATTTGCACTGTGGTCTTGAATGCAGCTGAAGACCCAGGCCTGGAACATGATGCTAAGATCAAGTCCTGCCACACTATGAAGACAGCTACCAACACGCTGCCAAGGCTTGGGCCAGCGTGTGCCAGGAGGCAAGATGGGGCCTCCCACCACCCGCGGCCTGCCACCCGCCCCTCCCCAGCCCACATGGGAAGAACAGTGTGTGTGCAGTGAGGGGAGGCAGAGAACAACTCAGCCTGGGCCCCCTGGAGGTAGGGGCCGTGGACACAAGGACTGGTGCTCACAATGGCCTAGACAGTTCTGAAAACAGAAAGCCCCCTGGAGTCGTGGGCACCAGTACAACACAGCAGTGAAGCGGGAGTGTTCTTCAGCTTCTCTTCACTGCAACCAACTACCTGAGGTAGCTACCCTCAGAAAGAGAAGAGGTTCATGGCCAGGACTTAGCAGCCCCATGGGTTTGGGCTCTGGTGAGGGTGGTGGTTGGCAGTGGTGGAAGGCAGAGAGGGGTGGCTGGGCACACACTTTGATAACAACCCTCTTGCAAGAACCACCTCCAAAGGGCATGTTCCTGGGGACCCAAGGACCTCCCACTAGGCCCCGCCTTCGAAACATTCCACCACCTCCCAGTAGAGTCTCCCTGGAGACCAAACTTTGAGCACCTGGGCCATTTCGGGCCAAGCAAGCTAACATCCAAGCAACAGTGGTGGAATTGTAGACAATGTCCCTGGGAACCCCATGGTGGTAGGAGGAGGTACTCCCCAGCCTATTTGGTTCTTCACAGTCCTTGGCGGGTAAGACATGGGTTCCCAAAGCTTGTCGTTGTCTTCATTCATTCTTGGAAGAGTTACTTGGTAGAAACAAAAACTCCAAACTAAAAAGCCTTTAGCATAGGGACTTTGAACAAGTAGGTGCAATCCATGAATCCTCATTTTTGTCATCTGTAAAATGGGCACAGGATCCTCCCCCAACCCCTGGGATTTTGCGAGGCTTCTACGTAGGTGCAGGAACTCCAGTACTCAAACCACTACTGCTGTCTCCCATGATCTGTATTAGCAGGAATTTGCACTTAGAAGCCTGAGCTGCTACCCTGCTAGGCGGTGTGAGCATCGTAACCTCTAGGCCAAATGCCTGGAGAGTTCTAGAAGCAGATTCCTGAGCCCCGTGAGGGTGCTGCTGACTCAGCCTCGCAGGGTGTGCTGGAATCAGCAGGTGTAACAGCTGCTCACGGGATTGTGCTTCTGCAGCCCAGGGTGACTGCTGCCTCAGGCTGTGCTTGGAAGCTCTGGTTTGGCTGGTGGCCTGTGGCGTGGTTTGAACAGGTGTTACCCAGCGTTCCTCTGGTCTGTAAAGCCTGTGTGGCTCCCAAGGTTCTTGCTTCCGCTAGAAAGGCAGAGCCCCTGCAGAAGGTGCAGGAGGCAGTCGACTGCTGGTGTCCCAGCTCAAAAGGCTTCGCCCGGGCTCGGCCTTCAGCCTTTCTGAGAGCCCCGCGTGGATTCCCCCGATGAGCTATGATCCAAGCCCTGGAGTCCTGCATGAGAGACCAGAACCCAGCAGTGAGAAGCCAGGGGTCAAGTCAGGAAGAGGGAGTGCCTGGAGGGAGAGGGGAGCCATAGGAAGTCGGTCTCCCTCATATCGTGAGCGTTGGCATCATAAACACTCTAACTTTCCATTCTGAAATAATTTCAGGCTTACACAAAAAGCTATAAAAAATTACAAGACTTCCCTATACACTTTGCTTCAAATATTAACCACTCAGGATTCAGTGCGGTAATCAAACCCAGGAAATTCGTGTTTATAGGAAACTATTCATTGACCTGCGGGTTAATTTTGTCGATCCAAATCCAAATTTAATTTCAGATTAAATCATTCAGGTTTCCCCAATTGCCCCATGTATGTCCTTTCTCTGGTCCAGGAGCCAGCGCAGAGTCCTGGGTTGTTTGCTTGCTGTATTTTGTTAGCCTTCTTTCACCTGGAAGGGATCCTTGGTGTGTCTTCGTCTTTCCAGACTGCTACAGACAAAGAGCACTGGCTGGCTGTCATGTGGAACGTCCGTGGGTTTGCTGTCCGATGTCTTCTTGTGATTGGGTCCAGGTTATTCACGTCTGGCAAGAGCACTCCAAGAGACAGCCTTGTTTCCTCCTACGTTAGCCTCATTTCTGTTGCTACAACAAACTTCTTGAGGCGGGTACTAGGAATAGAGGCTGATTAAGCTCACAGCTTTCGGAGGTTCAAGATTGGGTGGTTCTACAGGTGCAGCCCCTGGTGAGGGCCCCTCTGGCTGCATCACATCACGCTGGATGGCACTGTCGTGGGAACAGGTGAGACGGGGAGACAGGAAGCCAGGGAGAAATGGGGAGGGGCCAGGCCTGCTCCTTTCTGATAATTTTCTCTTGGGAACTAACCAAGGCCCCAAGACAGCTACATTAGTTCCTTCTGGGGCTGCATGGTTAGTGACTTCACTACTTCCCAGCTATTAAGGGATCCACACCACCTGTCCCATCACTACACTGGAGACGAAACTTTCAACACAGGAACCCTTGGGAGACAAACCAGATCCGAACCATAGCACCTTCTAGGGGCATAATAGAGGTGGCTTAGGCTGAAAAGTTTGCATTTTTAGTAAAGGACATCAGAAAATACCCCTTTTGATAATTGACAAGTGATTTTTGGTGCTAACAAAGACCCACGGCTGCATCCTGAACTGTACTGTGTGGTCTTCCTTGGTCTGGCTTATGCTATCTTTCTTTCTTTCTCTTTTAAATTTTTATTTGAGAGGCAGAGAGAGAAAGAGACAGAGAGAGAGAGAAAAAGAGAGGTCTTCCATCTGCTGATTCACTCCTCAAATGGCTGTGAAGTCCAGAGCTGAGCTGATCCAAAGCCAGGAGCCAGGAGCTTCTTCCGGGTCTCCCACGTGGGTGCAGGGGCCCAAGGACTTGGGCCATCTTCCACTGCTTTCTCAGGCCATAGCAGAGAGCTGGATGGGAAGTGGAGCAGCTGGGACTTGAACTGTGTGCCATCTTTCGAGTGCTCAGCTTCCCTCCTTAGGCTGCTATACCCTCAAGTGAGGACTTCTCTCAGGGAGCTGAAGTCATTTGGGCAAGATTCGTGCAACCTGTCATAGAAGCAGGTTCAAATATAATAAAAACATGGCTACTGCCTCTAGTGAGGCACAGGTTTCCTGGGGAAGAAAATTGGATGTAATCAAGAGAATTGAATGTGGTTGCAGAAACAAAGACACTTACGCTTCTGTACGTGTGAGATTTGCCAGTAAGGAAAAAAAATTGCAGAAAACATAGTTGTTAGTTTAAAATTAGCCCGTGTTTCATGAGGGAAGGAGTGGAATACTTCAGAAGGGTACGGGGGAGAGGGAGCCATGTGCAGTTGTGAGGGGGAATGAGAGCCAGGACAAGTTTTTGCCTGTCCAGGTGGAAGTCACATAATTTTAGGGTGACTTCCCGTGAGTGACAACATCCAGAATGTGTTCATGTTCCCTGGATAGCTCTTTCACCTGCTTGTGTCCATTTGGAATAAATTAAGAGCCATGTCATAGGAAAAATACTGAGAATGTCAAAGGCAAATTTCAATTTCATGCTTGCTTTTTCATCTGCGTTGACCAAGGTAGAGGCAAAAGTAACCAGAGGAGAGGGAGAGGAGGCCTTTATTCTTAGACTTTATAGCCAGTGATCTTATTTTTGGAGAGAGTCGTGTTTGCTCAATTTAAAAGAGTAAAACAAACAAGAAAAGGACAAAATACACAGAAAATAAGTAAAAAAATTGCTGGATCCTACTTTTATAGAATTTTGACATCTTTTAAGATCTCTTTTTATTCCTATACCCACACAGAGTTTGTCATCTTGTGATGAGAAAATGCACATGCTTGTTTGTATCCTGTTCCCTTTTTAATTTTTTTTTAAAGATTTATTTATTTATTTGAAAGGCAGAGTTACAGAGAGGCAGAGGCAGAGAGAGGTCTTCCATCTACTGGTTGACTTCCCAGTTGGCCGCAACTGCTGGAGCTGCGTCAATCTGAAACCAGGAGCTTCTTCTGGGTCTCCCACTTGGGTGCAGGGGCCCAAGGACTTGGGCCATCTTCTACTGCTTTCCCAGGCCATTGCAGAGAGCTGGATGGGAAGTGGAGCAGCTGGGATTTGAACCGGTGCCCATATGGGATGCTGGAACAGCAGGTGGCAGCTTTACCCACTATGCCACAGTGCCAGTCCCCCCTTTTTAGTCTTTTTCTGCTTAAATTAATTTTAATTATTGTAAAAAATTTCAAATATTTCTGATTATATATTTCATCCAAGTGTATGATGTAGAATGTGAAAGTCTCCCCTAGTGATAGGCATTTTTAAAAAAGTACTTATTTGAAAGGCAGAGCAACAGAGAGAGATGGAGACACACAGAGAGATCTTCCACCCATTGGCTCACTCCTCAAATGGCCTCAACAGCCAGGTCCGAGCCAGACCTGAGCCAGGATCTGGGAACTCCAGTGTGGTGGAATGAGAAGGCCATGCCAAGATGGCCGCTGGCAACAGAAACTGCCTGGCAACAGGCTGTGATTGGATGGCTTCGGAAACAGCCTGGCATCAGGGTGTGATTGGTTAGGGTGTAGACTGTCCCTTGACTGGACTGGCTGCCTTGGTTGTATAAGCTGCTGTAGCAACTGAAATAAAGGAGTCTGCAGGCTGCTTGCCTCAGGCCTGCTTTCACCTGACTCCCGGGATCTGTGTGGTGACTCCGTGCCTCTTGCCCCTACCACGCTCTTCCTCTCAGAAATGAAATCAACTGCAATACTCCAGCTTGGTCTCCCACATGGTTGGCAGTGGCTCAGGTGCTTGGATTATCTTCCACTGCCTTCCCAGGCACGTTAGCAGGAAGTTGGGTTGGAAACTGAGTAGTCAGGCCTGGAATCTGCACTCTGATGCAGTTTGCCTGCGTTGAAGGCAGTGACTTAAGCTCCCATGATAGCCATTTTAATAGTTCTATATGTACTGTCTTGAAGCTTATTTTTTTTTCCCTTCATGTGTCTTGGATCCAACAATTGGCCTTTTTGGCCCCCAGGTATCTTGGAATCAGTCATTCAAAGCCTGTAACTCTCCTGCCTCTTACGAGTTTCTCTCACTTCTTGTCCAGCATTTCTGGGCATCTGTCCCCATGGGCTACTCTGTCCGTCTTCAGAGCCTCCTGCTTTGACGTTGTGACACTGCCCTCCATCTGGCCAGCTTCCATGGCCATCTCTTCCATCCATCCTGGCATATACAAGTGAACTTCCCAAAGTATGTGCAAGAATGAGTTAAAAGTATGAGTACATTTTGGTGTAATTTTTTTGAAATCCATGCATGTTTTTTTCCATAATGTGCATTTTTCCATATATTGTGAGCAAACTTGTTTTTGCACCGAGACTTTTTTTGCGCTCCAAGTGTTTTGAAGTGCCCTGGTACTTTCCTCAAACCATGGGTTTGTTCTGTTTCCTAATTCCTTGTCCAGTGCCCATCCTGGCTTCTCAGCTTGTTTCCCAGATGTGGCTCTTTCCTTGCTTCCTTCTTGGCTCCTTCCTCCCCTCTGTGGGTCGTCTCCTGGGATGGCTGTGTGCTTCCCAGCCACGGGTCCCTCTCTGGGAATCTGCCTGTGTTAGTTTGCTGGGGCTGTCGTATAAAGCACCATAGGGCCGGCGCCGCGGCTCACTAGGCTAATCCTCCGCCTTGTGGCGCCGGCACACCGGGTTCTAGTCCCGGTCAGGGCATCAGATTCTGTCCCGGTTGCCCCTCTTCCAGGCCAGCTCTCTGCTGTGGCCAGGGAATGCAGTGGAGGATGGCCCAAGTGCTTGGGCCCTGCACCCCATGGGAGACCAGGATAAGCACCTGGCTCCTGCCATCGGATCAGCATGGTGCGCCGGCCGCAGCACGCTGGCTGTGGCGGCCATTGGAGGGTGAACCAACGGCAAAAAAAGGAAGACCTTTCTCTCTCTCTCTCTCACTGTCCACTCTGCCTGTCAAAAAAAAAAAAAAATCAACACCACAACAACAATAACAACAACAACAACAAAAACACCATAGACTGGTGGCTTTGAACAATGGGAGTTCATTATATTTTAAAGATTTGTTTATTTATCTGAAAGGCAGAGTACACACACACACAGAGAGAAAGAGAGAGAGAGGGAGAGAGATCCTCCATCTGGTGGTTCACTCACCAAATGGCCGTAATGACCAGGAGCTTCTTGCATGTTTCCCACTTAGGTTAAGTGACCCAAGTACTTGGGCCATCTTCTACTGTTTTCCTAGGTGCATTAGCAGAGAGCTGGATCAGAAGAGAAGTAGTGGGCTGGCGCTGTGGCTCACTTGGCTAATCCTCCACCTGTGGCGCTGGCACTCTGGGTTCTAGTCCCGGTCAGGGCGCCGGATTCTGTCCCAGTTGCCCCTCTTCCAGGCCAGCTCTCTGCTGTGGCTGGGAGCGCAGTGGAGGATGGCCCAAGTGCTTGGGCCCTGCACCCGCATGGGAGATCAGGAGGAAGCACCTGGCTCCTGGCTTCGGATCAGCATGGTGCGCCGGCTGCAGCGCACTGGCCGCAGCGGCCATTGGAGGGTGAACCAATGGAAAAAGGAAGACCTTTCTCTCTCTCTCTCTCTCTCTCTCTCTCTCACTGTCCACTCTGCCTGTCAAAAAAAAAAAAAAAAAAAAAAGAGGAGTAGTGGGGACTTCATCCGGCGCGCACACGGGATGGCTTTCCTAGCTATGCCCAGTGCTGACCCTGGAAGTTTATTCTTTCCCAGTTCTGGAGGCGAGAAGGCTGACACCAGGTGTGAGGCTCACCAGCCTTTGCAGGCTCTCAGGAGGCTCCTCCTCACCTGTTCAGCTTCAGGTGGCGGCCAGCAGTCCGGGCGCCCCTCGGTTTGCTGCTGCGTCACTCAGGCTCTGCCTCTGTCTTCGCTGGGGCGTCTGCCCTGTGCTGGTTGCGGGGTGTCTTCACGTGGCATTCTGTGGTCTGTGTCCAGATTCCCCCCTTCTCTGGGGATCCCAGTGACTGGACTAGAGCCCAGCTTAGTCCTGTGTGACCCACCCTCTTCACGACAGTCAGAACTTCCTGAGATGCAGGTGGGAATCTCTACTCTTTCTTCTCAACCAGGCAAGGGCTTTCCATCATTCACAGGCTATGTGGCCTCCAAACTGGGGCACCTGCTGGCTGGTGTGTGTGGGTGTGTGTGCACATGTGTTAGGGTGCTGGGAGGGAAATGCTGGAACTATGTCTATTTGCAAGTTAGAAAAGATGAACAGTGAACTTTCGCTTATGAGGGTAGCATTTAAAAGGGTACTTCAAATGCATAAGTAAATAAAAGTTCAAAAAGAAAAGCTTAGAGAACAATGGTCGACAGACTCAGGTTCATGATCCTTAGTAGCGCATGCCCCTTTTAACTATAGCCCCTGGCCTCTTCTACTATGTCCCTTTCCATGGGTCAAACCTTTGCTTCAATTTAAATGTGTCCCTTAGTATGTGTTGGGGGGCTGGCATCATGGAGTAACAGGTTAAGTTTCTGCCTGTTATGCCAGCATCGCATATGGGAGCTGGTTCAAGTCCTTGCTTCTCTACTTCCCATCCAGCTCTCTGTTATGGCCTGGGAAAGCAGCAGAAAATGGCCCAAGTGCTTGGGCCCCTGTACCTACATGGGAGACCCAGAAGAAAGTCCGGGCTTCTGGCTTTAGCGTGGCCCAGCACAGGCCGTTGTGGCCATTTGGGGAGTAAACCAGTGGATGGAAGAGTCTCTGTATCTCCCTCTCCCTCTGTAACTCTGCCTTTCAAATAAATACATAAATAAATCTTTAAAAAGGTGTGCTGGAAACTTAATCCTCATTTCTAAGAGTGTTGGGAGGTGGGGCCTGTGAGAGGTGATTAGGCCATGGGAGAGTAGATCCATTATTGCTGTTATCACAGGAGGGTTCTTTATAAAAGGGTGAGTTTGGCTCCCTTTCTACACACAGTCATCCTCTCTCTGCCACGTGATGCCCGGCGCCATGCTTGGGCACAGGAGGCCTCTCTGGACGCTGCCCCTTGATCCTGGACTTCCCATCCCCCCGAACTCTGAGAAACAGATTTCTGTCCCTCTAAGTGACCCGCTTTCCTGTGTCCTGTTCTCGCTGCACATGATGGGCCACGACATGTCCCCTCGCACACCCTGGGCTCAGGCCGCTTTCTCTGTCTGTCCATCCCTTGTGTCCATTTGGCCATTGGCCTGAGCTCCTTTTCCTTGGCCCTTGCCCCTCTGAGGCTGCTTGCTCCCCTCCGATGTGGGGTCAGACCCCATCTCTGCCAAGTATTTTGTCTTTATGGCCATCCGTTCATCACCCCTCTGCCCTGGCTCTTAGTTTCTCACCTCTGTTCAGCTTCTCTCCTTGGGCATGCAGGCTGTGTGTGTGTGTATCTGTGTGTCTGTGTGTGTGTGTGCGTCTGCCTGCATGCGCTGACCCTGGGCTCCGTGACCCGATGCCCTCTCAGGATGGAGTCTGGCCCCACTCTTCGTTTTTTGTCCCCCTCTTCTCTCCTTCTCCGTTCCAACAAGGCACTCGATATCCGTTTCACTCATTTTTACAGAATTGATTTGTTATGTAAAGATGTCCAAACTGATGCCCTTTTATATTTTGAGCATGGTCTACACTTCCTGTACAGAGAACAGGGATCATTGGTCCAGGGGGAGATGCGAACGCCAGCAGTTCTGAGCTGTGTGCTATCTAGGTTCGATCTCTCTCTCTCTCCCCCTAGCAGTCCTCACCAGGACTGAAGGAGCAGAGGGCTCCGTCTCAGCTGGGACAATGACCTAGACATGGAGATTTTCCATTCTGGCTCTTTTGTTTCTGGAGCCTGCTTTGGAAAACGGCGTCTCCCTGCTTGCCAGCAGCACTTGTCATTTCCTGTAGCGAGAAAAGCATTTCCTTTCCTTTCTGCAGGTCTCCAAAGCTTATGTTGTATCCATTTTTAGCACTTTTATTTTTCGGCAAAAGAAAAACTTTGTTTTTACTTGCTAGGAATAAGTTGTCAAAGTTAAGAGCAAAAGAAGTGGGAGTCTGTGGTCACTGGAACCCGAGTCGGAGCTCACCTGGAGACGGCTGCTGGGAGGGCTGGTTTGTGGCAAGAAACTGATGACGTGCCTTTCTGGTTTGCTGCATCACTGGTTCTGAGGCTTACCTCTGATGACCTGCATTCCGTATACCTGGGCTGCCAGTAAGATCCAGGCCAAAAAAAAAAAAAAAAAAAAAGAATTTTCAACCCTCTCTCTCATCACTAGCCAAGCACATGTGAGAACAAGCATGTGTGACATGTCGTGAACCTGACAAAAGATAACATCCAGTTCTGGCTAAGTTGGATAAAGTAGACTCTGGGCTCCTGTTGGCAGGAGTTTCTGTCAATATAACCCCTTTACAAGGCAATTTGGAAAAATGCATGGACTACTCATAAAATGTGCGTTTCCTTTCCATGTAATAATCTCACTCCTAGCAATTATTAAGACAGAATTACAGTTTCAGACAGATATTTACCTGCAGGCATGTTCCCTGCAGCATTGTTTGTGATGGTGATGAAAGTTTGGAAAATGATTTACATGTCCAATAATAGGGAATTGTTACAAATATAGTTTTCTCCTGCAGTGGAATACTTGGTGGTCAGTACAAATTTGTATTGTAGAAGTATTTTAATGCTAGGTTACTAAGTGAATTAAGCAGGCTATAGTGTGTTCAGCTTGATTGTGGTTTATTATAACAAAAGAATGTGTTGATTTTCAGCTTCCTCTGGCTGCAAGAAGATATGCTTGTTTTTAATATTCTTACCCTATGGCTCTAGCCCTCATCGAACTTGACTGAGTCAGTCTGTCTGTCTCTTTCTTTTGATTTTTTTATTTGAAAGTCAGAGTTACAGAAAGAGAGAGGGCAATAGAGAGAGAGAGAGAGAGAGCAAGCCAGCAAGCGATGGAGCGAGCAAGAGATCTTTCATCCGCTGGTTAACTCCCCAAATGACCGAGGCATGGCTAGGCCAAAGCCAGGAGTTAAAGAGTTTCATCTGGGTCTCCCTTGTGAGTGGCAGGGGTCCAGGCACTTGGGCCATCTTCTGCTGCTTTTCACAGATGCATCAGCAGGAAGCTGGATGGAAAGTGGAGCAGTGGAGACTTGAACTAGCACTCATATGAGTTGTCAGCATTACAGGCAGCAGCTTAATCTGCCACACCCCAACACCAGCCCAAGGCATTCTTTCTTCTAAGATTTCCTTTCTTGTCTCTTATGGACCTGGCCTGGTGCCTCATTCTTTTGCAGGTTGCCTCTTGTCCTGAGAAGCCAGATTCTGCAGGCTAATATCTAGGTCTTTGTGAAGGTTTGCAAAAAGACAGACAATAGTTGTTTTCCTTAATTCCCAAAGTCAGATGAGTTGTGATGCTTAATACAGCTTGCCTAGCTGCTTGGGTGTAGTAGATGGTAATTGGAAACCTAAAAAAAGGGCAGCTGTGGGTGGGGGTTGGGCACTGGTGAAAACACTTGGGATGCCTGTGTCTGTATTGGAGTGTCTGGGTTCAAATCCTCGCTCTGCCCCAGATTTCAGCTTCTGGCTAAGACAGACCCTGGGAAGCAACAGTGGTGGTTCATGTAGTTGAGCTGCTGGCACCCATGTGGGAGACCTGGATAGCATTCCCAGCTCTTGGCTTCAGCTCAGCTCAGCTCAGCCCCAGACCCTCGTGGGTGTTCTGGGAGTGAACAAGAGATGCGAGTTCTCTTTCTCTGTCTTTTTGCCTCTTAATTAACTTTTAGAAAGAATTGCAGGTAAAGTGTTTACTTGGTCTGTTCCTGTGTAAGAAATTATTCTAACAACAGATGTTTGCAGTTCCCAAGGGTCAGGAATCCTCTGGTTCTGGGTCTCCCAAGGCTTCAGTCCAGGCTTCTGCAGGTCTCATGAGCTCAGGGGGGGCGATGCTTCCTGCACGTCCGTTTACTCACGTGGCTGTTAAAGGGCACAGGTGCTGGCTGCCAGGAGCTGGCGAGAGGAATTAGTTCCTTGCCATGTGGGCTTCTCAAGGTGGCAGCTTGCAGTATGTATGCATGCACATGTGTGTGTTTCTGTGTGTGTGTGCATGTGCATATGTAGAGAGAGAGCACAGTTCGTCATGGTCTTTGTAGCTTAAGGTGCTGGGTGACCCCAGGCCCCACCCCCTGGGATTGGTGGTTCTCCAGGAGGATCCTAGGCCTCAGCCACCCTCCTTGGCTGTCATTTATTCCTGTGCAAGGATGAAGCAAGGGAGTCATGGCCAAGGTCCAGGATGTGGAGTCTGGAGGGAACCAGGCACACAAGGGTCCTCTCCCAGTGCAGTCACACAGGGCAGGCCTCACCCCTGGCAGTGAGCTGTGATGTGTGTAAACGGTTGTCTACCAGATGACTTCATCAAAGACCCTATTCCCAGGGCTTTTATTGTGGGCTGGTCACACAGGCCCCTGTCTAGCATGTCCCTGAATTCCAGACTCGAGAGGAAGGCTAGTGTTCCCCAGCGGTGCGGTTGGCACAGTTAGGCACAGTCTGCCGCCTTCTTGGGGGATGCAGAGGAGCTCTCTCTTGGTGAAATCCAAGTTCCTGGGGGCCAGCAGCTGGGAAGCAGGTGTTTCTCAGTGTGTCAGTCTCGGGTCTGCTGTGTGAACGCTCTGCTGCACACCTGGTCCTAGAAGTGAGAGCTGTGGCTTTCTCTGTGTTCTCTTCATCACGAGTGGGCACTGGATGCAGCCCTCAGGCTAGGGCATGGGATCCCACAAGGACATGGATGTTAGGAGAGAGGTGTCATCGGAGACCATTGTAGGACTATCTGTGGCACAAGGTGGCTTTACTTTTTTTCATCTGGACTTTGTCTATTTTTCTCGTTAGTGATAGGCAGTATTTTCAAAATAAGAAAAAGCTATATAATTACTCCCATTAACAGTGTAAACAGCTTTGGGAGAAGAAGATTCCCGTGTCTGTAGGTAGCATCTACATTAATAGATGTGGGATCACATTTGTTAATGTTAGAGATAG
This sequence comes from Oryctolagus cuniculus, assembly GCF_964237555.1. Taxonomy (NCBI): domain Eukaryota; kingdom Metazoa; phylum Chordata; class Mammalia; order Lagomorpha; family Leporidae; genus Oryctolagus; species Oryctolagus cuniculus. The sequence continues at coordinate 20,757,959 of NC_091443.1, read as the reverse complement.
CAAAGATACTTGAGAGAAGTTATTGGGACATTTCTGGTTTTAAGAATAAATATTGGTGTCGGCGCTGTGGTGCAGTGGGTTAAGCCACAGCCTGTAGCACTGGCATCCCATATGAGTCCAGGCTGCTCCACTTCTGATCCAGCTCCCTTCTAATGTGGTTGGGAAAAGCAGCAGAAGATGGCCCAAGTGCCTGGATCCCTGCTACCCATGTAGGAGACCAAGATGAACCTCCTGGTTCCTGGCTTCGGCCTGGCCTAGTCCCAGCCGTTGTGGCTATTTGGGGACTGAACCAGTGGATGGAAGATCCCTCCCCCTCTCTCTCCCTCTTTCTCTGTAACACTGCCTTTCAAATAAATAAATAAATCTTTATAAATAAATTTTTTCAAATAAATAAAAAAGGAATAAATGCTGGAAGGCAGCGTTGTGGCTACTGCTTGCAATGCCAATATCCCTTACTGGAGCACTAGTTCAAGTCCTCATCCAACTTCCTTTCCGACTTCCTGCTTACGTGCCTGAGAAAGCTGCAGAGGATGGCCCAAGTCTGGCATCCCTGCCACCCACAAGGAAGACCCAGATGGAGTTCCTGGGTTCTGACGTTAGCCTGGCTTGACCCCCGCCATTGCAGCCATTTGGCGGAATGTACCAGTAGATGGAAAATTGATCTCTTTCTCTGTCTCCCCCTGTCTCTCCGTCACTCTTCCTTTTAAATAAATAAAATAAGCCTTAACAACAGAAGAAATGCTGGGTTAAAAACATTTGTTTCAGGAATAGCCACAGCAGCGTAGAGGGGCTGAAGGAGCCCACCGTGTGCCTGTAGAATGGCAGGCTGTGGAAGCTCGGGAAGCTTCAGACCGAGGCAAATGTTATGTCTGCAAGAGCCTGGCAGGAAAGCCTGCAGGTCATTGTCAAGTGCATGTCACTGGGGGTGCTGCTGTGGGGCCAGGATGAGGATGGAGCTGGCGCTTCTCCACTTGGCCTGGAGCAAGGGAAGGGAGAGGTGAGATTTTAGAGGGGAGGAGGGGGAGAAACTTCTCCCCTTTTTACTTCTTGGCTCAGAATTTCAGAGAGGAAATGGGAGAGGAAGATGAACCTCTCAGTGGCTGCCTGCCTGTCTGTTCTCCATGGAAAATAGGCACGCGCTAACTTCAGAGGTAGGCAAGGGCGGGGGATGCAGGGTTGCCCCAGCTGCCAGTCATGGGGGACAGGCATTTAGAGAAGAAGAAAGAGAGGGGAGAGGGAAGAGGGGAGGGGAGAGAGGGAGAGGGAGAGAGAGAGCAGGGATGAGGCAGGAAAAATGTAACTCAGAAAGGCTATGATTATGATTTTACTGTGTTTGGTTTTGGTCTGTACCTCTTTGCCTTAATATACATTCTATGAAGGCAATAATTTTGTCTGTTTTGTGTCTGGCATACCATAGGCACTCAATAAATGTTCTAAAAGCAAATGAAAAAACACATTGTACTGGTATGGCACAGCCGTTGCCTGGCTTCTGTTGCTTCTTGGTATTTAAATAAAGCTGCACGTGTTTGCCTTTTGACTTCGTGGATTTCATCTGCAGAACTCCGTGAACTTTTAAAACAGATTTGTCAATATTATGCTAAGTGATAGAAACCAGACACAAAAGGCCACACAGTGTATGATCCCTTTTATATGAAATGTCCTGAATGGGCAAATCCATGGATGCAGAGCAGATTAGTGGTTGCCAGGGGCTACAGGGAGGTGGGAACTGGGAGGGACTGTGGGTAGGGGTTTCCTTTCTGGGGTAATGGAATGTTCTGGAATTAGATAAGGTGATGGTTGCTCAACTCCATGAATACATTAAAACCCACTGAGGGGGAGAAAGAGAGTGTGTTCTTCTCACCCGCTATGGTTGACGCCTTGTATCAAAAGATAGATTTATACCAGAAAAGCATAGCAAATGTACTTAACCAAAGTCTTATGTGAGACAGCAACCTTCAGGAGGGAAGAGCCCGAGACCCAGGAGGACAGTGTGCTCTCGTCCTTGTGTTTCATAAGTGGACAGTGGTGCAACAGTGTGACTGCTGGAAGGGGAGCGTGGCCCCCTGGTGCTGAACGGGAGGAAATTAGCAAGGTCTGTTCATTCTCCTTGGTGTCTCTGTGTCTTCGGTCCTTGCCCCTGGGGACAGGACAGGGCACTGTCCCACGTGTCCTAGGACTGGATTTCAGAGGAGGCGGGGCAGAGGGTTCTTGGACGGCCAGCTCTCCCACAGCAAGGTGGGAGAAGGTCCGAGAATGACCTTCTTGCTTCTGTGCCTTTCTCAATTTGCAAGGTGCTGGGAGTAGCACGTCCTGAACCTGGACACCATTGAGCTGTACCCTTGGAAAGGGTGGATTTTGTGTTATGTGAATTATTTCTCAATAAAACTCTTATTAAAGAAAATACATATTTGTCATTGATTTGCCATGAGGTAGGAGTGGCTGTTTATTTTACTGGAGATAAAGTAAAGCAAGGTGTGTTAGCCAGGTGTTGTGAGGCAGAGAGTAGACATTGGAATCAGACACACCCAGTCTGTCTCCAGACTTCTTATAGCCCTGTGACCTAGGCAAGTTATTGCTCTGACCTTGTGGAGCCTTCTAACTCCCTTTGAAAAATGGGTATACTAACACTTAATGGGCATACTAACACTTTTTTTTTTTTAAAAAAAGACTTATTTATTTATTTGAAAGGCAGAGTTAGGAGGAGAAATGGAGGGAGAGAGAGAGAGAGAGAGAGCAAGCAAGCAATCTTCCATCCGCTGGTTCACTCTCTAAATGGCTGCAACAGCTAGGTTTGTGCAGGCATGAAGCCAAGAGCCAGGAACTTCATGCTGGTCTCCCACATGGGTGCAGGGGTCCAAACATTTGGACCATCTTCTTCTGCTTTCCCAGGTGCATTAGCAGAGCTGGGTCAGAGGTGGAGCAGCTGAGACTCGAACCAGCGCCCACATGGGATGCTAGTGGCACAGGTGGCTTATCCCTACTTCACAAGGCCAGCCCTGGGTATCCTAACACTGAAGACAGGGAGCTGTGGAGGAGGTCAGCTGCTCTAGCCACTGTACAGTGGCTGCTACTGGGCTTGATGGACTGACAAAGAACTTAGTCCTCTTCCCTTCCTCCTCCTCCCTCAGAAAAGTACCTGCAAAGTACCCAGGCTGGTGATGAAGTGAAGAATTTGCATCTGATCACAGAGCAGGACCCATTTCCTGGTGTCTAAAATAACGCACCACATCTTGAAACCCATTTTTCTGCAGTAGCTCGAGGTTGTTTGCCACAGTTTGCAGTGGAAAGTCATTGTCACTTGGTCTTCTTTCTCATCAAATCCAGGGCAAAGGCCTAACACTTACCGCCACGGATCCCCACCAGGGGCTGCAACTGCTCCAGAGTTGGTGCTGTGTCCCCAATTCTTTCTGAGAGGGCAGAGGCAGCCGGACAGAACTCATTCGTGTTTCCTACCTGCTGGGCAGCTCTGCAGCGTTCTCCTTCATACAGGGGCATGCTGGTCAGTGCTCAGTGATCAGTTAATTCAGTTCTTTGGGCCATAAAACACATACGGTTTGTAGTGTGCGCCAATTTCCATGGTGTAAATACTTCCACTGGGGCTGATTTCCAGCTGCCACGTGACATCGGTGAATGCAGATGTGCACGATTGGGTCTCTCAAGATGTGCCGTGGAACCCAGCCTGTCCCTGCCGTTGTTGGGTAATTAGACCAGCACTGCTCAGCAGAGCTTGTAGGCAGCTTCTGGGTGCAGCTACTTAGGAAGGAAGGAAGGGGTTGTCTCACGTGAATTTTCATGGCTTGATCCCTCCCTGGGGACTTCTGCCTCCTGAGAACTAGCACGGGACACACAGCATTATTAGCTGGGGGCTAGAGTTGGGAAGCTGCACAGAACTTTATTAGAGAGTGGTTGGAGCTCAGACTAAGCCTGTTTTGGAGATATTTTTAACGGTGTGTGAAGTTGTGTTGGAGACAGCACGTTCGGTGTATTCAGAAAGCAACAGACATGACTGCTGGCAGCCCAGAGGAACTGCACATATGCATGTTTGACAAGGTCAAAACCACATAACTAGTGCCTAAGGATTACAGGATGCGTGCTAATGAGGAAGGCAAAGGGGTTTGGCATGTTGGGGCCTCTCACACAGCAGTTATGCAAACCAAAGTAACAAAGCCCCCAGTCCTCCCGTGGGTTGATCCATCTCCTTTGGGTGACAGGTTACGCATGGAATACGTTTCTGGAAGAAAGAGCAAATATTGATTGAGGTGGTTATGGGGGTAATCTTGGATGCTGGGATTATTTAGCGATTTCAGGAGAGGACGTGGGGTGTAGGAGAGCTTGTTTGCCATGAGAATGATGATTTGGTTTGTATCCATCTAGTCAAGGACGGTAAGCAAGTTAGAGCAACCAAACTGCTGTCACAGATAAGCTCACGCAAGTTTCTCCTGACTGGTGGAAAAGGGAGCAGCTGTACTTCCAGTAGCTGTGCGGAGACCCAGGTTGGCAGGGGCTCAGCTATGACCTGGCTACACCTGACTTCTTCTTTTTAATTAATTAATTAATTTTTTTGACAGGCAGAGTAGACAGTGAGAGAGAGAGACAGAGAGAAAGGTCTTCCTTTGCCGTTGGTTCACCCTTCAATGGCCGCCACGGCCGGCACACCGCGCTGATCCGATGGCAGGAGCCAGGTACTTCTCCTGGTCTCCCATGGGGTGCAGGACCCAAGCACTTGGGCCATCCTCCACTGCACTCCCTGGCCACAGCAGAGAGCTGGCCTGGAAGAGGGGCAAGCGGGACAGAATCCGGCGCCCCGACGGGACTAGAACCCGGTGTGCCGGCGCTGCAAGGCGGAGGATTAGCCCAGTGAGCCGCGGCGCCGGCCTACACCTGACTTCTAATGCTTTCTTGCCATCAGCAGCCAGCCAGCAGAAAGGTGGAAAGGAAGTACGTTGGAGGGTGCTTCAAAAGCCCATGGAAAATGGAATTAAAAGATAACTTTATTCTAGTGCAAGAATTTTTTTGATATCCTTGCATACTTTTTTCATAACTTGCATTTTCCATAAACTTCCAGAAGACCCCTACCGGAGAAGGCATGTCTGCTTTTACACCACATCCATTCCTGTGTGGGCTCCATTTTGCCAGTGAGAGGATTCTTGAATGAGATGAGCATTAAGTGGAGACCTCCTATCTGTGATAAGTTCTGTGAATTAGACAACTGAGCAGTCCCTGGCTCTACATTACAGACAGGGAAATAGTACGTTATAGAGAGGAACAAGATCTTTGGTGAATGGTAAGCTCCATCTGCCACGCATGAGCAATGATTTTGTGGTAGAAATGGTGCTAAGCACTTTTCTTTTGAGGGTGCCTTTACTGAGACAAGCTAGGTAATTGTGTTTTCTTTCCAAGAAAGCTTGATGTTAGTCAAGTCTGTGATTTGTGATTTTCTCTACTAAGCCAACAGGGCATAGTGAATTGCACTGATCTCTCTGTACCCAGTAGGACAGTTCTGGAGGGTGTGGCCTCTCAGGACTGGGGTGGGGGCCATCACCTGCAGGCCCTCGCTGGGCTCTTGCTAACTCCACTGACTTACTCATCATTGTCCTGGGGATTTTTTTTTTTTTTTACAGGCAGAGTGGACAGTGAGAGAGAGAGAGAGAGAGAAGGGTCTTCCTTTTGCCGTTGGTTCACCCTCCAATGGCCGCCGAGGCCCGTGCGCTGCAGCCGGTGCACCGCGCCTATCCGAAGGCAGGAGCCAGGAGCCAGGTGCTTCTCCTGGTCTCCCATGGGGTGCAGGGCCCAAGCACTTGGGCCATCCTCCACTGTACTCCCTGGCCACAGCAGAGAGCTGGCCTGGAAGGGGGGCAACCGGGACAGAATCTGGTGCCCCAACCGGGACTAGAACCTGGTGTGCCGGCGCCGCAAGGCGGAGGATTAGCCTATTGAGCCGTGGTGCCGGCCGTCCTGGGGATTTTTATAAAAGCGAGCATGAGTAACAGTTAAGATATCCAGCAATTATTGGTAAAAATAAAGGACACCCCTGCCCACAGGCAACTGAAGCCACCTGCTAAGAATTGAATCCTCAAGTATTTCTTTCCATGTTCAGAGTTCTTGGAAGATTTATTTCTTTAGTTTCCAGCCTGGAAGACAATGGACAGTGCACATATTGAAAGCTGACTTTTTGCCTAGGGGGAACATCTGTGCCTCAGCATTTAGTGGAGCAGTGACCAATGTCATTTGCTCTCCTTGTACAGAAAAGCAGACAGTTAGCTGAGCATGCGGCCATCAGCGTAGACTTCAGGTGGATCACCAGGTAAGGGCCAGTGCTGATGGCCAGAGACTGGCAGAGAAGGGCCATGGTCATGGCTTACCTGTGTGAGCACCAAGCACGAGTCCTCCGTGGTTCTCAAGGTAGTCCTCAGCTCCGTGTCCATGCATGAAGACTGGCAACTTCCTGCACCTGGAGTTCTTTGGAGGAGGTTCCAAAGGTTCCCCCTTTCTAGGGTCTTTTATGACTTCTGGGATTGTTGTCCTTTGTGAAATCAGAGGGGGTGTCACCCTCAGATCATGAGTGTCCAAATCCCAGAGGTTGGACCCTTCTGGAGTTAACGCCAACCAGAGCTGTCTCATTGCTGGGCATGTGGTTTGCCACAGAGCTGGTTTTCTCCTACAGAGTGAGGGTGAGGAGTTGGATGACTCCATAGGGTTCTAGGAATGTGAATTTGCCTGAAAGTTCTCCAGGTAGCCTGGTTTCATGAGGTCTTCACTGACTAAATGCATTTCTTGCTCTGTTAGGGTCTTAACAACCCAGAGTCTTATGCAGACAGACAAGACGAAGACATTGAACTTCGTCTGTGGTATGTTTGGGAGTGACAATTAGCCCCCCTTTTAGTATTTCCCTTACCAGAATAGTTAAATGCGGAAGAATCCTGGGGACCATCTGTGTGTGCATGTAGATAGCACTCACACATGAGCTCTAATAGGTTGATTGGGCCTGTCCAGAGAGTCATGTTGAGAATTCTGATATTGTATCTGCATTCAGTATGAAAAGCTATTGCGATCAAATAGCAATGTCTGCACGAGTTCCTCTTTGTTGGCAAAGACCAGTGTGTCACTTACTTGAAGCAGGATATTATCCCAAGACCCTCTAGAGGTTATGGGGTGCTGGTGGTGGGTGGGAGCTCCAGGGATCAAGGCATCAGATGGTTGTTGGGCAAATTTTTCCATGGCTGAATTCCAGGAAAATTTTCCCTGATATGGTTCTGTTGTTTAAAGTAAGCCTGTTCCCTCCCAGGGCTTTTGAAAGGAGGCATGTCTAGATGACTGGGTGGAGGGGCACCTGGGAGGAGAGATAATTTTTTCTCATTAAGATCCAGTTTATGCCACCAGTTCCTGAGCTTACTTTTCCCCCATGGACTTGGGGAAAGGGTGTGTGCCTCCCTGCAGTGCTTTTAAGCTGAACTTCAAAGCAGTATGAAACAGACCACTCTATCTCTTTTCCTGCTTGGTCTCCATGGAAAATTGGTGAGATCTGACCCCCTCCCAGTGTCCAGAGTCTCTCCCTAGAGCTTTGTGTGCCCCAGATGCAGAACTCAGGGAGAGCAGAGAGTGTAGGTGACCAGTGGGGACAGCTGTGCTTCATGGGGTCTTGTTCTAGGAAGTGCAGTACCTGTCATTAGATGTTGTTGGATTTGTTGGCACCTGACCCGAGCCCCCTTGTTCCACTCTGAACCTCAGCCATGGACAGTTCTTGCAGAGGCTCAATGTCTCTCTGCCTGAGAACGTTCTTTGCAGCACTCTCTGGGGACAGACGTGGGGTGCTAGGGAGCTAATGCCCGAGGAGCAATGCTCAACCATTAAGCGACAGCAGCAGTGGGTAAATCCTCCAGATTGCCCCCAGCCCTGAGAGTGACCAGCTCTGAGGGGTGTTCTACCTGATCCCTAACAGAGTTGCAGCTGTCTGCAGTGTCTTGCCTCCCTGTCCCCTCCTGGTTTTCTAGCTCAGTCCTTGTGCTTTCTGGTCACCTCTAAGCAAACATTTATACCCTGCTCCTGGTCTCAGGGTCAGTTTGTGGGGGGCCCTGAGTGGCCAGGAGCCTCCCGAGGGCTGCAGCCTGCCTGTGTCCTCTCTGTTGGTTGGTGGTAGGTGCTTGTCCAGCTGAGGGTTTGTCTTCTCCAGGCTGGGAAGCATCACACATGAACAGAGCCAGACTCACAACCTGATGGCCATGTTGGATCAGCTCAGACAAATGGCGTTGTTACTAAGCACAGCAGTTGCCTTGGCAGGAAGAAGGGTGAGCGCTCAGCCTCCGGACAGACCCCGCCCTCTCACCAAGGCACCTGTGTGTGGTTCTGTGTGTGGATCAGAATCCGAGAGTGTCTGCACTCAGCCTCTTTTCCTTGTGAAAAATCAGTGTCCTCATTCACTTTGGGGAACCAACAACCCATCTCCTAGGAGATGCCACATCCCGGGGCCCATGGCTTTGCCTGCCAAGCACAGGCACCTTCAACTGTGTCACAGACAAAGAGGACTGACCTCTTCAGCCATAGCTGAAGTTGAACAGTGTGACTGATCAGATGCTTTTGTCTGCCCCATTTGTAGGAGACAAAGCTGGGAGGTAACCATCTCGTCCCCCAGTGTGGGTTAGAGCCTGTGAGCATCACTTTGACCTTTGGCTCCTGCCATTTGATGACAAGCACAGGGCCAGGCTCGGGGGTGTGGTATTGGCAAGGACCGGAGAAAAGAGGCCGGAGGGGAAGACAGGATCCCTTTGGGAAAGACAGGTTCATACTTGAGAAAGGGCAGGTGCTGCTTTTCTGGCCTGATTACAGCAGCTTTTCTGGGCCTTCCTCCCGCTGTGGTGCTTCCCCGCTGTGCTCCCTGTGCCTTCTTCCCTGCTCTGGGTGCCTCTCCATTCTTGCAGCTATGCTGCAGTGGCAGGAAGCTGGAACAGGAGTAGAGCAGGAAGTCCAGGCACTCCTGTGTGGGACGTGGGCATCCTTTCCAGTCTCTTAACCACCAGGCCCTGCCCACCCTATTTCTGTTCTTAAGATAAGAAGAGCTCACATAACTTTCTAAGATCACACAAGGAGCAGGGTCAATATATATATATATATATATATTTTTTTTTTTGACAGCCAGAGTTAGACAGTGAGAGAGAGAGAGACAGAGAGAAAGGTCTTCCTTCCATTGGTTCACCCCCCAAATGGCCACCACAGCTGGCGTGCTGCACCAATCCGAAGCCAAGAGCCAGGTGTGCTTCCTCCTGGTCTCCCATGCAGATGCAGGGCCCAAGCACTTGGGCCATCCTCCACTGCCTTCCCAAGCCACAGCAGAGAGCTGGACTGGAAGAGGAGCAACCAGGACAGAACTGGTGCCCCGACCAGGACTAGAACCCGGGGTGCCAGTGCCACAGGTGGAGGATTAGCCTAGTGAGCTGCGGTGCCGGCCAGGAGGCAATATTTTTCAAGCAATATTTATCCAGCGCCTGCTACGTGCTCCCTCTGCAGCAGGAAAGTCAGCTAAAAATCCAGGAAGGAAACTTACAAACTCTCAGATAGTAATTAGTGCCATGCCTGTAATTAAAGTAGCCTGGATTGAGGAGCCATCCAGTGACAACTTTAACCTGGGCGGTCAGAGAAGGAAGGCTTCTTGTAGGAGGTGACATCTAAGCTGCAACTTTAAAGACAAGGATCCAGCCTAACAGATGATGGAGAAGAGAAATTCTGCAAACTGCTGGGCTATACGAAACAGTCAAGGCAGGAACAGAAAGGAGAGACAGAGAGACAGACACAGAGAGAGAGGCAGAGAGAGACAAAGACAGAGACAGACTGACTGACTCCAGGAGAGGAGGGGAGGGGATGCAGAGTCCTCCAGAGTCTCTCACTGAACATTCTCCATTTAATGCAGCTCTTTTACAACACAGAGGGGTCCTGAGACCCCTCTGTAGAAACCAAGGCGACAAGGAGCCTTCTTACCTTGTGTTGTCTGCCCCCTGAGGAGGGCTTGGGATTAGCAATGTGAGCAGGACCACAGCTCCCAGGCCTGAGCCTCTGCCCTGTCTGCTAGTCCCTCTGACCTCATCCAGGAAGCCCAGCAGTGCTGGGTGGGAGCCCCCTAGAGGTGTGATAGGCGGGCTTTGAATCAGCCCTGCACCACCTCCATTTCCTGGCAGGGCAGGGCCCGGGCAGCCGCCCCGGGACTCAGTGCCAGCGCCTCTCATGGAGGAACAGTGAGACTGATCACGTGATGTTTTGCAAAGGAAACGTGACGTGGGCTGAGATTGCAGCTCGCGGCCTCTCAGGCCCAGGCTCGTCCCAGTAGCAAAGCTCGCGTCTCCTCCTGAGAGTGTTTCTAGGAAACCCCAGGGTGTGAAACGGTAGTGCCAGATGTTCTAGTAAAAGGAACACCTCCCAGAACAAATAATAACAGTAACAGAAGGGCAAATTAATCCTGGAGGTAGGAGAGAGCGAGTGGGCTCGCAGGCAGCCGGTGTTCTGGACCGATTCCATCTGCCACACGGCTTATTTCTTTTTATCCTCTGCTCCTTCTCTTCCGGTGATTTAGGGAACCAGCCCTTGTGAATGGCCCAGGTACCAGTCACAAAGAGGAAAGCAGCTGGAGTGAGGGCGTTGGCAGCCACCCACGAGCCACACACTTCACACATTAAGAACGTGCTTCTGACGGAGCGTGCAGACCACACGGCCAAGGCAAAGCTCACCCTCTGGGCCTTAAGCTATGATTCTGTGCTCTGCAGGGTGAGAATGCACGGCACATTCAGTCAACAAAGTCCCAGGGTGCTCAGATGGAGCAGCTGTCCCCAGACAGAGAGGTGTGTGTGTTGCCCTGAGGGACAGATGCCCAAGAACCGCAGGAGTGCGTGCACAGTAGGCTTGGGTACTGCACAAGCAGGCCCGGAGAACTGCCGTGTCCACACCATCCCAGTGCGAGCCTGGATCTCCCTTTAAACTGAAGTTTTAAGAAGTTCTGATCAAACCCGTCTGGGCAGGAGTCAGGGTTTCCACGGGAGAAGCTCATGTTGTCTCCATGTGTTTGGCGATGGGAAGGACAGGGACTGTCTCACAGGTCTCCATGGGATCCAGGGCCTCAATGGACAGTGACTCAGTTGTTCCCTGCACAAAGATGTTTGTCGGAAACCCAGCCAGCGCTGTTGGCAAAGCTGTGATTTTGGGGTAGGGATGTCAGCCCCAGGAGAGGACACATCTTAAAAGTGGGTTCCTCCAGGAGGAGGCCTATTTCTGATTCTCACAAAGGTGGTGTTGTATTGACACATGGTCAAGAAAAATCCTTTTCTTACCTCTTGTTTATGCCTCTTCAATCCCTTTCTTTGTAAAATGCTTCCAAAAAACGACCTCTGGGATGATCATAGGTGATGTCCAAAACAAGGATCAGCACTGAAATAAGCCTGCGAGATGCTAGGTTAACCACAGAAGGATTCCCTGTAACTGGAGGATTTCTCAGACATCGACGACATGACCTGCATTATGAATCTCCCCCAGCTGGTTTGGGCTGAGCGGAATTCCCCACACATACATGACTGCTGGGACTTGAACGGTGGTTTCCTCGCCCAAATTCAGGCTACAGTTCCCAAGGCTGCAGTAGGGAGGGTGTGGTCTTTGTGTGGGTGATTCTGTTGTGAGGGCTCTGCCCTAAGGCCTGGGATTTGCATTCTCATTAAAGGGTTTCAGGGGGGGAGAGTGTGCCCTTTCTGCTCTTCTGTTTCCTGCCATTGAAGGACACAGTGGCCATCCCAAGGAAGGTCAACAGTGGCAAGGCGCCGTTTTGGAAACGGGAGACCAGGTCCGCCTGCAGGCACCTTGATCCTGGATTTCCCAGCCTTTGGAATTTTGGGAAATAATTTCTGTTATTTGTAAACTACTGTTACTTTGTTGTATCAGCACAAAGGGGCTAATAAATCTCCGTGGGTGCATGTCATGGAGGACCAGTGTTCTGTGAACACTTGTGGCACTGTCTGAAGATATCCATGCTTCATTCCTTGGCTTTCCTGGTGAAGAGGTCACTGTGTGTTTTATCAAATAGGAGTGGGTCAGCATAAAATTCCTTCCACAGCCTTGATTCCCTGACAGTCATGGCCTCCCTGGGGAGGGAGACATCATGGCGTCACGCAAGCACGAGCGGGTCCTGGAGGGTACACTAGGGCTTACACATGGGGAGTAGGGAGAGCTCTCTGGAGGGGTGCTTGTGGTGTAACCACCACTGGACAGGACCTCCTTCATTGCTAGTATCTTTCAAGCGTCAACCACCAAATGGCTCCTTGGGAACTCAGAGATTTGGGTGATACTGTTCCAGGAGAATAGGCAGAGGTAGCAGAGAAAAATATCCATTCTGAAAAAGACCATGAATTATAGTTGGCAATAAGGAGCCATCCAGACAATAACTCCTGACTTCTTTGACATGAATCTTCCAAATATGGAAAAATGTGTGTCATTTCCCACCCCAAACCCACCAACCAAGAAACAAAAAAGGTCAGATGTTCTACGGCCTTCCACTTCTTTCCCATATGCCTCACTGGGATCATCACAGGACTGAGAGGAGTGTATGAAGGGCTAAAGCATTTCCAACCAGACCCGTGGGCCATGGCTCTCCTTATGGCCCCAAGGACATGTAACCCAGGAGAGTAAAGAGGGCCTGGGTGTCAGGTGGGTCCTGGCTTCATTAGTACAAATCCTTGCACTGGCCATCGGTAGTTAGGGGACAGCCTGGACCCCAGCACAGAGGAGAATTTGAGGAAATGCTCTATGGGTAATTACTGCACCTGGAAAGCTGAAGAAGCGCAGGCTTCCAGGGCTTCTGAGGGGTGCGAGTTGGAGAGACGCCTCCAGCTCAACCGCATGTTGAGATTCTGAGGATCTTTCTTCTAAATTCAGATAGAATTGCATGTTATTTTATTTTACTCATTCAAGTCTGTGATTCATGCAAACTGGAAGCATCCTGACCCAGAAAATCGCCAAAAATATAGCAGTTACCACTATTTTTTGCTAAAATATTCATTTTGGCTCATCTCTTATGGATCTGGAACTAGTAAAAAAATTTAAGGAACATCACAGAATAATAATAATCATGACACACCATTGAGAGGTATTTCTGCTTTTGTGTTTGAAGAAGGGAAGCTTTTTTACACTGATTGGAAAAACAGATGAATTCAAATGCAAATCCTTTTGCATACATGTGGGATTAGAGAAGGTATACATTATAACGATGTGAAAACCCATTTAAATTTGGCTGTATTTGTCTTTCCGGGTTTTTACTCACATCTATTCTCCATGTATTTGCAAGCTTGATAATGAAGAATTTGGTGAGCTTTAAAAGTAATTTTCCTTTTTTTTGCCCTGAGCTAGCTCCATGGAAGAAGTTCTGTAGATTCATGAGGAGAATGACCATGTATTTTGGCTTGCCTGGACAGTCCTGCTTAGTGTTTGTTGATAGATTAGTGATTGTTAATTATTTTTAACTCCCCACGTCACTCTCCTAAGCATCCCATTTGGATGATGAATTACATGACCTCCCTGCTAACAAGCGGGAGAAGTGAGCAGGTAGAAGAAATGGCACTGCTGATAAACCTCTGTAGATAGATGCGTTTTAGAGAATTACAGGCAGTCAGCGGTCTGTATATCAGCTGCATGTAAGAGGATGATTAAGGACAGAATGAAGATCCAAATGAAAATGAAATGCAGTGGTATGAGCTTCAGGACAGATGAAGAGAAGCACCCTGGAGGGGTGGGGGCCGATTGTAGAGACACCTGGAGGAGGCAGCTCTGAGGCTGGAGCAGCTATGGCTGCACCAGAGGCTACATGGTAGCAAAGCCCACTAACTAACAAGTTTCTTGCAATTCTGATATTTTGTTACCCATCAAATTCTATACCTAAAAATAATACTGACAGAAGCTCAGGAGGCAGGAGACAGTTGTTGGCCCTGTATGTCACCCTGCCATTATAGAGAATCTGTTCTCTGATGTGAGATTCAAAGTCCTCTCCCAGACTCCCTTATCACACTCAAAGACAAGCGCCTTTGCTGGCTGCTGAGTAGGGCAGACTATTTGCGGGCACTTGAGCTCCAACCCCCATGCCATCTACTGCAACCTGCCCTGCCACTGCCAAAAATGACAAAAGTCATTCTGCTAGTTATCAATTTTGTCTTCACTGATTTTGTCTTAAGTTCACCCATCCGCCCTCAGCATGTAGGATGTAATAATCGATGGACTTCCTTTACTCCTTTCTCCTTTACCGTGAACACAGTTAACCTCTTGTTAGAATGTCCTGGATGGATATTCTTCTAAAAACTTTCTTTGTATAAGTAAGCATACACATATGAGACAGGGCACCCAGAAGAGTCCCTGCCTGTTGCCCTAACCTGGAGCTGAGGTCCAGGTCCTGCTGAAGAGGCCATAGCCATCCTCTCTGAATAGCAGACAGGTCACTGTAGTGCCTGCCAGGTGGAAATCCAACCTGTCAATGCCTCAGAAAGCTGTTCGTGGGGAAGCCTCAGCAGAGGCACTAGACTACATTAAAACAAACAAACAAACAAACAAACAAACAAAACAACTGCTCAAGATTAATTCTAAGGAAACCTCCTGCCCATGGGTGCTGTTGCCAGTCTCACACTAGAGAAGCTGGGTGCTGGTGCAGAACAAGCTGCTTATGCTACAGGAGCCTGCTGGGGTAGCACTCAGAGTACAGGGAGCAAGAGCCCCCGCACCCTGTAGTATCTTTCCAGTACTCTCCATTGGCAATGCTGCCATGACAGCAGGCCAGGACAAATAGTTACTAGGTCCAGAACTATTTATATTGAATAAGCAAAAGGAAGAATTTGGAGCCATGAAGTAAGAAATCAAGAAGTGGAACATGTAGGTTCAGAAGTGTGTCACTAGAACGGAGAGGGATTTGTCCTATTGTCTTCTGGTTGCTTGTGGTGCTGGGGGGAAGTCTGAGGACATTCTACTGTAAGGGAGCTTCAAAAAGTTCATGGAAAATAGAATTAGGATGATGTGAATTTTCTGTGACCTTTTGTATTTATTAATGAGTAATCTTTTTGTTCCTCTCTGTGATGTTTTAGAATTTTTTCCTTTAGTGTCCCGAAATTCCATCAGTATGTCTAGATGTCAATTTTTTTTCCTAATTTGTTTCCTTGAGACTCTGTATGTCCTTCCAATCTAAAGACTTGACTCTTTAGCTGAGAAAATGCTTATATTCATGTATCTGTTTGTTATTTCCTTGTGACAATTACTGATGTCTCTTTGTTGAACTCCTAATCAGCAGACTTTGTCCAACAGGATTGGTCCTCTCTGTCTTTTCAGCTCTCTTCTCAAATTTTCTCTTTGTTTTTCATTTTAAAGTCTAAGAAATTTCTTTGACTTTGTATTATAGATCCTCAACCCAGCCTTGGCCATGATTGTGTGGATATTCCACCTCTCTGTTGAATAATTTATTTTGACAATAATTTTTTAAGATTTTATTTATTTATTTGACAGAGAGTTACAGACAGTGAGAGAGAGACAGAGAGAAAGGTCTTCCTTCCATTGGTTCACCCCCCAAATGGCCTAAATGGCTGGAGCTGCGTCTATCTGAAGCCAGGAGACAGGTGCTTCCTCCTGGTCTCCCATGCAGGTGCAGGGCTCAAGCACTTAGGCCATCCTCCACTGCCCTCCCGGGTCACAGCAGAGAGCTGGACCAGAAGAGGAACAACTGGGACACGAACCGGCACCCATATGAGATGCCAGCCAGCACTGCAGGTGGAGGATTAACCTAGTGTACCATGGTGCTGGCCCCAATAATATTTTAAATATCTGTAAATACTCCCTTTTTTCTGAAGTTTTATTTTCATAACCACATCCTTTTAAATTTTTTCTTTTTTTAAACTTTTATTTAGTAAATTTAAATTTCCAAAGTACAGTTTATGGATTACAATGGCTCCCCTCCCATAACTTCCCTCCCACCCGCACCCCTCCCATTTCCCGCTCCCTGTCCCATTCCATTCACATCAAGATTCATTTTCTTTTTTATTATTTATTTATTTGTTTATTTTTTGACAGGCAGAGTGGACAGTGAGAGAGAGACAGAGAGAAAGGTCTTCCTTTTGCCATTGGTTCACCCTCCAATGGCCGCCGCAGCCGGCGCGCTGCAGCCGGCACACCGTGCTGATCCGATGGCAGGAACCAGGTGCTTATCCTGGTCTCCCACAAGGTGTAGGACCCAAGCACTTGGGCCATCCTCTACTGCACTCCCTGGCCACAGAAGAGAGCTGGCCTGGAAGAGGGGCAACCGGGACAGAATCCGGCGCCCCGACCGGGACTAGAACCTGGTGTGCCGGCGCCGCTAGGCGGAGGATTAGCCTAGTGAGCTGCGGCGCCGGCCAAGATTCATTTTCAATTATCTTTATATACAGAAGATCAATTTAGTATATATTAAATAAAGATTTCATCAGTTTGCACCCACACAGAACATGAAGTGTAAAATACTGTTTGAGTACTAGTTATAGCATTAATTCACATTGAACAACACATTAAAGACAGAGATCCCACCTGAGAAGTAAGTACACAGTGACTCCTGTTGTTGACTTAACAATTTGACACTCTTATTTATGGCGTCAGTAATCTCCTTAGGCTCTAGTCATGAGTTTCCAAGGCTATGGAAGCCTTTTGAGTTCACTGACTTCAATCTTATTTAGACAAGGTCATAGTCAAAGTGGAAGTTCTCTCCTCCCTTCAGAGAAAGGTCCCTCCTTCTTTGATGGCCCGTTCTTTCTTTCTACTGGGCTCTCACTTGCAGAGATCTTTCATTTAGGTGGTGGTGGTTGTTTTTTTTTTTTTTTTTTTTTTTTTTTGCCAGAGTGTCTTGGCTTTCCATGCCTTAAAATACTCTCATGGTCTCTTCAGCCAGATCCGAATGCCTTAAGGGCTGATTCTGAGGCCAGAGTGCTGCTTAGGACATCTGCCATTCTATGAGTCTGCTGTGTATCCCACTTCCCATGTTGGATCGTTCTTAAAGGTTTTATTTGAGAGAGAGTTACAGAGAGAGGGAGAGACAGAGAGAGAGGCCTTCCATCCACTGGTTCACTATCCAAATGCCACAATGGCCAGCACTGGGCCAGGATGAAGCTAGGAGTCAGGAGCTTCTTCTGGTGTCCCACGCAGGTGCAAGGCCCCAGGCACTTGGGCCATCTTCTACTACTTTCCCAGGCTGTAGCAGAGAGCTGGATCAGAAGAGAAGCAGCTGGGACATGAACTGGTGCTCATGTGGAATTCTGGTGCTGCAGGCAGAGGCTTAGCCTACTACTCCACAGTGCCAACACCCTATATTCTTATTTTATGGAGCAACATCCTCTCAAATCTTCCTGGGCCCCAACTGAGAATTTTAAGTTTTCGTCCATCCTTTGAATTTTCTGTTTTCCCAAGTATTCAGTTGTTTTGTCAATGTATTTGTTTCTTCTGTTTCATAACATTGATTTTCCTTAAAAAAAAATCTAGCTTTTTTGAGCTTCCTTTGATTTATGAAGGAAGGACTAGACTGATTGTGATAGGGGTTGATGTGGGCTTCCTTTATCGTTGTGTGGGAAAGTTCTTCCAACAGATCCTGAATAGGATGGCAGATTTTAGGTTCTGTGCAAGGAAGTGAGGTGTTCCAGAAATCAGCCCCTGGGTCCTCCAGCTCCAGGGGCACAAATGCAGTCCTCGGAGGTGAGAACCAAGGAGTGTCCATCCCAACCCTTAGTAGAAGATGAGACTCAGCATCCCAAGGGCTCTTTCTTGAAATCCTCTACCTGAATTTTCCAATTGTAAATCCCTCTTATTCTCTCTCCCTCTCCCTCCCTCCCTCTGTGTGTGTGTGTGTGTGTGTGTGTGTTAGGGATTAATGGATTAACTAACTGGTTATCAGTCACCTACTTTGAAAGTTGTCAGACTCCTCCCTTTTTTTAGTATCCTATATTCAAAAGCAGTAACTTACTGAGTCTTGTTTTCTCTGCTGACACTTTCATTTTACTATGATGTTAGAGGTACCGTGGAGTATTAATGAGAATACCCATGTAGGATAAATTTTTAAAAGCGTGTCAAAGGATGTTTGGTCTTGGCTTTGAGAATTGCTGGCTCGGCAGATGGAAGTGGTTGTGTTGACGCAGTTATTAGCCATCTCAAAGTTTTGAGAACAGTAGAGTCCTGGTCTCCTCCCCGCTCCACCTTCCAGTCACTTCCTGGAAGCAGCCATTAGGCAGGGTGAGAAGGGTCTTGGACAACTGTCACCCTCACCCTGGGTCTCTGTGTGGTCCTAGGTACTGAGCACAGCTGTTCCTACTGAGAGCTTCCTGGGGGGCCAGGTACTGACCAGATCCCCCAGTGCAGGTTTCTATTCGCTTCTTACAGCTCCATGATAGTAGTGCCGCCATCACCCCTAGGCTGACAGAGGCTCAGAAATGTACACTACAATGGTCGCACAACTCTGTGAATAGACTGGAAACCACTGAATTATTTGCTTCAAATGGCGTACTTTATGGTCTATAAATTATATCTCAATAAAACTGTTAGTTTTTTTTTTTCCAATCTGAGGTGAAAGTGATTGAAGTTATAAACAAGGTTAAGCATCTTTTCTTATGTTTAGTGGTGATTTTTCTTTATATTTTCTTGTTTTATTCAGTTAAAAATTGGGTTGTTGGCCTTCCTGATTCATAAGAACTCAAGGTTTGTCTATCGTGTATGGCGCAAATATTTTCCCATGTTGCTGTTTGATTTTTAAATTTTATTCATTTTCTTTGTGCCCAGCAGAAAATGCCAATGTTTAGTAAGGTAAATTAATCAGATTTCCCTTTATGAGTCTAGGACTTTAAGACAGGACTGCAAGGGCCCTCTTAATCCCATTATCAGCCTCAGGACAATTAGAAAAAAAGAAAGCACTCCTGCTTTACTCTATTACATTTATGATTTCTCTTTAAAATGTTGGACATTTTACCCATCTGGCTTGGGAGTAATGTGTAGGAATCTAACCTGTTTTTCTTCCAGATGGTTGACCAGCTGTTCTAACATCATTTAATGATTAATATATCTTAGGCTTATCCTTAAAAATGTCACCTCTACCATATATTAAAGCCCCATATGTGTTTGGTTTTATGTTTACACGCTTTATTCAATTTCACGGATGTTCCTGTCAGTTCATTCCTCAATACCAACCTCTTTTATTGCTGTAGCTTTAAATTCAATTTAAAACATGATAAAGTGAGTTCTTGTCCCTTTTGCTTCTGAGGATTTTCATGGTTGTGTCTTATGTTCATTTTTAAAACAGATGACTTTAGTTTAAATGATTAAGTTCCAATAAAAATCTTGTTGGGATTTTTATTTGATTGCATGGGATTTATATATTTAATTAGAGACTACTCCCTCCATGGTTAAAAGATGCTCCCCTTCCAGGTTTTCTTCAAGCTCCTCATAGTCCCTTCTTGTTCCCTTCCCTGTTTGTCTCATGACTCCCAGAGTCAGGTCATTGGAAGCAGGACTATACAGTTTATTAGCAAAACTGGCACACGTTTGAGGTTAAACAAGTTCCTATTGATAATTGTGCTGGGACAACAGGTGTAGACCAGCCAAACCGGACACATGGTCCCCCTTATGAATGGCCTTTTTCCAATTTACAATTTTTCCCCTTTTTAATCTTATCCATTGCCACAGTATCAACTAAAACCTGCATGTTAATGATTCCAAAATTTGCCTTCAGATTCTCCCTTGTGCTCCTAAACTATAGTTCTAACCCTAGGCCAGATATCTCATCCACACACTCTGTCACTTCAAACTCAAGTTGGCTTCATCTTCCTTTCCAAATGGGCATGCCCTTCCTGTTTCCCAGTGAGCTCAGTATTTAGAGTTGGATGCCTTGCTAGGATCTGAGACTCATCCCTCTCCCTCTCTTCTCCAGTTGGTCCATTTCTACTGTTGGAATAACTTCTGAAACCAAGTCCATGTCCCATCAGCACTATTATTGTCTTTACCAGGGGCCTCATCATCCCTTTTCTGGGTTATTACAACAGTTTATTTTTTGGTCTTCCTGCCCCAAGACCTTTCTCACTACAGCCCAGTGTCCAGTCTCCCATCAGGATGAAAACATAAGCCTGACACTTGTTCATCTGTTTAAAGACCTGTGCTGCTCGCAACTTGCCAGATTCCTGGTTACAGGTGTGACTGCGAGACCCTTGCAACCTGGTTCCAGCCTCCAGTGTCGGCTCTCCCCTCTCTCTGGCATGCTGTACTCCAGCCCCACTAATGCTCATCCTGCAGCCCACAACGCCCAACACCGTCACTCCCTGCAGATCCACCTCTGCCCAGTTCGAGCTCACCACAAAGCCCTTCCTGTTCTTTTGACCAAAATACATTGCCACAAAGGAGGGAAAGCCTTGCTGCTTTGTGGAGCCTCCCCTCATTTCTCCAAAGTAGTGAACTCTGTTTCCAGTGTCCCTGCAGCTCCTCTTCAGACCTCCCACCCACCTGTCACATGGTGACTCCTCTGTTTATTTCTCCTTCATGTTCCCAGCTGGCTGCAGTTTGTGACTCTGTGAGTTCCACTTAGAATACAGTCTTCCTTATTATTATTAATATAAATTAAGATTAGTAGTAGTAGGATTTATATAGGAAGACTTGCTTTATCTGGGTGTCACTGTAGACCCTTCAGAGATATCTCCTTTAAACTTTAAAATACCCTAGCAAGAAAGGCTTTTCTTTACCCATTTTTACTCAGAAGGAAGTTAAGGTTGAAAGACATTGAATACCTTTATTTTTAAAGATTTATTTATTTGAAAATCAGTTACACAGAGAGAAGCAGAGGCAGAAAGAGAGAGAGACAGACAGACAGACGTAGAGAGAGAGGTCTTCTATCTGCTGGTTCACTCCCCAACTGGCTCCAACAGCCGAACTGAGCTGATCTGAAGACAGGAGCCAGGAGCCTCCTCCGAGTCCCCTACATGGTGCAGGGACCCAAGCACTTGGGCCATCTTCTATTGCTTTCCCAGGCCATAGCAGGGAGCTGGATCAGAAGTGGAGCAGCTAGGTCTCGAACCTGTGCTGGCCTTACCTGCTATGCCATAGTGCCAGCCCCTGAATAAATTTTTTCAAGGAGCAGTTGCCAGTAAATGGCATTGGAATCAGCTCAGCTGAACCCTAGAATCCACAGCCTTCCTCCTTTTTCTCAGTTCAAGTGGAGGCAATGTTCTCCAACTGTCTTTTGGGATCTTCTTGTTCTCACCACCCTGACCTCCCTTTTCCTCTCTTTTTAGCCCTTTCCCCAGAGGCCGGTTCTGGGCAGTCCACCACCAGGTCTCTCTGGTTCGTGCTGTCCTCAGCACCCTCGGGGACACTAAAGAGTTGCCTGTTATTGCCACGTGAGATGAGAATGAACTAATGGGACAAGCAAACCTGCCCCTTGGCAGCAATGGGAAGGCGGCTGGCTCTCGGCATTCCTGCTTCCCCTTAGAAGAACACAGCAGCATTCAGCAGGGGCCTCCTGGAGGCACTGCTCAGCACAGGCAGGAAGAGGCGCAGGGGGGAGCTGGTGGAAGGCTACATGGGAGCTGCTGCTCAGAGAGCTGTTTGGAGACGCAGGCCACAGCGTCAGAGGCTGCCTGCTGGCCTCTGGGCAGGCCAATTGCAACTCACCATCTTGTTCACATTTTATTACAAAAAACAATCCATGCTTGTCGTCAGAAACTTAGAAAATCCAGCAATCACAGGAGGAAGCAGACACTGAGAACCCCACCATGACACACAGACTTTACAGCTTTTTTCTATGCAGTCGCCTCCTGCCCATCACATCTACGTTTTCCTTTTCTAGTGCCACTCTGTGTGTGTTTCGACATGTACACGTCATTGTAATTAGAATGTCCCCCATTCTACTCTGCAGGTGTCTAGTAGTCATGTGAATCCCCTCCAGATGTTGCTTTTGTGTGGCCTCCTCTGGTTTAGAGGTGACTGGGCAAGAGTGAGAGGACAGACAGTGGCACTGAGTTTAAATGGCTGACCTGGGGCCCCTCATGGACCTGAAAAGCTTGACTTAGGCGTGGCAAGTCAGGGCATGAAGGAGCTGGCCATCTCCTTTACCCTGCACCATGAGGGCTTTGCCCAGGCTCCCTGGGGTTGGCAGAAGTGAATTGTGCCTGGAACTCAGGCTCAATGAAGCTTTGTCCAGAGCTTTTTCCATTCTTCCCCTAAACAATACCTCCCATTCTTAGAAGACTGAAGAATTTGAAGACATTGCACTTACCACAGTCACGTAGAGGTTGGAAAGAGAGATTTGAGGGAAGATAACATCAGGAATGATTCGGACAAAAGAAAGACAAGACCTGGATGACGAAGATCGTCACTGAGCATTCAAAGTAACTGCACACAAAGTGAGAATAAACCATGAGAGATTCCAGCTGACAATAAAGAGGAATTATTGACAGAAGGATCTATTTTCTTATTGGGCAAATGGGTTACAAAGGGTCACAGCTGGTCCTTACGATAGCTGACCATGTGTCAGGCAGGTGTAACAGAAGGCCTTTCAGGAGGTGACAGTGTCTTCTGGTTTTCTGAAGAAATAACAGAGGCTTCGAGTCCTGCAGTAACTTGCTCTAGATCACAGAACTACGATGGTCACTGGTGGCTGAATCCTTCTCACAGACCATTAGAAATGCCTCCTGGAACTGTCCATCTCAGAGAGGGGGAAGCATTTTTCTCTTGGCTCCAAGTGTTGCTCCAAGTTTTGTTGATTCCCTTGTACCCAGAAAACTGGGTTGTTCTTGTCTGAGCATGTGCCTCCTGGTCCTCCAAACCCCAGGGGAGTAAGAAGCTTATAGGGAAAAGGTGCTACCATGAGTTGGTTAGAAACCCACCTGAATGTGGCTGCCATATCTGTGGATGAGTAAAAGGGAAATCATAGAAGAGGAGGAGTTGTGTGTAAGAAGTAGCTACACAATTGGACTGAAACTCACATCTGACTGGTTCTAGATAAAATATCTTGGGCCCTTGCAAATACTTTCATTTTTAAAGACCTCTCTGATTCACATGTACTGATAGCCTAGTTTCATTTAACTATTTCTCTGTATTTTTGAATAATGTCAATTCTTTTTCAATCTCTCCTTCTTCATAGTTCCTTTTGGGGAGTCATATTGCTTTCCTTGATCTTGTTTCTTTTTTTAAGATTTATTTATTTGAAACAGAGAGTGGAGAGTGCAGAGAGTGGCTGGAGCTGGGCCAGTCTGAAGCTAGGACCCAGGAGTTTCTTCTGGGTCTCCCACATGGGTGGCAGGGGTCCAAAGACGTGGGCCATCCTCCACTGCTTTTCCCAGGCCATTAGCCTCCACGAGCAATGGAGCTGGTTGCTGTCCCCCAAGTCAGGACAGAGTTCAGCAGCAACTGAGCCTGGTGCTTTGGGGATGGGGGTGGTGGAGGCAACATGGCTGCCCTTTGTTGAGCGAAGTCACCATCTGGTCCCTGTGAACTCACAGGCTGGACTTAACGTCAGTGAGGAGTGTGGGATTCTGCAGTCAAAGCTGCCAGGGGTGAGGGTCGAAGCATCTTCTCCCCAGCTTTCCCCGATGAGATGGGGTTTCCTAGCCAGGAACCAGTGGTGTCGATGCAGGGGTGCCGATGGCATGGCCAGTGGCCGTGACGTGTCTGTCTTCTCTCCTCCCTGCCCCGTGGGGTTTCTGCTCTGTTCTGTCACTTCTCCATGGACAATTACTCTTGGTCATTCCCTTGGGAATATGGTCCTTCCTTGTTTTTTTCCAGTATCTTTTTGTGGCTGAGGCCAATGCAGCTTCTCACTAATCCCCCCACAGCTACTCTCATTTAAATCATGTGAAGTTCGGTGTGTTTCTACAGGTGACAATAATAGGTGTCTATTATGATAGCAAGTAAGAGTAATGAACTTACCAGAACCTCTTTGATCCAGAGGCGCAGACTGTTTTATGTGAAGCTCACTCTTCTTATGAACTCAACGAGATAGTTAGGTGGAAGGTGTCATGGGAGATACCGGAAATCAGCACTGCCTTAGAAGAAACCCTGGAAAAATGCTTGTAAGGTCCCTCTCATCTCTCACTCTCCTGCTAAGTACACAGAGGAAGAACACTTTGAGTATCACATCTAGAAGGCTAGGAGTGTTGGTTCTATTTGAACCTAATTGGAAAGGAATTTCAGAAGGACTTAAGGATAGTTTGAATAGCTATGTCCCATGGTAGCCTTCTAAGGTAGATTCAATGCTGTGTTGCCAAGTGGAATGAGACTCACAGGAGTCAGTGCACTCTCACTGAAGAACCTGGGCTTATTCTAGAGTCCCCTGCCCATGGGTTGAAAGGCAGAGCACACCGTCTGCCTACTGGGGTGAGGCTATGAGGATGGAGACTCTCCAAGTCCTCTGGCCTGTTGTAGTTGCACCTTTGCTTTCACCCTTTGTCCTGGGTGCTTTTGCTGAGTTAACCAAGGGAAGCAGGAGACTTCATGTACTGTAGCTTCCATTGTTCCTATAAAAGGCTGTGATTCAGACAGACCTGCAACTCCAGTTTTAAGCTCATGCTTGCCTTTCCTAAACCTAACCCCAACCCCAAATCCTTTGTGAGGGTTCCTGTGTAAAAACAAGCTCAGGAAAAAAACCAGCTCAGGCAGGAAGAGAGTTTGAGCTTTGGTTAGACCTGTACTATTTCCTCAAGGAAAAGGCACATTTGCTTTCTAGTGCATTTTCTTCTCCTTCCCCCACTATTTTTCCCCCTTTGCTAGTGCTGGAGTTACAGTTGAACTGATGTTGGGGGTTGGGTTTTCTTCTCCCCTCACTTCAGCTTTTGCCTCCTAAGTCTTTATTTTGCACCTTTGTTTCCATGGATTTTTCTTTCTCTCCTTGGCCCTTTCTCGAGAGACTTTCCTATGGAGCAGAAGAGAAATGTTCTTGCTTTGACTCCTGGTGCTGTGATGTGAAGGTGGGGGAAAGAGAGCTCACCTCACAGTAAATATTAAGGAAGGGATGGGGTGGTGAGAGGTCCTGCAACACGGGGTAATGATGGCGTCTTCTTCTGGAAGAGTTTGAGGCTCTGTGTTGGAGCGAGCTCCAACTCCAAGTTCACTGATGTTATTTTGGTAGCTTGGAATTGTCCATGGTACAAATATTTACATCATGGAAATCGACACCCATTTACTAGTGAATCATAGGTGTTTCCATAGGGTGTGTTTGCTTTTTTACAGCTAGGAGCCTGGTTTATAATATTTTCATAACAGATTTTATGTAAAAGGCCCATTAATTCCATTTCCCCTCCACATATCAGATTTTACTGGGTGAGGTGCAGAAGGCTTTGTCCCAGGTGCCAGGAGGAAAGGGCTCTGATCCAAGCTGCCCCGCTGCCTGGCTCACAGTCCCTCCTCCTCCTCTTGCAGTCTTTGCTCGCTCTCTCAAGGACGTCTTTCAGCCCTGCAGTGTGCTCAACACCACCCCCTGCCGCTGCATTTCCTGCCCCTTTTACACTCTGCTCATTTTCATTTTCTGTGTCCCTCATCACCTTCTCTCATCCTGTACACTTCGCTTGTTTATGATGTTTACGGCACATCTCTGCTTCTGGAATCAGCTCCTCAGCCTCAGGAATCTCTGCTTGTTTGTTCCTGGACAGATCTCACGTACCTAGAAAACTGTCTAGCACAGAGTAGGTACTGAATAGTTGTTGGATGAACTGAACAAATAAATAAATAATCCTGTTTCATAATTGGGAAGAAGGTATAGAATAGCAACTCCAGTCTTTGAAAAAATAAGGATTTTTTTTTCATTTCATGGGATTTTTTTTTTTTTTACCACACTCAAATGGGATAATACATGGTAAGGAGTACTTTCAAAATACAAATCACTTTATCAAAGTAAGAGGCATACGTATTAAATATAATCAGTTTCTCACTAAGAAATCACATTATCTAAGCACCCATTCATGTTTTTCTTTCAGGAAATATCTTCATAAAGGAGGCAGGAAGGGAGGGAGCAGGAGAAACAGAGGTAAAGAAGACAGGAAGGGAGCTGTGATGTGGGAAGAAAGGGAAAATGCAAGAATAACAAGAAACAGAACAGGCTGCCTGTGCTAATGTACTACCGTGGATGCATTGCCATTATTAAAGTGAAGGTTGAAACTGCCCCCATACACTTGGCTAATGGCACAGTTACACCATAGGAAGCTTGTTGTTTTCTGGGAATAAAATGCTACTCTCTTAAGTCAAGGTATTCTTTTTTTTTTTTTTTTTTTTTTTTTTTTTTTTTTTTTAAACAGGCAGAGTGGACAGTAAGAGAGAGAGAGACAGAGAGAAAGGTCTTCCTTTGCCGTTGGTTCACCCTCCAATGGCTGCCGCGGCTGGCACACCGCGCTGATCCGATGGCAGGAGCCAGGTGCTTATTCTGGTCTCCCATGGGGTGCAGGGCCCAAGCACTTGGGCCATCCTCCACTGCACTTCCCTGGCCACAGCAGAGAGCTGGCCTGGAAGACGGGCAACCAGGACAGAAATCGGAGCCCCGACCGGGGCTAGAACCCGGTGTGCCAGTGCCGCAAGGTGGAGGATTAGCCTAGTGAGCCACGGCGCCGGCCAAGTCAAGGTATTCTTATAGCACCAGAGAAAAATCGTTTGCTAACTGGTTCCATAGAAAATAGGGTTCACCTCACACAGGAGGAAACTTTGACTTCCAAAGAGCTACTTCTATGCTCAGAGACCTAGCAATTATAGAGTTTTATGTATTCACACAATACTTGTGGCACAAAGTGCCCATTGTAGTGTGGTTTTATAGAGAAAACAATAAAGTTGGTTGACAAGGAGAAACCACGTCCATCCATCCAACCATCCACCTGTTCATCTTTCTGTCTTCCCTCCCTGCCTCCATCCCTCTATCTAAGCATCCAACCATCCATAATTGTTAAAAACATGGGTTCTGGCTTCATTTCTCAGTGTGGATTTCTCTTCTACTTAATTGCTGTGTGATCTTGGTCATGTTCCTTAACTTCTCCATGCAGTTTCCTCATCTGCAAAACAGGGGAACATTAGTTCCAACCTCATAGGGTTGATCTATGGATTGAATGAGTTAATATTTGTAAGGTTCTTAAATAGAGCCTAAGGATTATGTAACTGTTAACTGTTATTCCTTTAACTAATATTTTATGGAAAACCCACTAAGTCGTAGGGAAAACCACTCACACACCACCCCACACAACACTTCTGATGCCAGATGTGTGGGATTGTCTCCCTATATCAGCTGATTGTCTAACAAATACTGATACTGTCTAGCTGGAGATAGTTCAGATCCCACAGATGAAGGATGCAATACCACAAGACTTCTCCCCCTTCAGATGCCAGTCACAAGTACAGTAATACATTGTCACTGATAATTCTGAAAAACAGGCTATCATCTGACCCCATGATCTTGTCCTTGGATTGGATTATGTTGCTAGGATGGCTCACAGATCTCAGAGAAACATTTGATTTATGCTTACTCATTTATTACCAAAGATGTGTATTTTAATTGATTATTTGAGAGACAGAGGTAGAGAAACAGAGAGAGAGGTGAGTGGGGATGAAGAGAGATCTTTCATCTACTAGTTCAGCTCTCTAGGGCCAGGGCCCAAATCCAGGGGCTGTAAACCCAATCTGAGTCTCCCACATGAGTTTCAAGGACCCGATTACTTGAGCCATTGCCTTCCAAGGTCTGTGTTAGTGGGAAACTGGAGTCTGGGGCTGGAGCTTGGAATCAAGCCTAAGGCACTTCACTGTGGGTTGTGGGTTTCTTAACTGGCATCTTCTAGGCCAAAGCCCACCCCCAACAGATATTTTAAAGTATATAAATGAATGGACGATTGGAAGAGACGCACAGGGTGAGGCCCATGGGAAGGGTTGCAGGGCTCCCTGCTCTCACTGGTGGGCCGTTCTCCATGCACTTCCACAAGTCATCCATCTGCCTGTCTAATCTTATTTTAAATCACAATATCAGAGTATGGAGCATATTTCCTCCTTCACTAAATATTCACCTATAAGAAAAATGTTAACAGTTGCATAGGGTTCTCTGAAAAATTTGTACGGATATACCTTAGTACAGTGGTCTTGCAATTATGGAATCACTTTGAGGGTTTGTTAGGACCGAGATACTTGCCACAAATTTACATTTTCAACAAGTCTCCAGGTTCTGAGGACCACACTTTAAAAACCAATTCCTTGGTATATTTCGGTAATTTAGTATTTTAGGGGTGGACATTGGGAGCAGCAGTTGAGATGCTGCGTGGGATGCCTGCATGCCATATCAGATGCCTGATTTGAGTCAGCTCTGCCTCCAGTTCCAGATTCATGCTAACATGTACCCTGGGAGGTGATGGCTAAAGTGCCACCCACATGTGAGAACTGGGCTGATTTCCCAGGTCCTGGCTTCAGCCTGGGCCAGCCCTGATTATTGCAGGCATTTGCGGAGTAAACCAGCAAAAGCAGGATTTCTTTCTTTCTCTCTCTCTCTCTCTCTCTCCTTCTTTCTCTCCCTCTCCCCCCCTTCCCCCTTTCAAATAAAATGAAAACAATTGAAAGTTAGTGTTTTAAATATTTAGATTATTTGTAAGATATAACTGTTCTTAAGCACTTGAACTTCAGGGAACTTGTGAGAAAGCAGAAATCTTGCCAGTCACTAACAGAATAAGTGTGAGAGAGTTTGTCGGAAGCGAGAAGAGAGGAATCAGGCAGTGGCTGAGATCCCTCTGTCAGTTGCTCTGCAGGCACCATTTCAGGTTCTCTCAGCCTTACCTGTGTTTTATTGTGGCCACTGCTGTGGCTCTGGGTCAGGGAGAGCTCAGACCAGATGCATGCAGGTGCGCTGACTTGTGCCTCCCTCAGGCCCTTGCTCCGACATCTCTTGGCATCGTCTCAGAGCTTATTTGTGGATGCCGCAGCCTGGGGTTCCTCATGTATCTGCTGGGCTCTCAGCTTGTGCTATTCAGAGTAGTCAGTTTTCCTGGGATCACGCTTCCCAGGAAATTGGTCTCTGTTAGCCTTGGTCTCAGGCTCAGCTCTGTGGGGAACTACATTGAACAGTCCCTTTCGGTGCAAAATGTAAATGTTGGAAACATTTTCTTCCAAGATTACTTGGTGGGAGAAAGGAAGAAAGCAAGGGTTCTTAAACTGGGATAGGTGAGTTAGGCTTCAGGAAGTCTGCAAACCCTTTGAAGTTGTACATTGTGTGGCTCATGCATTTTTTTTTTCAAAGTCTACTGCGTTCAACAGATCATCAAAATATAAAACCAGGGTCAGGCACTTGGCCTAGCAGTTATGATGCCAAGTAAGGCACCTGCGTCTCATATACGAGTGCTTGGGATTGATACCCAGTTCCGGCTCCTGACTCTGCACGGCAGTGGTGATGGCTCAAGCAGTTGGATTCCCGACATCCATGTTTGAGACCTGGATAATGTTCGCGACTCCTGGTTCTGGCCGTGACCCCGCCTCAGCTATTGTGGACGTTTGAGGAGTATACCAGCACACAGAAGCTTTTTCTGTCTGTCCCTGTCTCTCTGATTCTCAAATAAATAAATGAATAAGTGCAAAAAACAAAACAAAACAAAACAACAACAACAAAAAAACAACGTTGAGAGGTTAAAAAAAGAGAAAAGGAAATTTTAATACCTAAGACAATATTTGAGATGCTAAGTGGGGGAAACCAAAGTATTTCTCCCCCAACTATAAACAGTGGTTGAGCTGGAGAGAATGAGATGCAGGGCACCCTCCGTCTAGTCTCTGTCTAAAGGCAGGTCAGATACTCACAAAGATGAAGCATCTTTCTGTCCTTATCCCCCCTTTTCCTGCTTAAAGACAGGGAATCGATTCTGCTTTATAGCACCTGCTTATCCACTCAGAGACAGTGGGGCTGGAGGAATCTGCCAGCAGACTTTCTTCCCATAAATTTACCTTCCCATGGTTTCCTGCTTCTGGAGCCTGGGACTGTTTTCCCTTTGTCTTGTCACTTCTCTAAAGTTTGCCATTGTTTGTTGAAATACTATTTAAGGCAAGGTAATCTTAAGCCAGTGTCTTGAGTGACTTTATCCCATGTGAGTCTACAAGTAGAATTGCTTGTTTTTTCTCTTGCTAATTTATCTTTTTTCTTTAAAGAAAGCTTTTATTTAATGAATATAAATTTCATAGCTACAACTTCAGGAATATAGTGGTTTGCTAATTTATCTGTTGTTTACAAAGGTTTGTTTACTAACTTATGGAGGTTGAAGAAGAATTATGTTTTCCCCTTTTCAAAAGAGAGACATGAGACACTTTGTGTAGACTTCTGGGTGGCTGAAGATGATGGTCCCAGGGGAGTGATGGCACTGTGGAGTGGGAAAGGGTAGAAGAAAGAAGGTAGACGTATAGACAGGCAGAAAGTTGTGATACCTTTCCTTCCCTATCATAAGCCTCATGGTTCATACTCTTATCACAAAAGATGTCTTAAGAAATGAAAAGCATAACAAATTGATTTGACCGAAGTTTTATATGTCATGGGGTTGGAGGGGGGTGGAGTCTCCAGAAATGAAAGTTCAAAGACCCAGGGAGAACTGTGATGGAGTGTGGTCGGCAGTAGTGACATGGATTGGCTGAGAGCCTATGAGCTGATGGTAAGAGACCGAGGGTGAAAACCCAGCAAGCCTGTCCCGATCCTTCTTGGCTTTTCTATGTAGCATTCCTTCCTCCTGGCTATGGGGCAGGATCCCTCTGGAATGAGGGTTGCCAGGGGGAAAGTGGCATTCCTAGGTTTCATGGCCTCCTTTGGGGGATGGCAGGTCTAACTTCTGTGAACTGCTTTGCAGAAGAGGAATTCTGGTTTCTTTGACTTGTTTTGGGGAGGAGGGATCGGACAAAGTACAGGCAGGCCAGCAAGGCCTTGCTTCCGAGGCCTTCTGAGCTCCTTTAGTTCAGAGTACTTGGCATGGGCCAATCTTGCGGGGATTGTGTTCTGAGTCCCGGGAAGCAGCAGGAAAACATGTTTCTGATTTTCAGCCAGACCCAGGTTAGCAGCTGGCATCCACTGCCGGCCTTCCCTGAATGTCTAGGTACTTGGCACTACACGTCACGTTGGAACTTTCCCGTCTACAGTCAAGGCTTTGGCTTTGTGATTTGTCAAGGCAGGCATTGGCAGTACTGATTTCTAAACTTTGAGCAAGAAAACCCCAGCGTCCTCTCGCTGGCTCATGTCCTCGGGGTTGATGTTTAGTGGCTGTTCTAGGATGGCCTAGCATTTCCTGGTTCTGCTTGGAGTGGAAGAAGGAAAGGGCAGAGCTCCTGAGAGCCCAGCCCAGGCGTCAGCCAGGGGCCTTCTCAACCCCTCACCCTCCCAAGTGTCACACTGGAGTGGAGATGACATTAACGGAAGTTCTTTGGAGCAGGTGACCAGACAGTCAAAATTGAATTTACATACCGATAAGAATGGAAGGACGATTGGCTTCTAACAACAACATGCCTGCAACTAGCCTGGTTTGATGTGAGCGTGGACATGCTAATCACATTGGCATATAGTTAGCAGACTGGATAAATGTGCCTCTAATAATCCATGGAGACAGAGGGCTTTCTCTCTGGCCATTTATAGGTACTATGACAGGCCTGGAAGCAGAAACCAGAGGCTGATTAATGATGAGCACTTGACCCTGCCCTGCTGGTTGGCCTATTGTCATTTGGTTGGCGAGGAGCCTGAAGAGAGAGTGGGAACCCCCAACATCTGGGAAGCGGCAGCTCATGATGGCATTGGCCGGAGGATCCCACTTCAGGGAGGACTAAGTTTCTCCTCCTCCTTCCCCCTTGAAATGTGAGGGATTTCTACAAGCTTGACAGCACTATTCAGAAACTAAAACTGTGTTCATAAACTGACTCTTGCTTGCCACCAGAAGTGTCAGGTTGTCTTAGGCTCAGACTTCTTTAGTCTTCGTGTGTGTGTGTGTGTGTGTGTGTGTGGACTCTAACCCTGTATTTTGATGTTCAGAGCAGCACTGTTCACAATAGCTCAAGGTAGAAACAACCCAGCTGTTTGTCGATGGATGAATGGATAAACAGACACAGTTTATCCACATAACAGAACGTTACTGGGTCATAAAAGGAATGAGATACAGATGCATTCTGCAATTGTGGATGAACCTGGAAAACACTATGCAAAGTGAAAGACATCAGACACACAAAAATCCCATTTCATGGTTCCACTTATGAGAAATGTCCAGACCAGGCAAAACTATACAGACAGAAATCAGATGGGTGGTTAGTAGGGCTGTGAGGGGAGGGAAATGAATGATTCCTCAGTGGGCACAGGGTTTCCTTCTGGGGCGACTTAAAGGCTTTGGAAGTTGACACAGGCAGTATTGTGAATGTACCAATTACCAACAGATGGTGACTTTAAAGTGCTTTATGATTTTTACCTCCATGAAAAAGACCCTGAATATTTGGAATGCATGTGGAGGATGGATTAGAAGTGGCAGACTGCAAACTATTGCCATAGTCTAGGTGAGAATCATGATCGTGTAGACTAAGTTGGTGGCTGTGGAGGTAGAGAGACCCAGCCCTGGATGGGTATATCACACACCCTCTAAGACCCTAGCAGCGTATGATTTGATGTGCAGTTAGCACAGAGGAGTCAATAAGCTTGTTGAAACCAGAGGGAAAAAATTCTATGGTGTACTCTTCCTGAACATTCTCAAGAAAATGCAAATGAAAAGAAAATCATTCACACTGATCGTATATAATTAGATCAGGTGGATTTCTAGTCTTCCTTATCCCATGTTGAATTTCTTCAAGATTAGCTGTACTTCATGATTGAAGCTTGCCTTGAGTGTCTTCTGTGTTGTCTTTAAGATCGATTTTATTTGAAAGGCAGAGTGACAGAGACAGAGATCTTTCATTTGCTGGTTCATTTCCTGAATGACTGCAAAGGCCAGGGAAGGGCCAGGACAAGGCCAGGAGTCTGGAGTGCCCTCTGTGTCTCCCATATAGATTGCAGCAGCTCAAGTACTTGGACCATCTTCTACTACTTGCCCAGGTGCAATATCAGGGAGCTGGATCAGAAGTGGAGCAGCTAGGACTCAAATTAGCACTCCTAGGGGATGCTGGCATTGCAGGTGGTACTTAAACCCCTGTGCCACAATTCCAGCCCCGAGTATCTTCTACTCTTACTCAGGGGGCTTCCATAGCCTTGGCAGCTCATGACAAGAGCCTAGGGTGATTACTGATGCCATAAACAAGAGTGTCAATTTGTTAAGTCAACAACAGGAGTCACTGTGCACTTACTCCTCATGTAGGATCTCTGTCCTTAGTGTGCTGTACATTGAGATTTAATGCTATAACTAGTACTCAAACAGTATTTTTCACTTTATGTTTCTGTGTGGGAGCAAACTGTTGAAATCTTTACTTAATGTATGCTAAACTGATCTTCTGTAGATAAAGAGAATCGAAAATGAATCTTGATGTGAATGGAAGGGGAGAGGGAGTGGATAAGGGGAGGGTTGCGGGTGGGAGGGACGTTATGGGGGGAAGCCATTGTAATCCATAAGCTGTACTTTGGAAGTTTATATTCATTAAATAAAAGTTAAAAAAAAGTGGTTGGATTGATGGAGCATTGTCAGGCAGTGGAATAATCTAGCAGAGTCTGTCAATCTGAAGCTGTTGTTGAAAGCCTGCTTCCCCCTTCCTGTCTTACTGTCTTTCTCCATAGTAAAGAATATTGTTATTTTTCAAATTTCCAAAGCAAGGAAGACCCCAGTGAGTGCATTTATCATGCATCAATATCCTTCCCGGAAGATTTAAGACTCTCTTGGTGGGTCTTTCTGGTAATATTACCCTGAGTGTACCATTACCCTCTACTGAGCACCATCTCATCACTAGTGGTTGGTAGCTGTATTAGATTAGCAAGGAGGAAGTCTGTGCTAGGGCCAGTCACAGCTCAGACAGTCCTGTCACATGAGCTGTCAGCCTGGGACAGAATGACACCTCTGGGAGTGGCATATTGAATAGAGGATGTGCCTTAAGTCTTCTGGACTTGGCTCTGCATACAAAACACTTAAAGCTTGGTCGAAGGGGCTGAGGCTTCTCAGGGTGCTGACCCCTATATTGAATACCCTGAAATGGGAGTATTAGGATATGTGTTGTGGTTTGAATGCTGAATGTCTCCTCAAGGTACAAGTGCTAAAGGCTTGGTCCCCAGGGTGGCACTACTGGGCAGTAGTGGAATCTTTAGGAGGTGGGTCATGGTAGGAGGCTGCAGGTCACTGGGGACACTACCTTGGAAGATAACTCTCTTGGAAAGGCTGTTATAAAGTCCTGAAGCCCTGAGTTAGACTCCGTTCACTCTCTCGTGTCCTGGCTTGCCATGTGCTTCTTCCTTCCCACCCACTCCACCATCTACCATGGGGTCTTCACCAGGGTCTCCACTGTGCCACTTGGACTTCCAGCCTCCAGAACGGGAAGCGAAATAAACCTCTTGCCCATTAATAAGCAGCTTCTTTGAGGTGTTTCATTATAATAACAAAAACCTGCTCCCAACTTTAATCCTTGCGTGTCTGTTTAAAAACTGCATAAGATGTGGTGGAGATCACACAAATGACATAAACCAGACACTAGCAGTGAAACCTAAATGTGTTCCAGAAAAAAAGAGATAGAAGAGGGAGTTTCAAAGTACAACATTGGAGATTTTTAAAGCAAAAATGTATTTTTTCTTTCCTTTGCTTTTTTTTTTTTTTTTTTTGGTTGCCCAAGTCATGGACAAACAAATCATGGCTATAAAAACTTCAGTTGTACAGATGGAGCTAATTATTTGCAGCCACCACCCACATGGAGATCATCCTCCCCCTCATGCCACCCCAAAACACCACAGGGAGTAGAATTCTTGAACAGAAATGAAATTGTTGTTTGTATATCACACACGCCTTGAAACAATTTGGGCCTGGCTTGAACTTCCCACAAGCTGAATATTTGTTTACAAAACTTCATGTTACTCTGCTGCAGAATCCCTGGCTTAAGAATCCTGGCTTGGAATTTTTGCAGGACCTTGAAGCTTTAAGAATAATGTTATGAAACATCAATGAGATTGTTAGACTGTAGATGTGATCAGAGTTTCAGTGGAGAAACCAACCCAACTCTTAGACCAAAAGGACACAAAGAACAGCATCCTTGCGTGAGAACTGGAGCAGATCTTTGAGTTCGTCTGGTATGGTCTCCCTCACTTTCCACGGGAGCACGCTGAGATCTCTCCGAGATGAGGACTTTCCTGCCATTGACAATCATGCTGTTCCTTTATTGTCCCTGATGCTTTAGGTGGTGTCTTTTGCCAGTCAAGTAGAATATTCTTACAACCTTCTGATTGACTCAGGTTGGTCATGCCATCGTCCTGAACGTACTCTGCTAATTCATCCAACAGATATTCCTTGAGCACCCATTCGTTTTTGCCAGCCCTGGGTAGACCAAGATGGAGAGCTTGGGGCTCTGCACTTTGAGGAGCCCACCATGTACACGAGTGATTATACCAAGCCCCATAATACAGGCAAAAATACATTTTCCTTTGTACGACTTTGTGGGTTGTTTTCCTGCCTTTAGTCCTCTCCCCGCTCCTTTCTATTCCTTGTAGCAGCCTTTATGACCTGTCTCTGCTCCCTGACTATTCCAGCCCTCAGTGATCTCCCCTCTTCTGTCCTTTTATTACTATTATATTTATGGTAAAAGTGACCCAGGTTGATTGTTGTACCAGTTACAGCAGACACCCTCCCGGTCTCTGTGGTTTTACACTATGAGATATAATTCTCACTTTATATTGCATCTGTCACACAGATCAACGTGAGCATTGTAGTCATTGGGGGAGGGGCCCATGCTGCCAGAGGTTTTGTCTTTGCACGTAATTCCAGTATCAGTACCACAAGGACAGTGAAGTTGAAGGCGAGTGCTAGTAATTAAATGAGTTCCTCAAAAAAGACACCCATCACTTCCTGTCCAAGATAAGTCTTGTGGCCACATCTTACTAGGCAGGTAGCAGATGGAGAGAGGCAATTCTTTCCTGAGTAATGAAGTAGGAGAATCTGGGTGTTTATGAGCATATAAATGGTTACCACAATTGAGTCATTTTTATGAGTCTGCTAGTATTTCAAATATGTTCATCTTTATTAGACTCTTTAAAGGAGGGGAATGTGCCCTTATTTTGTAAAATCATAATGTGGGGCTGGTGTCGGGTGTAGTGGTTAAGATGCCACTTGGGATGCTTGTATTCCATATCAGAGGACCTAGATTCAAGTCCCAGGTCTGCTTTCCATTCCAGCTTCCTGCTCATGTGAGCTCTGGGAGACAGCAGGGAATGGCTCAAGTACTTGGGTTCCTGCCATCCATGTGTGAGAACTGGATTGAGTTCCAGGCTCCTGGCTTCAGCCTGGCCTAGCCCTAGCTGTTGCAGGCATTTGGGGGAGTGAACCAGGAGGTGGGAGATCTCTCTTTGTTGTCTCTTTGTCTTTAAAGCAAATAAAAATAAATATCTAAAAAAATACCCAGAAAACAACATCAAAGAGACCATAAAATTCAAGAGGGGGCACAAGAACAGGCACTTAACCCATTTTGATTGGATACTTCGATCTGATAGTTTGTGCAATCCTGTTAGACTCAGTTTAGATTTTCTTCAGTTTATGCATAGTAAGGGAGTTTTATGGACACCTAAAACTCTAGACTGGTTCCTTGCTAGCAGAGCCAAGAGAAGAGTTCTAGGCAGGACTCCTGAAGTCAGCTCTCTTCTAATTCTCAGACCTGTCAAACTGTCCCCAGTGACTGTCAGTCATTTAGCATCACTTCGGGCACAGGCATTTGTCATAACCTGGGCAAGGTGACAACTCGCATTTCTCATGCATCAGGAGGGTACCTGCAGATGAGCTTTGAGATGCCTTCTGAGAGTCTCAGGAATTCTTTCCAGGGAAGATGGTGATGAGAGAGAACCTGTCCCTTTGCACCCACTGAAATTCTCCTGCACCTCTGCCAGCACATATTGGGTGCTGAGCTTCTGGAAGCTTCTATCTCTCCATCTCGTGAGGCCCATTTGTCCTGGAGTCCCATCCACTTAGCCTGTTCACAGCCACTGAGTTCCTAAGCAATTGCTTCACCTCTTGTCTGTAAACCTCCAAATGGTGGGTGTTTCAGACAGACTAATAATCTGTGTTCTTCCATACTGGTTCTTAAGATTTTGCTCAACTTTCCTTTGAAGGAAATGCTGCTTAGGGAAGAATGGTGACGTGGGATACTGATAGGAGCTGATAAACCCTCTTCTGCTGCCCTAAACAAAAACAAAAAGAAAAAAAAATCAGCCCTGGCCTTGTATCAGTTACCAAGTGCTACGGTTGGGGCATTAGCTTGAGTGTCCCCCCAGATGTCTATGTGTTGAAGGTTTGGTCCCTAGAGTGGTGCTACTGGGAGGATGTGGAACCCTTGGGAGGGGGGCCTATTGGATGGTCCTTAGGTCACTGGGGATGTGTCCTTGGGAGGTAATTCCTGTGGGAAGGTTGTTGGAAGAGCCCGTTTGGGCACAGGCACTCTCTGCTCCCTGGCTCACCATGCGATGCTTCCTCTGCATGTGCTCTGCCATCCACCGTGGAGCCTTTGCCAAAGCCTGTGTTATGCCGTGGGAACTCTCAGCCTCCCAGATTCTTCATCAGTACCGCGTCTCGGGTGTTTGTGGTGCTAATGTGAAGCTTTCTAATACACCTACACAATGATGTGTAACGAATCACTCCAGAATCAGTGATTTGAAGCAGTCCTTTAGCATTTCCCATGAGCCCATGGTGTGCCTGGGCTGCTCTGTTCACACTGCCAACCTAGGCCCCTCTTAGCTTGGCTCACTCATGCATCGGTTCAGCTGGTGAGTGAGATGATGACTGCCCAACCTAGGTGCAGACACCTGGGGTTGCCTAGGTCCCCCTGATCTGTCCTGTGACCACATTCCACACAGCCCTGTGGCAGCTAGCTCACACATGTTCTTTCTTTTTTAATAAGGTATTTATTTACTTGAAGGGGAGAGCTAGAGAGAGAGAGAGAGAGAGAGAGAGAGAGAGAAAAGGATAGAGAGGGAGAGAGAGAAATCTTTCAACTGCTGATTCACTCTCCAAAATGCCATTACAGCTGGGACTGGGCCAGGCTGAAGCCAAGAGCTTCCTCTAGGTCTCCCACATGGGTGCAGAGGCCTGACGACTTGGGACATCTTCTGCTGCTTTCCTAGGCCACTAGCAGGGAGCTGGATGGGAAGTGGAACAGCTGGGACTTGAACTGGTGCCACATGGGACGCCAGCACTGCAGATGGTGGCCTAACCTGCTTTGCCAGGCATGTTTTTTGGCTCCTTTCTATGAGTGTTTTCTGTGACAGTCACAGAAAAACCACAGAGAAAGCAGGAATATTGAACTTTAGAAAAAATGGCTATCTACTTCAAAAATATTTTTAAATTTTAAAATTTTAAATTTTAAAAAAATTTTTAAATTTTTAAACTTTATACATAATTGTACATCTTTATGGGATACAGTGTGACATTTCAATACATGTATACTGTGTGCAGTGATCTGATTGGGGTCATTGGCATGTACATCATCTCAAACATGTATCTTTTTTTGTATAGAAACATTCAGGCCAGCGCTGCGGCTCACTAGGCTAATCCTCCGCCTGCGGCGCCGGCACCCTGGGTTCTAGTCCCGGTCAGGGCTCCGGATGCTGTCCCGGTTGCTCCTCTTCCAGTCCAGTTCTCTCCTGTGACCCGGGAGTGCAGTGGAGGATGGCCCAAGTGCTTGGGTCCTGCACCCACATGGGAGACCAGGAGGAAGCACCTGGCTCCAGGCTTTAGATCAGTGCAGTGCGCCAGCAGCAGCGGCCATTGTGGGGTCAACCAACGGAAAAGAAAGACCTTTCTCTCTGTCTCTCTCTCTCTCTCTCACTAACTCTTCCTGTCCAAAAAATAAAATAAAATAAAAATAGAAACATTCAAAAACCCTCTCTTCTAGCTATTTTGAAATATACAATAAATTATTGTAGGCTGTAGTTATCCTTTTGTGCTGGAGAACACTGAAATTTCTCTCTTAGCTGTATTTTTGTACCTGATTACTGAGCTCCATTTTCCCAACCTCCTTCGCTTCCTAGCCTCTGATAAGCACTGTATTGCTCTCTGTCTATGTGATTAACTTACTTAGCTTCCGCACATGAGTGAGAACAGGTACCATTTGCTTTTATGTGTCTGTCTTATGTCATGCCATTTAAGTTTTAAAGCTCTTTCATATATTAGATTTGCTAGTTTCCATTGGTGAAAGGGAGTCATAGGTCCTAGCCCAGAGTCAGAGTGGATAGAGCCTACAGAGTTACAGGACAAAGGGCGTGGATATAAGGCAGCCACTCATTGGAGCTGTTAATGGACTCTATCTGCCATGCGCCCCAAACATGCGTATGCCACCCTGCAAAACCAAGGACACAGAGTGACCAGAACCCACTACCTGTGAAGCCAGTTTAAGTGGAAAGGCACTTATGTTCTGTGGCTGCATGCTTGGGAGATGACTGGTGTTTCACTGTGGGTCATGGGGTACCAGCTGGGAGAGGCAGAACTTAGGGAGGGAAAGGGACCGCTAGATGCTTATTCCCTTCGCAATGAGAGTGGATGCTCTGAACTAATAGAGTTGTTGAGTTTTGAGAACTTGCTCTTCATTGCCATAGTATTGGTGGTGCATTTGCAGATGGAGGGCAAAGCGGATAACTCTCCTCTTGCTGGGGCTTGAATTTGAAAGGGCAGGGCAGGGTGTGCGAGGTTTTTCACATTATGGCTTCACCCCCAAGGAGATGCCATCAGTTTTGGAGAGCTGATAAAGTCCTGTGGAATGCAAGAGCCACTCAAATGATGTCACGCAAGCCGTGTTTTATCAAAGGCCACAGAAACCAATTTCAGGCTGTGCTTCTTCGACCCTCTCTGCCTTTCCAACTACGGGAGATAAATGACAAATATTATTAACAGACTGCATAGTTCCAGAGGGAGCCAGAACCTCTTCGACACTGGATTTATATCATGTTATAAAACTCCCCTTTAATTTGGCAGGGAACGTGCTTTTTTTTTTTTTTTTTTTTTTTTAGTAGTTTTTGGAGTCTGCAAAGAAACGCTGTGTTGAAAGTGAGCTGCTTACCACATCTGCACCAGGACCTGCCTCACAGCCAGGCCTGACATATTCCCTGCACCTCACATGCAGCACCGTGGGCAACCAGGCTGTTGCTTAACAAGGCTGCATAACAGCTAATTGCATTTTGGGCCGCCGTTGATTTGTCACTGTGACAGTGCCAAATAATGGTTTCAAAAGTGAAGAAACGAAGCCAATTCTGACTCACTTGTGAGCCTGAAGCTCATAAAACAGCCTGCTCCCCAGGAATACGGTGTTCCCGAGGACATGGGTGTATACTGGAGCATAGTCTGTCCCCTTCCAGACTTAACTGACATCTGAGTCTGGGATCTGTTATGGATCCTTGGTGTTAATCACCAATTGTCACAATCCCCAAATGCACTTGCCACACTCTGCATCAACAGCCCATAGAAATAAAGCCTGCGTGTGCGGAAGGCGGTGTTTAACCCTCCTAATTACCGGCTTTGGATGAAAGAACATCTCCAAGGTGCTTAGGAGGAAGAGACTCTAAGGAGATTTACGTGTTGTTCTTTTGAGATGCTTTGCATGCTGGTGTATAATTTGCAAGTGCATAAAGAAGTGAACGCTCAGAATATAATATTCAGCGCGTCTATTTACGTTTGTATTAAGTTCTTTGTAAATCTCAATTTAGCAGACGGCTTCTGCTTCAAAATAAAGCTCTTCATGAGGGAGTCAGTGTGGCTGTGCAACAAAAGTCACACTATCATTCGAGTACAAATATTTGCAAAATAGAACAAACTGGAAAATGGAGGGGAAAATACTCACTGGAACTTGTGAGTCATTAAATGCTCATGTGCATGACATATTGTGAAAAACTTGCTTCAGCCTTTGGTTCAAAAGATCCTTTCCCTCCTCCTTTTTTGGCTTTTAGCAGAAGTGAAATCTTGATTGTGTGCATGTGTGTGTAGTCCTCTTCTGCCTCCGCTGTGCTCTTCTTGTGTTAGAATATGCTCTTAAGGCTGTGAAAATGCATGTTGTGTTTCATGTTTCAAGGTCCAAAAGGTATATAGAAGGGTCACTGGCTGATGGAAAGCTGTCATCTTTGAACCGGTGTACAATGGCTTTGTGCCCCTAGCAGTCTACCACTCCGCCATGTCCAGGCCCCTGACCTCCAAACAAGCTCCTATGTTTGTGTCTCTTGTCTCCTGTCTCCACCTCCTTCCTCTCTTCTGACCTTGCTCATTCTATCTTTCTGCCACAAAATGCCATTCTGTCACTGCTTACATGGGGGCTGGGTCATCTCAGTTCTGATTTTCGTCCAAGATGTTGACACTCAGATCTCTCTCAGCTGCATGCTCTGTAACCTGTGAGCAGTCTTGTCTCACCTCTGCTTCTGTCTGAGCCTTGAGGAGTTGTGACTTCTCCAGGAAGAGAATTTGGGCAGAAAGCAACACCAGCGTGGCATTTACAAATTTCTCTGGGGCTTCAACCTTCAAAGCTGGTTATTTTTCTCCCAAATAAAAGTTCGTTGCTAATCTACTATGGTGCCTCTGAGGAAAAGACCCAAGTAATTCACAACCTGCTTCATGTTTTTGGTCTCTTATCTCTTCAATGAAGAATTCCATAAGTTTGTTGTGGACTGTGCAAAGCAATACTTTCACTTTCTCCAAAATATCAACTTTCAAGCTTTGGTTCTAGAATTCTGGGGCTCTGTACCCTGATGACTTCATCATCACTTTTCTAGATTTCCAAGTATATGCAAGTTTCCTTCAATCTTTGACTTTCCATATTTCAGAATCTTTTTTATCATCATTAACTATGTTCCTTTTCATGGGTGCAGATATGACTGGGGAGATAATTCTGACCAACTATCATCTCAGCAGAGTGTTCATAAAGAATTGCTTTTGCTTATGGTTACCCTAAGTAGGAAATATCCCTGCAAGATTGTTCTTTTCATTCACACTCTTCTCAGAATAAGCACACCATGGGCCATGTCCAAATTCCCTACCTAGTTAAATTTTCTCCCCTTTGCACTGAATTTGGTATATAGTTTACACTTTTTTAAAAAGATGTATTTATTTATTTGAAAGAGTTACACACGGAGAGAAGGAGAGGCAGAGAGAGAAAGAGAGAGAGAGAGAGATCTTCCATCTGCTGGTTCAG
Source organism: Oryctolagus cuniculus (assembly GCF_964237555.1). NCBI lineage: Eukaryota > Metazoa > Chordata > Mammalia > Lagomorpha > Leporidae > Oryctolagus > Oryctolagus cuniculus. The sequence goes on along the minus strand of NC_091443.1, from coordinate 20,715,695 downwards.
TCCCCAATTCACTGCAATGGCTGGAGCTGCGCTGATCTGAAGCCAGGAGCCAGGTGCTTCTTCTGGATCTCCCATGTGGGTGCAGGAACCCAAGGACTTGGGCCATCTTCCACTGCTTTCCCAAGCCGTAGCAGAGAGCTGGATTGGAAGTGGAGCAGCCAGGACTTGAACTGGCACCCATATGGAGTCATCAGACTTGGATGATACTGAAGCCATGGGGATGGATGCAGGTCCACAAGGAGATAATGCTGAGAGGTGAGAGGAGAATGTGCCAGGGCTCAACTCACAACGATGTTCCGTTCTACCAAGCCGACCCTCCACTCATCTCCTAGTTGGACTCACTCATGCACGCCTTCTTTTGCACAGTGCTACATCTTAGGGTCTGCCATTTCTTAGTCTCTCTCGAAGGCTTGAATTTTGAGTGTGGCTGGTAGTTTCTTTCTGGATAATTGAAACTGTTGCTCAGGAAATCTTTTTCTTCTTCCTGGGAACCCAGGAGACTGTCCCTCCTTCTCCTCCTCCTTCCATGTCTCCCACCCCCACCTCTCTCCGCACCTGGTTCAGAAGCCCTGAGAAGAATGGTATGAAAGTCAGCAGTGTCATGGGATCCTACCTAGGCTGCAGCTGGCACACATTTCTCAGGACCATGGTCAGCAGCACGTGTGTCCTGCTTGCCATTCCCATGCCTAAGTTTAGTCATTTCTGTGCCAGTGAGTCTCAGTCTTCAGATCCTATTTCCGTCTCAGTTGCTATTTCCATCTTCCTAGGGCCAATGGAATGTTTTTAGGGGTGAACTCTGTCAGTGTTTTCTCTCTTGCTCTTATATCCCACCATCACATCTTTCTCAGTCTACATCAAAATCCAGAGAAAGTTGGACTTGGGTTACCCATCATACTCTTTTTTTTTAACTTTAATTTAATGAATATAAATTTCCAAAGTACAGCTTATGGATTACAATGGCTTCCCCCCATAACGCCCCTCCCACCCGCAACCCTCCCCTTCCATTCACATCAAGATTCATTTTCGATTCTCTTTATATACCCATCATACTCTAAGCAAGGGTGGGGAAACTTTTTTTATACCAAGGGCCATTTGGATATTTATGGCATCATTTACAGGCCATTCAAAATGATCAACTTAAAAATTAGGCTGCTACCGAGTTTTTAAATTTTGGGCAGAGCCAGAACAAATGATTTCGCAGGCCCTCTATGACCCATGGGCTGGTTGTTCCTCACTTCTACAAGTGACAAGTGAAACTGGGAAAATGCTCTTAAGGGCACATGTTTGGAGAGAAAGTGGTCCCTCTCTGTTCCCCAGTAGACCTAAATTTGTATGAGAGACAAATGGACAAAGACTCAGAGAGGAATAGCCCCAGAGAGGTGCTAGGGAGGGGAGATGGCTTTTGAGCCATCGTTTTCTTTTCTTTAAGATTTATTTATTTATTTGAAGTCAGAGTTACACAGAGAGAGAAAGAGAGAGGTCTTCTATTTGCTGGTTCACTCCTCAATTGGCTGCAATGGCCAGAGCTGTACCAACCCAAAGCCAGGAGCCAGGGGCTTCTTTCGGATCTCCCACGCAGGTACAGGGGCCCAAGGAAGTGGGCCATCTTCCACCGCTTTCCTAGGCCACAGCAGAGAACTGGATCGGAAGTCGAGTAGCCAAGTCTCGAACCAGCGCCCATATGGGGATGCCAGTGCTTCAGGCCAGGGCATTAACCCGCTGCGCCACAGCGCCAGCCCCAAGCCATCATTTTCAAGTAAGTCCACTTAACAAGAAAGAACCCAAAACTAACCACAAGTGCAATATGGAAAAATAAAGCCCAAAGGAGAGTTGAAAAAACTGCTTTCGGAAGGAGCATGTGAAGTTTGGAGGCGTTTCTGCCAAGGGGAAGAGTGGTGCTTAGTTGGAGCTTGACATTGTGCGGAGACCCTCACGTAAGAACATAGAATTGCTGCTGTGTGAGCTGTGTGGGGCCTCGGGGGGCACATTCAGTAACGTCTTCAGCTCGGAAGCCAGGGCACAGGGTCCAGCTGCTTTTAGCATCGCCCTAATGTGTGACAGTGTCCACTCTTGAGTTCCGTGTTTGTGTCCATAGCGATGCTGACTCTGCTAAGTGACTCATAATTGGGTGCTTTCCATCGTGGGTGTGCCTTTGGAAACATCTGCATGAGATTAGGGAAATTTCTTGATGACTCTCTCTCTCTCTCTCTCTCTCTCTCTCTCTGAGATCCGATGAAGTTCATGAGTGAAAAGATTTAATTTCTTGGTTCCTGCTCTAGTTCTACACCCTAAATTAGAACATATTTTGGCCTGTTTCTAAGACACTGCCTCTGTGTGTGTGTGTATCTGTGTGTATTTTTTATGATGAAATAAGAAAACCTTTTTTTAAAATAAGATTTATTTATTTGAAAGTCAGAGTTACACAGAGAGAGGGAGAGAGAAGGAGAGAGAGAGAGATCTTTCATCCATTGGTTTACTCTCCAGAGGTCTGCAACTGCCAGGGCTGGGCCAGACTGAAGCCAGGATCCAGGAGCTTCATCTGGGTCTCCCATGTAAATGGCAGGGGCCCAAGCCCTTGGGACATCTTCTGCTGCTTTTCCAGTCCATTAGTAGGGACTGGATTGGACAGGAGCAGCCGAACTCAGACTGGTGCCCTCAAGGGAATCTGGCATCGCGGACAGTGGCTTTACCAGCTACACCACACTACCAGCCATAAGAAGGCCTATTCTCAATTTGGAGAAAAGTCCACCTGGTCCTCTAAAAAAATAGAATTGGAAATTCACTTAGTAACAAGGTATGCTCAGTAAAGCTTAGCTGTGGGTGAAGGGGGAGGGAGAAGTCTCAGAGTCAGCAGGAGTGTCCGGGAAGTTTGCAGTTGCAGCCTGGGTCACTGTCTGGTTCCTGAAGCCCTGTTCCCTGCACGCTGCTCTCAGCTGGCCTCAGTCCCTGCCTGCTGCACGCCTGCTCATTCGCCAACACTGAGCTTTCCTACTGTGGCTTTGGTCCCACCCAGGAACTGAGCAGAGCCCGTTTAGGGCTGCCTGTGCATTCTGTCAGTGTGAATGTCCTCCAGGAGGTGAGCCTGGATTTTATCTGCTGCCTGAGGGATAATCATTTGGTTATCTAATGGGTGCTGGGTACCCAGGAAGCTGTAGCCTTTCTTCCTTGTCATCGTCTGTGTGTGTCTTGTCTGTGGGAGGAAACTTGTATCCCCGTTTTGTCCACCATAGTGGTTTCCACATTCGTTACAGCTAGGCTGCCCACAACATGCCACCAACACGTGTGAAATGGTACATTCTTACTCAGAAGTCTTCTTGCAGTGCTGCTGGTTTCATTGGTTGGGTATATTACAGGTTAACCTCTGGTCTCCTCTACGCTTCCATGAACAATTTTTTGGATAAAAGAGATAACTGTGACCACACTATACTATTAGTGGCATAGAATAGATTTGCTTATCTACTGCAGAAAAAGGATAGAGAGTGGGACAGTCACGATGACAGTTCTCTTGAGTGTGCCCCCCCCCCTTACCCAATTCCCTTTGGAGGCATGCTAGGCTATTTGTTCAGCTGCACACAGCAGGTGGGTCATGAGAGTGAAAGAGCTGAGCCCCTCTGGGCTGAGTTTGACACACAGTCAGTAGTCAGGGGGTCCATGCTGGGCATAGCATCCTGCTCCTCACAAGGATCAACTCCACACATCCATCCACTTTCTCTGACATCCCCAGTATCAAAGATCATCTACCTCTTCCTCCAGAACTCTGGCCCTATCTTTGTGTCTGCTCTCTCTGCACCTCCGATCTCTCCCTCTTGTCTGGTGGCCCTATCATCAAATACCTACACCCTATACTCTCCCCTGTTGAAGACCTTTCCCTTGGCCCCATTGTCAGCTCCCCTGAACAGCTGAACTTCCAAAATGCATTATCTTTTCTCACTGCCCCCATCTCATACCTCGCATTCCTACTTGAACTCTGGTTGGTTTCTGCCTCAGCACAGCCTTAAGGATTTTTCTGTCCACTAAAACATTGGGCCTGAAGGATATAAATATATTCCAAGTTACCAGTGCAAAGCGCAGTTCTCTGCCCTCATCTGATTTGATCTTTAAACAGCATCAGTTGCTGCAGTTGTAGACTGGTTAGCCATTCACTCCATCTACCCACACTTCCAGCTCCTGGTTTCCATAAACACCAAACTGCTGGTTTTCCTTCAACATCACTCACCAATCTTTCAGTATCTTTTGCTGGTTACTGCTTCTCTACCTGCTACTGATTTCCCAAGCAAGAAAAAGCAAGACATTAAATGACATTTTGTGCAGAATTTGAAAGCACTATATTTAGAAAATGTTGGCAAATAGAAGCTCTCAAATTCAATGAGATGCTAGCTTGGTAAGTGTACAAATGAAGTCTGGGGCTCCAGCTCACATCTGGCCTGGGAGTTTCTGCCATTTGTAGTATAGAGATCTGTTAATAAACAGGCAGATCCTAGAGAGGAAGCATAGCAAATATAATTTAGTAGATTGACGGAAACAGTTTCAGCCAACCTGAGACAGGCTCTTTATTATGAAGAATATTGATTATGAGATCCAATTTGATTTGGCCGGTCATATCATTAAGGAGTAGCTTTGTAAATATCTCTAGACAGCTAATCTTACTTATGACAAATTAGCTTTATGGTAAAAAAAAATTCTCTAAGGTAAGCAAATAGTAAGTAAAGACTATGATATGGTTCCTAACCCTAGGCCTGGAGATAGAACTCAGTGAAGTTCATGTCCATGTTTTGTTGTATGCAAATCTGGCTTCAGTTCTGACCACTCACAGCATTGTCATTGTCATTATGGATACAGTGATCAGACTGCAAGGAATTTGGTCAAATGATGCCATGAATATAAGTTCTTCTTTAATCTTTAAGTTAATACACAAGGCCAGCACCGCGGCTCACTAGGCTAATCCTCCACCTGCGGTGCTGGCACCCCGGGTTCTAGTCCCGGTTGGGGCGCCGGATTCTGTCCCGGTTGCTCCTCTTCCAGTCCAGTTCTCTGCTGTGGCCAGGGAGTGCAGTGGAGGATGGCCCAAGTGCTGCACCCGCATCGGAGACCAGGAGGAAGCACCTGGCTCCTGGCTTCAGATCAGTGCAGCGCGCTGGCTGCAAGGCGCCGGCCGTAGTGGCCACTTTGGGGGTGAACCAACGGCAAAAGGAAGACCGTTCTCTCTGTCTCTCTCTCACTGTCTAACTCTGCCTGTCAAAAAAAAAAGTTAATACACAATAAAAGTGACATTTTTGTATGTATGGTTCTATGAATTTTAACATGGAAAAATTTGTGTAGCCACCTCCACGATCAGAGTACCTCCCATAAACACCCTGTTTGTGCGGCTCCTGTGGGATCGCACCCTTTCTCTGTCTCAATCCCTTATGAGCACTGATCTGTTCTCCATCACTGCAGCTTTGTCGTTTGGAGGCTGTCATGTGACTGGCACTCATGGAGCACAGTTCTTTGAGATGGGTTTCTTTCACTTAGCATAATGCCATTAAGGTTTATCAAGTTTGTTGCATGCACAGTAGTTGGTTCTTTCTGATTGCTCAGTGCCATTCCATGGGTATGTCACAGTGTGTTTATACTTTCACCCAAGTTGGGTTGTTTCCAGTTTTAGACTATGGTGAATAGAGTTGATATTGGCATTGTGTATAGGTTCACTCTGTTAAATGCCCAGGAGTGGGATTTCTGGATCATGTGATGGGTATATGCTGACTTCATGAGAAATTGCCAAAATATTTTTCAGAGAAGTTGAACCATTTTGAGTTCTCAGAGCAATGTAGGAAAGATTTATTTGATCCAATCTGTGTCAGCATTTAATATTGTTAGTACTTTTAATTTTAGTCATTCTAGTATGAGTGTAGTAATACCTTCTTATGGCTGTATTTTATTTTTAAAATATTTATTTATTTATTTATTTTAGGGTGAGAGCAAGCATGCGAGAGCTCCTATCCACTGGGTCACACCCCAGATGCTGCAATGGCTGGCACTGGACTGGGCTAAAGACAGACAGGTGAAATTCAGTGTGGATCTTTCATGTGGATGCAGGAACCCAGCGGAGCTATGAATGCTGCTTTCCAAGAACTGCATTGGCAAGAAGCTGGGTTCAGGAGCCCAGCATCACATCCAGGTATTTCCAGGTGGGATGCGGGATGTCTCAACTGGAGTCTGAATCACCAGGCCACGCACCTTCTCTTACCTGTGGTTTTAATTTGCATTTCTGTGATGACTAATGATGTTGAATGTCTTTTTTTTTTTTTTTTTTTTTTTTTTTGGACAGGCAGAGTGGACAGTGAGAGAGAGACAGAGAGAAAGGTCTTCCTTTGCCGTTGGTTCACCCTCCAATGGCCGCCGCGGCCGGTGCGCTGTGGCCAGCACGCTGCGGCCAGCGCACTGTGCTGATCCGATGGCAGGAGCCAGCTACTTCTCCTGGTCTCCCATGGGGTGCAGGGCCCAAGCACTTGGGCCATCCTCCACTGCACTCCCTGGCCACAGCAGAGAGCTGGCCTGGAAGAGGAGCAACCCGGACAGAATCCGGCGCCCTGACCAGGACTAGAACCTAGTGTGCCGGAGCCGCAAGGCGGAGGATTAGCCTAGTGAGCTGCGGTGCTGGCTGAATGTCTTTTTATTGATATCCATGCATCTTTTTTTGTGGCATGGGTCTTTTGTCCATTTTTAATTTTTTTTACTGTTGAGTTTTGACAGTTTGTTATATAGTCAGGGTAAAAATATTTTGTCAGATATGTGACTTGAAAACTTTTTTAATTACCCTAGTGGTATCTTTCATAGAATAATAGGTGATAATTTTGATAAAGTCTGATTTATTTTTTTCCCATTGTTCATTTAGTTCATTATGTCTTAAGAAATCTTTGATTAACTCCAGGTCACAAATTTCTCCTAAAAGCTTTGGAGTTTTATTTTTACATATAAACCCATGATATATTATGAGGTTAGGCTGAAGTTAATATTTTTGCACAAGGCTGTTCAATTGTTCCAACACCAATCATCGACAAGATTATCCTTTATCCACTGAATTGAAGTGTTCTGTGTTCTCCTGTTTTCTGAAAGCAATTTATATGATTTATGTGATTAAAGGTATTTGATAGGTTTCACAGGGAAGCCATCTGGATCTGAACATTTCTCTGTCAGAAAGTGTTTAAATATTAATTACACTTATTTGATGGTTATAGGACTATTTGGGTTATCTATTTCCTCTAGGGTGACTTTTGTTTGTTTTTTGAGGAATTTGTTCATTTTCTCAGCTGTCAAGTCTATGCATGTAAAGTTGTCTGTAGCACTCCCTTATGCTTCTGATGTTCGTGTGCAGTGGTACCCTCTTTCATCCTTGATATGGGCAATTTGTGTATTCTTTTTTTTTCCTTGTCAGTCTTGCTAAAGGATTATCAAATTTATTGACCTTTTTGAAGGACCAGCTGTTTGTTTTACTAATTTTTCTCTATTGTTTAGCTGCTTTCAATTTCACAGATCACTGCCTTTGTTATTTGCTTCTTTCTGTTTCCTTTGGCTTCATTTGGCTATAATTTTACTAGTTGTGAAAATGGAGCCTTGGATTGTCCATTTGAAATCTTCCATTTCTTCTACTGTATTTAATGCTATAAATCTCCCCCAGTATTGCTTTGGAGGCATCTCACAAATTTTGATGCATTTTATTTTAGTTAAAACTTTAAAAGCATCTCCCTTGGGTTTCCTTTTTGCATTATGGATTACTTAGAAATGTTTTCTTCAATTTGCAAGTGTTGAGGACTGTGGCTGGAGACCATCCTTTGGATGATTTCAGGTCTTTTCATTTGGTAAAGTTTATTTATGACTCAGGCACAGTAAATGTTCCATGTCCACTGGAGTGTATGTTTTACTGTTGTTGTGAGGGTGTTTTCTGCATGTCAGCTGGAACAAGTTGATCGATCGTATTCTTCAGTGCTTCTATGTTTGCTGATTTTTCATCGCCTAATTTTATCATTTCCCTAGAAAGGAGTGTTGAAGTATCCAAGTATAATTGTAGATTTTTCTACTTTCAGTTCTGCAAGGTGTTGTTTGAAATATTTAAAGACTGTATTGTTAACCTCATGCATGTTAAGAGATGCATGTGCTTCTGGTTAATTGACTCTTTTATCATTGTATAACGTCCCTCTCCATTTCTGGTAACTCTCTTTGCTATTAGTTTCTTTGTGTGAGATTAATATAGCTATTTTCACTGTTCATGTTCATGGGGTATCTCTCTTTTCTTTCTTTTACTTTTCACCTTTCTGTGTCTTTTATTTTCTTTCTGTGCCTTTGTAGACAGCATGTATTTGGATTGTTTTCTTTTCCCTTCTAATTATTTACCTGTTAATTGGCATGTTAGACCATGTACACTTAAAGTAACTATTGATATATTTGTATTTTGGTCCACCATGGTATTCCTTGGTTTGTGTTTGCTCTCCATGTCTCTTGTTCTGTTGTGTCCTTTTCCTGCTTCGTTTGGTTAAAACTGAGACTGACAGGACTTGAATACACTGCTCAGGGTCACCTTAGTGGTGATGTGAACTTTTGTCTGGCTTTAAAGCAGGATAGGGTTCACAGATTTGGCAATATCACTCTTAGAATCAGAGCTGTACCAAGTGGCATGGCTCAGTCTATGTTCACATAATCAATGTAAAACACATATTTTTTAAAACTAAGACAGATAATTCCATTTCTGTCAGCTTCATGCCTCACATAGGAAAGACCTTTTTCTCCTGTAACCAAGAAATCCACACGGATCACAACACTTTAATTAAGATTACCTGATGATCTGTTGCCAGCTTTAGGTAACAGCACGCTACTATATGCAGGTGACTTGTATTTATCTGATGATTCTCTCTCCTCTGCTTCAGATGGTATACTCCAGTGTCTCTTGAGCCTTATTATTAAATTGGGATTGCACATTGAGGCAGTGGTGTATTGTTGCAATTTTTATTGGGTCGTAAAGCTCTAAAAAGAGCAGATGGTATATATTTGCTTTGGATGCTGTTAAGTCTCAGGACTCTGCCAGTGGATATTTTATAGTGTGTGCTGTATTTATCACGTAAACAGAGTTACCTAGAATTGCCCTCTTGCTATTTATGCTGGGATTCAAGGTCCAAGAGGGGCCACTGAGCTCCCACAACTGTGGACCTTGTAAATTCTGCCTTTTCCAGGAACTTTGAGTTACATGGAAGTGATGGTCTATTAAGCCACTTAGATACCATGAATCAACTTCATTTTGCAAGTGATAATCAGAAGATGACCCATTTATCATGAGGCATGTACTTGGATTTGATCATCTGTGTTTTACTCTATTTATAAAGATTACATATGAACAGGGAAAAGGAAACTAGCATTTGTTAAGTGTGTACTACATAGAACTTCTTTGTGTGTTACCTTCAGTAGTCCTCTCGGTGAGACTGAAGGTAGACACTTCTAACACCATTTCAGAGATTTTGAAATCCACAGAGGCATTAATTCATGCAAAACCCCATAGGTACGTGGATGCAGTTCAAGCCGTATGACTCAGCAGTTCAAGCCGTATGACTCAGCAGTGTGTTTGAGCTACTGTGCTTTCCTCGTGCTAGCGGTCATTACCCACATTCATTTTTTTAAAGATTTATTTATTATTTGAAAGGCAGAGTTATAGAGAGTCAGAAACAGAGGGGGGGAGGGAGGGAGGGAGGGAAAGAGAGGTCTTCAACTGCTAGTTCACTACCCAAATGGCTGCAATGTCTGGAGCTGTGCCCATCCGAAGCCAGGAGCTTCTTCCAGGTCTCCCATGTGGGTGCAGGGGTCCAAGCACTTGGGCCATCTTCCACTGCTTTCCCAGGCCACAGCAGAGAGCTGGATCGGAAGTGGAGCAACCAGGACTTGAACAGGTGCCCATATGGGATGCTGGCACTGCAGGCGGTGGCTTCACCAGCCACCTACAATGCCGCCCCCCCACATTCATTTCCCTAGAAAAATTCTACCCTTTCCAGTTACTTTAGCATCTGATTTCTAGTTTTGCTTCTCCTTCATCATAATAATAACAAAAAAGACAAAAACAGAATGATGACTAAGAGCAGAGATTTTGGAGCTGACCTGTCTGGGTTCAACTCCAGCAGCATTATTTATTAGCTGTGCAACTTTGGAGAAATGATTTACTTTCTCTGTACTCAGTTTCCTCATTATGTATGGGGAATAATAATTGCCTTTATCTAACAGGATGACTGTGAAGACTAAATGAGGTAATATTTGTAAAGAACTTAGGAAAATGAATTGTAAGCACTATACATGTATGCTTGTCAGAGAAGTAACGTCTGTCATTGGTTGTATATCAGTGCTTTGCTAAGCACCAGAAAGTATTACAAAGTATAAGGAAGGCACTATTTTAATCTCCCTTTTACAGATGACGACACCAAATCTTAGATAGGAAAACAGTCCAAGGTCACAGCAGTCGTAAACTCATTGTGGAAAACCTAAAAGAACATAAGATAGCAGCATTGAAACTCACAAATCTGCCACTCAGAGGCTAACATTTGACTTATTCTCCTCATTCTATAGCTGTCATTGCAGATTATTGAAATCATAGTGAATGTACCATTTTCTAACTATTTTGTATATTAGCATTATGTTAAAAATTTCATCTGATCGTGTCACTTTTTATATTAACATTATGTTTAATGGTTGAAGAATATGATATTTTATATGAATTTCCTTTGACGTTGGACATAGTTTCATTTCAGAATTTTGCTAGAACAAATAATGCTACAGTGAGCATCTTTATCTGCATTTTGGATTTATCCTTAGGATTTTTTTAGGCTTGGAATTATCATGACAAATCAAACTTTTAAATATTGAGAGGCATACACATACACACACACACACACACACACACACAGATGTGCGGAGAAATAGAGACCTCCCATCTGCTGGTTCATTCCCCAATTGACTGCAATGGCCAGGGCTGGGCTAGGGCCAGAGCCAGGAGCCGTGAATGATGTGCAGGTCTCGCACATGGGTAATAGGAACCCAGTAACTTGGTTCATTACCCCTTCTTCCTAGGGTCTGCCTTGGTATCAAGTTGGAGCCCGGAGCCAGAGTCATAAATTGAATCCAGGCCCTCGGATATGGGATGCCTTAACTCCTGCTCTCAAACAGGCATTTTAAAGTCTTATAGACAAACAAATAGGCTATCATTTTCAAAAGAACATACCTCCCCACCAAAAAAAAACCATATGTGAAAAATACAGAAAAAAATACGAGAAGAACACAACTAAGTTTCCAAGATAGAGGCTTTTTTTTTAAAAGTGAGATTTTGCATTTTAACAGAATTGTCGGTTCACGTGTATTGGTAAGAAGTAATGCCGCGAGACGGTAGAGTTTACTCCAGTTCTCTTGGCGATAACATCGTGGGCGACAACAGCTCGCTACCCCAGCCATCGCGTCTCACTGATGCAGTGGGATGCAGATCAGTTCTCCAGCATAAGAACTCCTCCCCTGTCCTTCTCCACAGCCCTCACCTCATCCCCGTCCTGGACTCTCAGCGACCACTGTCTGTTCTCCATTTCTATGGTCCTGTTGTTGTAAGAATTGTCTACAGATGTAATCGTAAAATATGCAGACGTTCAGCCTGGGCCTCACTGAGTCAGCGTAATTCCCTGGGAGTTCATGCAAGTTGTTGTGGTATCCATGAGACAGTCTTTTTTTTTTTTTTTTTTTTTTTTGTCTCTGAGTAGTGTTCCATGGCATGAACATCCCATAGTTTTTGTAACTGTCACTCTTTGATGGTCATCTGGCTCGCCCCCAGCTGTGGGTTACCATGGATAATGTTGCTGTGATCCCTTGTGGACGAGTTAGGCATCACCGCGGCTTTGGACCTCTCATCCCTGTGCAGACATGAAAGTCTTGCGAGGACACCTCCTCAGCGGGGCCTTGCAGCACCCACTTCCTGTGGCCCTATAGGATACATCGTCTCCCGGTGCACACGTCAGGGGAAGGGTCCCGCTAACACAGGCCCCTGCTCTAGTCATGGACCCGGCTTTCCGTCAGCCCTGTGGGTTTTCTGGCCCTGCCTTTACACCTGTCCCATTTTACAATATTTATTTGGAAAGCACTTTAGCTGCTTATTATGGTTAGATATCTTCTTTGATGAGCTATTTTCCTTGAATTATCTACTGAGAAATATGTCTAGAGGCGTTAAATAAAATCATCCAGACAGCTCCCAGGGCCAGTTGGAGCCGGCAGCCACGTTCAGCTCCCTGAACTCCAACATGGAGCGATCTGTGGTTTTCGTCTACTCCAAGCAGCAAAACTGCTGCTAATTCACACTCTAATAAATGAGGCTTTAACAAATTCTATCAAGGAAAGGAACCAAATTTGCAACTGTGTTTTCAGTCAATTACATGAGATAATGGGTACCTGGCACATCAAAAGCCCCAGTAAATGGCAACCATTATGATATTGGGCCATATGACTAACAACTGTTAATCAAAAAAAAAAAAAAAAAAAAAAAAAACCAACCAAACAAAAATGAGTGCAAATAGGAAGAATATTTTCAAGGATTAGTAGAAAATAAGACCATAAAAGTAATAAGGTTAGGGATAATGAAAGCAATGCTGAAAGAAGACAATCACCGCAAGAAAAATTAAAAAGGATGAAAGAGACGAGTCCGGAGAATTGATAGGAAGCTCAAGAGGCAACGCACACTGCACAACATATGTTTAGAAGCATGAATTACACGCTTCGGCATTTACCCTGGAAAACTTCACGCATTTAATCAAATCACATTGTCTTACATTACAGTTCCAAGAACTTTGACATATGCCACAGCAAACCTCCAACAATGCTGTAAGTGGAAAATTGTGATTGCATCCTTGCAGGATTAGTTTAGAGGGTTTGGGTTAAGTGCGGAAATCCCCACTGGAGCCCAGAGTTAGGGAATGCGCACGGCACGGGGCTGGGATTGGCTCCTGGCTCTGATGTCCTGCCTGTAACGCTTTCAAGATGCCTGTGCTGGCGGGACTTGTCTATGAAAACTGTCATTAACTCTAGGATCGGGATCCTTTTCCCAAAATATCCTTTCTTGGCTTCCTGATGCAACTATTTTTGGCTGTTTCTGTTGAATATGAAAACATTGCTTTTGACCACCAAAGTGTCAGTCTTGGTTTCAGCAATGTCTTTTCAAAGTCCTGCTTTTTGAAAAAGGATTTATTTATTTATTTGAAAGGCAGAGTTACAGAGAAAGAGGGGGAAAGACGGAGGAAGAGAGAGATCTTCATTTGCTGGTTCACTCCCCAGGTGGCTGCAATGGCAGGGATGGGCCAGGCTGAAGGCAGGAGCCTGGAACTGCATCTGGGTCTCCCATGGAGGTGGCAGGGGCCCAAGCACTCAAAGCATGTTCTGCTTTCCCAGGCAGATTAGCAGGGAGCTGGTTTGGAAGTGGAGCAATCAGGACTTGAACTAGCACTCTTATGAGATGCTGACATCACAGGCAGGGGCTCAACCAATATGCCACAGTGCCGGCCCCCAAAGCACTGCTTTTTAACATTCGTTTTGGAGGTTCCTGTCTTCTACATCTTGGGTTCGTAAGTTTGGGAGTAGAAGTTTGGAGCACGATGCCTCCTAATGATCTTTTGTTCCTGGTTGACGTGGACGCCGATGCTTTCATCAGCGAGAGCAGTGAGCGAGATGTGAGTGAGAACAGTGGTCTTGGGGAAGCGGAATGCAGCCTGACCGCCCCCAGGTGGAAACGTTGGTTCTTGGTTGAGCAGGAGACGTGGGTGGGGTTTTGTTAGAGCAAGAGAGAAGGACGATCCCAAGAAAGAAAAGGTCCAGCACGGCACAGACTTTCTGCCAGGGCCTGCGGTGAAGGTGGTGGCCATGAGCTGGCGCTGGCTGCCCTGGGGATCGAGGCGCTGTGGCATCAGGCTACACCAGCTCGGAAGCACAGGGGGATGTGGGCTGGAGAGAGTGAGCTGGGAGCTGATCGCACCCAGGTCACAGCTACCACCATCTCCCCACCTCCACCCAAGAAAAAAGGTGGCAGCGTTTTACCTTCTCAAAAAGCTAGGAATAAAGAATATGTTTTGCTTTTGAAGTAGACCTCTGTGGTAGTTTAAGGGATTTTTCAACCAATAGATCCTGGGCAGAGGCAATTGTAATAAAGCAAGAGAGTTAACAGACTTGTCTAGGTAGTGTAACGGAATACAAGGAAAATCCTGATTCCCCCTCTGAATTTAGCAGTTGGCCAGGGCTAATTACATTTCGTTCTTAAGTCAAAGTAAACAATTGGTAATCAATTTTTTAAATCAGGAAAACAGGTAAATAAACAACAATAAAGATCCAGAAAGCATTATTTGCAGAAATTTACCCCAAAGCACTGTTTTTTTAAAAAAAATGAAAATGAGAGACATGTATAGTTTATTTCAGTGGAGTGAAATAGACACGAACTCAACTTCCAGACACTTGCCCTATGACGTTGACATCCTCTTCAGCTCACACGCCTGCCTGCCTTTGGATTTGGCAGCTGTACTTAAACAGAGCTGCTCATTGACATTTGGTGAAAAATAATTTATGGTCCACTTTGTTTTTCACCGCTATGAATCTGGTTTAAAATAATGAGGCTCATGAAAGGATATGACCCAGACCATAAATTGTACTTATTAGAGTTGTTTGATAAACCACAAAGGGGAGATTCTCACCTCTTAATAAGTGTAAGACGCCGCAATGCAAAAGGAAGCCATCAGCAGGGTACGGGGTCTCCTGATCACCTGTGATGCTCCCTCCCTGGGTGTCAGAAACCAGCTCCGAAGCCTGGGCTCGCCCCTGTCTCTGCTCTTCAGTGTCCAGTCTGTCACAGGAGGAGCAAGATCCTGAGTAGGAATCTTTTCTGGGCTCAACAAACCACAAAGGACTAGCATTCCCAGGGTTACAGTAGTCAAGTTCAAGTCCACGTGTGCCCCTCCCAGGACTTCATTTGCATACTGATGCATTTATTTGCACTTTTGGTTTTCCATTGCTGTCTCAATAGTGAACATAGCAGACACGGTCTGCATGCTTCGAAAGCTTGCAGGTGACATCAGGAAGAGTTAAATGCACGGTGGAGAGGAGATACCTGCATCCTTTGCAACTATTTAACTTAGGTGGGCTTCATCGTAGATCAACCTGAAAAGGAGATTGCAGCCCTCCACAAGCTTTGAAGGGGGGAAACCCAGGGAGAGCTGGAAGACCCCTGGGCTGTATTCCAGAGCTGTGGGACATGCCAAGGCGAGGATACCCACAAGGTGACAGGGCCTATGTATTGGCCCCTAGTGCAGCGGACTGTAGAATGCTATAAAAATACTAACAGCCAGTATGGCCCTGCCTCCTGCTGGGCTGCAGCTCAGTTGGTGGGATTTGGGGCAGCTGAGATGGGAGGGTGGCAAGCGCTGG
Source organism: Oryctolagus cuniculus (assembly GCF_964237555.1). Lineage (NCBI taxonomy): Eukaryota > Metazoa > Chordata > Mammalia > Lagomorpha > Leporidae > Oryctolagus > Oryctolagus cuniculus. The sequence goes on along the minus strand of NC_091443.1, from coordinate 20,700,248 downwards.
AGCCTCTAGGCTGAGAATCCAAAGGAAGGAGCCTGCAGCCTGCTCAGGCCCTGTGCAGGTGGATTTCATTGGAAGTATCAGTGCTGCATAGCCCCCACGTGGCTGTAAGGCCCTCCTGGCGTGGGACGGGAATACCTGGCACAGTGCCTGCCCTTGGTGGGTGCTTAATTAATGTTTGATCAATGCACTCATTATCTGTAAGAACTTGGGGAGGAAATCTAACTTGAAAGCACGTTTTCATGCGCGGGCTGCTTTTATCACCCACACAGTTGGGTTTTCTCACAACAGCAGCAGTGTGGTCCTGGTTTCCCTGTAAAATACCAGGAGAGAGTAAGAGTGAGAGCTGGATTGCGCAGCTCCAGGTTTTGAGGAGCCCCAGCTGTGTAGAATTTGGGAGAAAGATCATACCTCGAGATACAGAGTCTAGAAAGAGGCGTGGGCACATGTGTGTGACAGGGGACCTGCCGGGGCTGGGTCAGCTCTATGCCCTTTGGGACCCAGGATCACCAGGGCACTGCTGGGCAGTGGGGAGGCGCGTGGGGGCCTGCTTGTGTGGAGGACAATGGCAGTGATGAGTTCTCCGCTGGCAGGGGACTTACAAAGACTGAGACTTCTCAAGCCCTGGAAGATACACAGCCCAGGGACCGTGTGGACCACAAGGAGGCAGCCCTCCCCACCCCCACCTCCTCACAATGTTGGCTCAGTGCCCCACGAAGGGCAGCTGGGTACTGGCCAGGCAGCCGTGGAGGCTGAGAGGGCTTCGTCAGAGCAGCCATGGCGCCCTCCATGGGTTTCATACGTGTGGGGACTTCACGCACGTCCCCTGTAATTCTCACGGGCACCCTGCAAGGTGAACACCACCAGCCCAGTTTCACAGGTGTCATAGGGAGGCAGATTTGCTCACGCAACACTCAGTGAACAAAGACACTGGAGACTCTTGTTTGCAGTGGCCTTGAGCTTCCCTGTGCATCCCCCCCTGCAGGGTAGCACAAAGCTGAGCCTTGCCCATTCACTGTGCCTCCATCTCTTCTGCTTTGTAGCTGCTTTCCTGTTTAAAGAGGGAGGTTGTCGACGTTGAGTGCCCTCCCAGAGCTGTTTTACCTCGTCTCTTTTGGATGACTCCTCCTCCTTTGATGATCCCATGTTCGTGCAGCGTTCCTTCCTTGCTCCCCCTTCTCACCTGAAGCCGGCCCTGGGTGTGTGCAGCAGAGTCAGAGGATGGGTGCTCACCACTGCTGGTCTTGTCACGGGCTGACCGCTGGCCTAGGAGCAGAGGAGGACCCATCTGGTCTTGAGGGGTGACACATGCTGCCTTGCAGTGAAGTGAGGGAAGGGGATGACTCAGCACCTTCATGCCTCTGTGCTGGGGCCCATGGAAACTTCTGGACTCCCAGATGCCATGCACAGGCCAGAGGGAGCCGGTGAGCAGCCCCAGGCCACTGCCTGGGGGACATCGCATGGATTGGCCTCTCTCTCGGTCTCTCGATCTCTCCATCTGCTCCCTGTAACCTTGCAAGTGTTTGTGCCTTGCCATGTCCCGCAGCCCTGTGATCCAGCCCAGGGGTCTTCCAGCCGTCTCCGAGCTTGCCTGCCAAGCTTCTGAAGGGCTACCGCCTCCTTTTTCCATGTAAGATGCGGTCCACCTAAGTTAAGTAGTTGCGAAGAATGTCACTTCTGGCAGCTTGCAAATATTGACATTTTAGAATAAAACTGTTGTATCACTCTTTCAAATGTATCCAGTAGAATCTAAATACCATAGTGATTTAATACCCATGGTTCACAAAACACACACACTCTCTTTTAATGACGGGAAGTTTCATAATGTTTTCTTCTTTCCTTGAAATTGTGTTTCCATCTCACTTCTCCTGCAGAACTTAATCCTAATGTGATGCATTTTATGCTTGGAAGTCTTTCATGAATCACCCTATCATTCGGCTCTCAACAAAAACATGTATATAAATTGAAAAATTTAAATTATTTTTTGTCACCACAGCTCTCTTAGAAATTTTATTAAAGATTAAGTTCTCATTACAAGCATTTTTAGCTCACAACGGATCGACATCATATACACATATTTCACATTCTTTTTTAAAAAGATTTATTTTATTTATTTGAAAGAGTTACAGAGAGAGGTAGAGACAGAGAGAGAGGTCTTCCATCTACTGGTTCACTCCCCAGATGGCCGCAATGGCTGGGACTGCACCAATTCAAAGCCAGGAGCCAGGAGCTTTTTCCAGGTCTCACATGTGGGTGCAGGGGCCCAAGGACCTGGGTCATCTTCTACTGCTTTCCCAGGCCACAGCAGAGAGCTGGATCAGAAGTGGAGCAGCTGGGACATGAGCCGGCAACCATGTGGGATGCCAGCGCTTTAGGCCAGGGCGTTAACCTACTGCGCCACAGTACTGGCCCCAATATTTCACATTCTTATGGTTAATCAGCAACCATAAAAATAATCCTGCTGGAAACGTGTCTCTTCATGACGTGGACGGAGGTCATTATGGCGACCCCAGTGGGTTTTGCAAGCCAGCGCTTCAAAACACCCCTTGTGTGTTGCCTGGAGGTTTTACACCTCAGGAAAATACATCTCGGTACGATTTAATGTGAAAGCTCTCTCCACAGAGTCAGGGCAAAGCGGTTGTGCAGGGGGAGGTAAGGATTCCCTGAGTGCAAAACAGGATGAGATTCCCTTGGAAGTATCCAGACCCAGGGGTACCTTGGAAAGGAGGAAGCTTCTGGAAATTTCCAGTTCACTGTCCCTCAACCCTGGCTCGCCATGTCTCATGGGGGGAGGCCACACCCTTTCTTTCTCTGGGACGACCCTCTCATAAATGGCCAGGCTTAGATGGCAACAAGAGGAATATGAATTCCAACCACTGCTTTACAGACCTGAATCTTCTCACCATGGATGTGAGGGGATTAGAGTGTGGAGTATTGGGCCAGATGGGGGCAGAGCAGGAACCTGAATTCAAGTCTAGGACCCTTCCTCTCTGCAGGACTGGAGTTAGAAAATCAGCCTGGGCTGTGGGTAAAAAGCCAGCCTGCCGATGGCTGCCTCAGTGCCACCCGAGTCTCTTCCTAAAGTGATGTGCAATCCCCAGGGGTCCCTTTCGGTGGGTCTGCAGGTGGGCACTGGACGTTCAGTTAAGAGCCACCCAAAGCATTCTGCAGCTGCTCGGCGCTGCGCAGGAACACACCCGAGGGCCTGCATTTGTCCCTGAGCACAGACAACCCCGCCCCCCCCCCCCCAGCTCCCCCGACTCAGTCTTCAGGATGCACATGGCAGGGATGAGGCCCGAGACAGAGCTTGGACATTTCCCGAGAGAGAGCGGAAGTGGAGCTGCACAGGCCCCCTCTTGTGAGTGGCTCCACTTCCGCTCAGGTGGTCCTGCTTTCCTCTGGCAGCTTCGACATCTGCCCAGGGCACCGGCCTCTCCTTCTGACCTGTGGAGAACCTCCATGGCCTTGGGAGCCAGCCTGGAGCAAGTGCAGAGTTAGTGGGACACCGGTTGCCATCTCTCTCCTGGGTGTGGAATAGCCTGTCCTAAACCAAGCCCTTTGGTGGGCTCGGCTTGGGGCCACTCTGCGCACCTGGTAGGCAATGCAGGCTGTCTTGCTAGTTCCCTCCAAGACCCTTCTCAGGGTGCTGTCTCTCCTCAGCTGCTGGGACTTGGCCAGGCCCCTACACTAACTCCCTACCCTAACTGGAAATCCTTGAGTTTTGGAAAACCGTGAGGAGAATTGGGTGTCATCAACAGTCACTGAACCCCAGATCCAGCTCTCTGCCTGCACTCTGCACGGAGCGAGCCTCGGGAGAATAGGTTTGATGCCTGCTTCCTTCCAGAACGGCTGCTGCAAACAGCTGGTTGTTGACGTGAGTTTCAGCAGAGGGAGGGGCACAAGACCTCCTGCTCCCTGCGCTGTTGTTTGAGGGGAAGCAAGCCGTCTCCCCACTTGTCCCGGGGCCCTGGGCCCGTGCCAGTTGAGTTACTAACTTTCTGGTTGAAGAGCTGAGTGCCCAGGATGAGGCCTTTGGGGACACCCATCATGTGGCAGAAGCAGTAAACACCGGCCTGCTGTCTGGGCTGGGCGTGCCAACTGCCACACGGACGTGGCACGCGTGGCACACTTGTTTCCCCGGCCTTTGCTGGAGAGCGTCCCTGGGGATGGTGAGCCGAGAGATGGTCCCAGCTATCCTGGAAGGCTTCCATGAGGTCTGTTCTCAGCACTGATGTGGCCTGAGTCTCACAGCAGAGCCCCACCCTGCCCTCCTCACCCACTCCCAGCCCCCTTCTCGCTTGCCAACTCTGCCAGCCAACCCATGAGAAGTCCTGTTAGAGGATTTTCCTTTTCTTCCCCAAACACACTCGCTCCACACCTCCTAAAGGCTACAGAAAGGTGCAGGGATGGTCTGGCACATGTTTACCCGGTGAGACAAATTTTCCATTGTGAAAAAACTGCTGCCCCTCAATTCAGTCCGAATGTGGAAGGCCATCATGAAAGGTGCTGAGATGTGATGTGGAGACAGCCCAGGGGATGGGGGGCTGCTCTCTCACCAACAGCACTGAAATCTATGAGACCTCCTCATCTTCCTGGGAGAACACTCAAGGTTCAGATGGTTAGAGGGATGAGTTCCTTAAGAGCATGAGACACTGGGTATGAGAGACAGGAACAGCTGTCCTTTCTCACCATGGAATGATGTAGTCTCCATCTAGAGAAATGGTTTCATTTCAGCTCTTCTGCCTAAAGTGCAAGGGGGTAAGCCTGGGTCCCAGGGAGCAGTCTCTGTCTCTGACACTACCGGAAACTGACGACATGGCTGCCCGTGTCCTCCACTCCCCACCCCACCCCCAGAAGTGTTGTGACCCAGGTCTTCCAGAGCATCTCAGTGAAGAAGTCTTCTCCTGATTTGAGCAGCATCACACTCAGTCACTCAACACCCTTCTGAGAATAACACAGGTTCCCTGCAATACAGTGGGGTGAGAGGGGTGTGCGGGATGAGGGGGGAGGTGGTCTCACAGCCTGGACTTGAACCAGCAGCTTGGCAGGGGGGCCCCTGCTTTGCGTGTGTCTGAGGAACTGTTGCGAGGGTGCGGTGAGGAACCGCCGGAGGAAGGGTGGTCCTGCCTCGCAGGGGAAGCAGTTTGGAGGGTGCGGGTCTGTGGGGAGCAGAGAGCCGGGCGGGCCCTGGTTTTCTTCCCCGCGTGGTTCTAACTCTTCCCTCTGTGCTCCTTGACTTCTGTTACTTTGCCTGTCCTTTCAGGCACCGTGTTCTCAATCAACTCATCCTTGGCTTCCGCCTCCACTCCCCATGACTGCCCCACATCCACGGCTTCCCTTAGAAAGTAGGTAACTCCCAGAGCTGCGTGCACAGCGCAGGCCTGTCGGGGGAGCCCCACGCTCACCCTCAGGTTTCTTAGGCATCTGAATTTCCACGTGTAACAAAGTGGACCCCCACCCGCAACCCCCTGTCATCTCCCGCTGTTTCAGCTCCGCTAATCTGGCCTCCTACGTCCTCCCTGCTTTGGGTGTGGGATCACCGGTCTGCTGGCCGCCGCAGGGTGTGCGTCAGCAGAAAACTGGAATTGGGAGCGGAGCAGGGACTGGAACTGGGCTCTCCAGTGGGACACAGGTGTTCCAGGCAATGTCCTAACTGCTGGCCCAAAGGCCTACGCAACAAACTGATTTTTATGTGTTTTGCAGGGCAGATCTATGAGAGAACTCTATAGTTTCATCTTTTTCTATTGTTTTTGACAAATCGTATTTTTTGCAATGAGAATATGGAAAGCTGTGACCAACTCCAAGTCTCAGCTGTGAAGGATGAAAGCAAGAAATTCACCCAGACCTGTTAACTGGTGCCTCCTTAGTCTTGAAATAGCATCCCATTAGACAAATGATTTACACTGACTGTCAGAGTGTAAACAGCATTCAAATTCAGGAATAGGAAGCAGCATCTGTGTGTCATTTAAATAAGGGAATTACTGTCTTGGGTAAAGTTAGGAATGGAAAAAGCAAAACCAGAAATGAAAAAAAGGAAAGGAAAGAATTAGTGTTCAAAAGGTTTGTTTGTGTGACCTGCACCAGAGAGTGAACCCTCCCTAGGGCTAGGGATGCTGTCTGGCTCACTCTGTGTTCCCAAGGCCAAGTGCATTGCTTTAGCCATCTTACATGAAGAAGGAAAGCAAGCAAGCAAATGGGAAAAGAGAGGATGGAGGTTGGTGGTCTGGGAGCCTGAAGGGACACACATTCAAGTGCAGGTGCAGCTGCTCCTCCACAGCACACGCAGGGACTTTGAATCGATGGGATGTCAGATGCCGGGTGTGGTCACTCGGCCCCGCCCAGCCTCCTCTGCTCCCCTCCACCTCTCGGGCCACGAAGCCTGTAAGGTAGGTTTTCCAGACTTGTTAGCTGACTGACTAGATCCTGCCAGGGGAAGGGTGCTGATGAGAGACTAAAGGATGGGAGAAAGAGGACAGAGGCTTTTCCCAGCTTTCAGAAGCAACAGTAGCAAGGGCAGCCTCTTCCCTGAGTTGCTGATGCCCGCACTCAGCTTCCCACTGGAGGCACCTTGAGAGTCTGCTCAGTGTGAGCCATGCACACCTTTCTCCCTTGTAGGACCTTCTACAGCTGCTGCTGCTTCTTGTTAAAGATGGATTGGTTAGTTAATTTGAAAGGCAGAGGGTGAGACAGAGGCAGAGAGAGATTTTTCCATCTGCTGGTTCACCCCCCAGATGGCTACAATGGCTGGGGCTGGGCCAGTCTAAAGCCAGGAGACTGGAACTCCATCTAAGTCTCCTACATGGGTGGCAGGGGCCCAAGGATTTGGGCCATTTTCATTGCTTTCCCATGCATGTTAGCAGGGAGCTGGGTCAGAAGTGGAGCTGCCGTGACTCAAACCAGTGCCTCTAAGGGGTACTGGCATCACAGCCAGTGGCTTAAGCCATTGTACCACAACGCTGGCCCTTGCAATTACCTGAGTAATTTTGAATTTGGGCTTTTTGTGCCCAAGAACCCCTCTGATAGCCTCTTAACCAATTGGCTATATTAAATTTCCTCTGAGTCTTCCCCTGAAATGTCTGGGATATTTTCCTGGTTAGACATTGGTTTTTTCAATGACACGATCTTGACAGCTGAATAAATCAGTATATCTATGTTTGGTTAAAGTTATGTAAAGCCTCCTCTTTCAAATACATTCAAAATGAAGTAGTACCTACCTTTAAGAGGCCAGTATAAGTATATTGAATGCAATCTCCATTCAGTGGTGGGAGATGTGCTTGAAGTCAGATGAATGTAAAGGTGAGAAAATTTGGGGAGTTAGAGTGGACTCGGTGGCCTCCATACCTCGTCATCCATTGCCAGTCTCTTGCCTTCATTTCCCTGTCTGTTCAGTGAAAAGGTCAGATTACGTCAACTCTCAGTATGAGTCTAAGGCTGAAGTTGTAACGATTTATGGCTTAGAGTCTAACTTGGACAGCTGGGGAGGAAAATCCCCCATGTATGAGACGAATCTGGGTTTGGCTGGGGCTTCTAATGAGTCGGAACCTGATACTCAAGTCTGTGGACAGATCCCAGTTTGTACATCCTGGATTCCATCTCCTGCCAGATGTCGATCTTTGCTGTGTGCACCTCAGCCATTTCGAGAACTGTGGATGCCAAGTTATCGCCATGGCAGTGACCTCCAGTGACCCTTCGCATTATACTCACAAATGCAACAAGGCAAGTTCATGCAAAGTGCAGATGATGAAATTAATAGCCCAGTAACAAATAGGAGGATTGTGCCAGGAATCTGTCACATCATTTAATAATGAAAAAAATTTTTTAGGCATTTCAAGCTTGTTTCCCATTGACTAAGTTTGCTGCATTCTCTTTGATTCATATTCATTAATGTATTCCCCACCCCCCATATATATTTTGTTAATATTCATGTATTTATGCATCTTGAAATTGCCTAATTAATCCCTTGCTTCCCAATGAGTTATGTGAGCTAGGAGATTTATATGATAAATAGTATAATGAAGAACAAACAACAATGGGGCATAAAATACTAACTTACTTTACCATACCCATAGCAAAGAAGTTTAGGCTATGATTTCCCCTCAGAAATTAACTAATATTTCTCATTGGTTTTCCTAATTAAAACTTATCCCTTCCCTAAATCCTAAGGGTACCATTTTTATTCCTGAAAATATTTCAAAGTTACTATATATCAAGTCACTATGTTATATGTTTTGGAAGATACCAAACTGAACAATAAACATACCCCTCCCCATTTCCCCTGCCACCCCCAATACATTAAAAAAAAAAAAAAAAACCAGGCTAGGGTCTCTTTGGCACTACTGACATTTGCGGCCAATGATTCTTTGTTGGGGGAAAGGTTGGTCCCATGCATTAAAGGAAGCTTAGGAGGACCCCTAGCCTCTGCCCACCAGACACCAATAGAATCCCCCCTGATTGCAGCAACAAGCATCTCTCCAGGTATCTCTTGGGGATACCACCTGCTGTCGAGAACCACTGCCCTGTGGATGAGACAGGGCTCAAGGCAGCCAGCTCTGTAAGAACAGGCACTGGATTGTTCAGTGAGTTGCTTCTCGAGAGGTTCGGGTCAAGGAAGAGGAGTCCCTGGAGGAGGGTCCGTGGGGGAAATGAGGCTAGGGAGGGCACCTGAAGCAGCAGAGCTCTGGGAGTGGGCAGGGATGAGCGGGGCGATGAGTTTACCTGGAGTGTAGAGTGGGCAGCGGGGCAGGTTGAGGGTAGAGCAGAAGGCTCTGGGAAGGAGATCATGCAGCGTCTGGAATGCCGAATCTGCATTAAAGCAGGTGCATAAGACCACAGGAAGTCATAGCAGTAACTGAGCAGGGCATGACGGAGAGATGAGCCTGGTGCTGGCGCATGGGGTGGGGAGAGAGAAGTCAGGGAAACCAAGTAAGCTTTTTGATAAAAGTTAAAAAGGGGCATGGCCCAGGCTTGTAGCAGACACAAGAGCTACAAGGGAGACTGAGTTGAGCAGAGAGAACTCAAAGCAGTGTGCTGGCTCCTTTGTGGGCTTGATGTGACGGCCACGTCCCTCACTGGACATTTGTGGCCATTCTTAGCTCTCCAGCCCCTTCTCCCACCTTATTCTGTATCAATTGCCCCTCCCTCCTTTCTTAAATTCAACAGATGCTTATTCTCTACCACTGTGAGCCATTATCTTTCAAGTCATATCTGTTCCTTGTGATCTTTCTGAGCGCTGTCTTCTACCTCCATGTGTGTGGAACATTCTTACTCACCCCTAAACTTCTGCTCAGGTGCCGTCTCCTCCACAAAGCTGTTTCATCCACTCAGTGTGGAGTGAACGCTCTCCCCTTCCATGTCTGTGGATGTGCACATTTTTACCCAGATCACACTGTGTCATGGCTATCTTCTGTACTTTTTTTTCAAAAGCCACTTTCTCCTTTTACATATATAAGAATACTGATGCATACATTATTAATTGGACTGTAGTTTCTAATAGCAGAAGATTAGCACCAACATAAACATCCACCGTTCTAGGGTTGGTTATATACGTTATTGGTCACAAGAGAACATTATGCAACTGTTGCAAAGAAGGAAGAGGCTGGTTATGTATTGGTATGTAACAACCACCAGTAACTCTTACTGTGTGAGAAAAGCAAAGCACCTAACAGTAGCATACAAGTTGCCAGTTTCATATCGTTATAATAAAAAGAGGAAAAGTGAGTTCTAAGAGTATGTTTAAAGTATCTGAAACAGAAACTATTGATAAATTTGGCTGCTCTTAGGGGAAGGGACTCAGTTGCTGGAAGAATGGGGTTGAAGGGAGACTTCTTATGGTATATATCCTTTCGAAGTCATTGAATTCAGAACATGAAAATGCACAACCTATGCTAAAGAATTATATTAAAATATTAAAAGTGATTGTGTGGGGCCAGCGCTGTGGTGCAGCAGGTTAAAGCCCTGGCCTTAAGCGCCGGCGTCTCATATGGGTGCCGGTTCTAGTTCCAGCTGTTCCTCTTCCAATCCGGCTCTCTGCTATGCTATGGCCCGGGAAGGCAGTAGAAGATGGCCTAAGTCCTTGGGCCCCTGCACCCACATGGGAGACATGGGAGAGGCTCCTGGCTCCTGGCTTTGGATTGATGCAGCTCTGGCCATTGCAGCTATTTAGGGAGTGGACCAGCGGATGGAAGACCTCTCTCTGTGTCTCTACCTCTCTCTGTACCTCTGTCTTTCAAATAAAAAAAATAATTTTTTTTTAAAAAAGTGATTGTTTTCCAGTTCTACTCTTAATTATTTTTGTGCTTATGGGTATGACAACAGCAATAAAAACATCAACAGCCTCAACCAAACCATGTATTAATTAGCTGCAACTGCCTTCTAGGAAAAGCCATTGTTGTGGGGAGTGAGTCCCCTTGTTATGTTGAGCACAGCCGTCATTTTGTGTACCTGACTTTGGGACCCAGTAAGTGTTGTGAAGAAGCAGGATTGTCTGCAGAGGAGGGAAGTTCCTGGGCCAATCCCAGAGAGAATAGATGAGAAGGACAGAGTGTGGAAGCAAAGGGGACCGAGGGCAAATGAGGGGGTTGTTGCAGGGGAGGGAGACAGCTTATGAGAAATTGAAGACCAGGGCAGCCAGAATGACCAACCCACGCAGGGCAGCCAGAATGACTAGCTCCCAATTTTGTGCTGTTTTCCTTTGCCTCGGAATGAGATGTTTTTCCCTTGTGATCTCCAAATCTCAGTTCCGCTATACTCAACAGTTCTATCCTTTCACAGGATCCACTGAGATGATACACAGTGGTGTCCATGGTGCCCAATAAGTCTTGGCTGTCATGATTACCAGTGGGCAGCAAACATGCACCCCTGTGCTGTGACTCATTGACTGGGATGCAGGGGGCCAGCGGGGGAGAAACTGACATTGAAATGAAGGTCCTTTATACAATGAGTTTCATCATATGACCCACCATAATGGAAACCAATGTTGTGTTTATAAGCTGGGATTATCCAGACTGTGTGGAAACTGTTGCTATGAACACAGCTCCAGACATCTGGGTGTCTGTTAGATGCAGAAGACAGAGGTCTGAGTAGTCCCAAGGGCATTGCCAAGGGCCAAAGTTCCCCAGGATTCGATGCAGTTATTTAAAATTCCATCTTCAGGAGGAGCAGCCTCTTGGGAATTGCATAACACCACCAGCAGCTGTTGTGTGGACTTAAGCTGAAATTGGGTTACAAGAAAATGGTTTTTCAGGTCAACCAACTTAGGGTTGTCTCAATTGTCTGAATGCTGTTGCCTAGCTCCAAATTATTTAACTCAGCTTTGGTTCAATAGTAAGTTTTGTGCCTGGAAAGCTGTTTCTTTTTTAAAGCAGGAGTAACTGACTAGCCGTGTTTATTTTCCCAAGGCTAAATGCCATGTGTGAGGGCATTGTGGGATGATGATTTGGAGTCAGAGAGCCTGTGTTCTGTCACTTAGCTGGCAAGTTTAGGCTGTCCCCTGAATCTCTGCAGAGAGACTTTTCCTTTCTGAAGGTTTGCATTCTCCTTTTAAAATACCCATACCTTTGGGTAAGTGCCATGCCTTAAACTTTCCCCATGGTCTGTCTGTCTGTCTGTTACATTTATCAGCCCTCGCTCTAGCCTATGTGTCTGTCTGTTTATTGATCAATCTATCTTATGTATGTAATTTTCCTGTAGGGACAAAATCTGACACAACCACAGCTACTTTGGTTGCTGCTGCCCTCTTGCCCTTTAGGACACTCGGGAGGACATCCCGACCCCTGTGGGATAAACCAAGTCATTGAGATAGCCTGCTCCTCTTACCTGCAGTCATTGAGACAGGCTGTTCCTCTTACCTCCCCTCTTAGATGACACGTCCATCTTCCTTATGGTTGCTAATATTTCTTCAAAAAAAAAAATCCAGGTTCATTCCAATTAACCACAGTCCCCCTTGGTCTTTAAAAACCCCTTTTCTCCATATGTCTCATGGCTGCTCAAGAGCCTGCTTCTGTCTAAGTCTTTCCAAGGAATTACACAGTGTGTAACCTTGGATTTGCACTCTCAGCCTCTTCTGCCTTCAGTGGCCAGTTCTTTCACCCTGGGTTTTCCCTAGCAGGTCTATCATCTGTTATGACCTAAATAGTCTATCCTTTATGTTCTTTTTTAAAAAATTAAATTATTTGTGTGCTTGGAAGAAAGCGCGCCGAGTGAACTGCCATCCGCTGGTTCAAATGCCTGCCTGGGATTTGGCCAGGCTGAAGCCCGGAGCTGGGAACTCCATCCAGGTCTCCCATGTCGGGGGCAGGGACCCAGTCACTTGCGCCATCACCAGTGCCTCCCGTAGTCTGCATTAGCAGGGGGCTGGAGCCATGAGCTGGAGCTGGGGGTCGAGCCCAGGCACTCCAACGTGGGACGTAGCTGTGTTAACTGCAGGGTGAACGGCTGCTCTCATCTTTTACTTTGCCTTTTTCAAAGAGCAGTTTCTGGGTGAAGAGGGCGAGGAGAAGCGGCTGAGGCCGAAGAGCACACTTCAGAGTATTTCTGCTCTTGCCCTGGCTGGGGCTTCCTGGGCTTTCGCACAGAGTCGATGCTCCTTTTTAATCTGGGCATATCCTGGCAGCAGGAGGCCACAGCAAGAACTCCGCAGCACTGGTTGCTTCCTCCAGACAAGAGCTCCTGCATTGCATCCTGGGCAGGCTCCCCCTGGATGGATCTGTTGTTCGTCCTGGAACGTGTCCACCGTGGCTGTTCCATTCCTGTTCAGGTTCCAGGCCATTGACAGAGTGAACTCACAGGCTCCAGGCTGGATCAGCACCCCTGCTGCAGCCATAAAATCTGACAGTTGGCAACCTCCATGCACAGCAGGTCTCAGAAAGTCTGCTTAAGCTGGGTGATTAAGCTCTACTTGTTCCCTGCTTTGGGCTGGCTGGCTTGTGTGCTTTGGGTGGCCTGAACGGCAGATCCATGCATTTGTCCACTCCATGCTCTTCGTGTCTCTCTGTGAGCCAGGTGCCCTGTGCTACCGTGTACAGAAGGGTGCCTGACACCCTGATGATGATCCCCACTCAGCTGCAGGGGCTCCGCACATATCTGGAGGTGGCTTGAGAGCTCCGGGGCTCTTCCAAGGGCCACCCCAGCACTGATCGGTGGGAGGCTGAAGGCTGGCAGGGCCCCCTCTGAGGCTGCCCGGGGTTATACTTCCTGCTCTGTTGGAGTACCGGAGCCTGCCCATCTGTGTTCTTCTCCTGCTTCCTGCCTGGAAGGCCCACAGTGAGGTGAGGGGCGGGGCTAAAGCCATCTGCTCTGAGCCCCTACAGAGAGCTTTACAGGTCTGGGCTCAGCAGCCCGGGGAAGGCAGAGGTCCTGATGGCAGCAGAGGTCAGGACCTGGTGGCCAGAGTGTGCCTTCAGAGAACGGATCCCAGCCCAGAATGTCACAGTGGCAAAGTCATGGGTGGGACGCGGACCAGTAAGGGGACAGGAAGTGCAGGTGTAGGGTCTGAGACAAGGGGGAGTAGGTTTCACACTCATACAGGAAGAGACTAGATATGTCCTTCTATATTCCTTGAGCCCAGCCCAGCACTGAACAAAATTGTTAACAAATTTGAATTAATTCCATATTCTTTTTTTTTTTTTTTTTTTTGGACAGGCAGAGTGGACAGTGAGAGAGACAGAGAGAAAGGTCTTCCTTTGCCGTTGGTTCACCCTCCAATGGCCGCCGCAGCCAGCGCGCTGCGGCTGGCGCACTGCGCTGATCCGATGGCAGCAGCCAGGTGCTTCTCCTGGTCTCCCATGGGGTGCAGGGCCCAAGCACTTGGGCCATCCTCCACTGCACTCCCGGGCCACAGCAGAGAGCTGGCCTGGAAGAGGGGCAACCGGGACAGAATCCGGTGCCCCAACCGGGACTAGAACCCAGTGTACCGGCGCCACAAGGCGGAGGATTAGCCTAGTGAGCCGCGGCGCCGGCCCATAGAGATTCTTAAAAATCTACCATCTTCATATCTTGTGCGCAAAATCCAGTAGAGGCTGACAGCACTGCCAGCCAAGATGGGAAGGCTGGGGAAGAGGCAGTCATGGCGTCCTTGTCCCTGTAGAGATGAGGACACTGAGCTCAAGGGACACTGTCTGCCCAAGTGCACATGACCATGCACAGTGTGTGTGAGTCAGGACAGGTGGGTTTATGAAGCCTGGGTATACTCTCCTAACCACCTCTTGGGCAGCGCTCATGGCCCCATCACCTTCGAGCTCCTGGCTCAGGACTGAGGGTGGAAAGCAATAAATGCATTTTGGAGAACGAAGCTTAATGCCGAAGGAATGATGGCTGGAGTCAGGTCTTTGTTCCCGAGTGTGTGTGGGATGAGCACGTGGCTCTGATGTTTTCACATGTGCCATGGATGGAGACTCCATTTCTGAGGTCGCATCCCTAAAAGGCAGGGGTCACACTGTTTTTTGGTGTTCTGTATACAGCAGGTGCTGCAATAAAAGCCGTCAACAGATCAGGTGTCCATAAGGCAACACCACACGAGTCCAAGACAGCGGAGGTTTTGAGTGGAGGCTGGTCACTCATCAGAGGATCCTCTTCCTTTTCCTGGCTGTCTTTACTGCCATACAGAAGGGAGATCCAAGGCCACTTCTAACTCTTTCCGTGGTTTACTGTAGTCGTCCTGCTCGAAAGCTTTTTAAAAATCTGCCTGTGCAAACATACATTTTCAACAAATAAAAGTTTATTTGCTATAAATAGAAAAATGCCACCAGAGAACTAATTTGGCAGCTTTGTTGATTACCCATTGTAATGAGCCTTATTACATAATTAAAATAATTTTTTTCTTAACTGGATTTCTCTACTAATTAACACTTTACACATTCTGCAGTGGACACTTCAGGTTGAATCAGAGACATAATTATGTCATTTCTATGCAAAGAGTGGCTTATGAATTATTGATTAATATTAAATCTGTTGATTAAAGGCTAATTCATATGTAAGCATATTATAGCTCACCACGGATTGCCTGCTAGAAGTTCCCCTTTGTCAGCTCTGTGGTCCTCGGTCACTTGCTCATACCTGGGACTAAAAACAGACAAGAGGCAGCCACACAGAGACAAGGAACAAAAGTAACCCAGGTGGAACTCTGAACCATTCAGATAATTACTCTCCTCTCATTCCAGTGGCTTTTAAAGCTGTAAGGCACATGGGCAGTCAAAGCAGGCTGGGCTCAATTGCTTTATGGTTTCTCAGACTCCAATATGAAGATTCTTGGTTTTTTTTTTTTTTTGGACAGGCAGAGTGGACAGTGAGAGAGAGAGAGACAGAGAGAAAGGTCTTCCTTTTCCGTTGGTTCACCCCCCAATGGCTGCTGCGGCCAGCGTACTGCACTGATCCAAAGGCAGGAGCCAGGTGCTTCCTCCTGGTCTCCCATGCGGGTGCAGGGCCCAAAGACTTGGGCCATCCTCCACTGCACTCCCGGGCCACAGCAGAGAGCTGGACTGGAAGAGGAGCAACTGGGACAGAATCCGGCGCCCCAAATGGGACTAGAACCCGGGGTGCTGGTACCGCAGGCGGAGGATTAGCCTAGTGAGCCGCGGTGCCGGCCTAAAGATTCTTGTTTTTAAAGAATAGTTGTTGTTTTTTCTTGAGAAAATGTTTTGTTTTAGAATTATGTGCTAATAACACATCCAGAGCCTCTCCAGCCTGGCGTGTGCTGAGGGCTGGGCGTCCTCTCCCAGGGAAGTCCCTGAGCCCAGGCAGCCTGGGGTTTGGGCGGGGATAGGCTCTTGGGTGCTACTGCAGGGAAGCTGACTGCCCTTTCTGGGTGCACCCGGCTCCCCGAGCCCTGGTGTCGCTGCCCTGGCCCTGGCCGCGCGGTGCAGGTGGGTGTGCTCGCCTCACGGCAGGGACGTAGCCATCCTTCTCCCAGACACTTGGCTGGAAAACGCAGGAGGTGCCCCTCCTTGATCGTGCTTAGTCTTAGCCCACGAAACTGACTGGCTTTTCTCTCCTGCTTCCCATCACCCCTGCAGGCTGTCCGCCTGGGAGTTAATACCCTTGTTTTAGGGCACTTGCTAATATTTATGGATTGTTCCTTATTTCTGCTTTCTAACACTCACTTTAAGGAACAAGATTTTATCAGTTATTCCTGTGGAAGAGGTTTTTTAAAAATCTTCAACATAAACTCTATAAATCCGTGTCTGACTGTTTTATTCATTGACCATGGATTAGTTTTGATGTGTGCCTCGGCCTGGCCTGGCAGCTCTTTTGCTAACCTGAGTTCCTGTCCTACAGCCATGTGCCATGTTGCTGTGGGTATGTTTTGCTTTGCTCTCCTTGGTGGGAAGAGTCAGTTTCTGTTGCTCAAAGAATCCACGCTGGGAATGAGCATGTGGACTGTGTTAGTTTCTGTGTCACTATTTAACAAGTGCATGTGTATGTGTGTGTGTGTGTCTCTCTCTCTCTCTCTCTCACACACACACACACACACACACACTTACTGTTGGCCCCACTGGCATGAAATTACACTTCATATTTGTAGGCATTTAGTAAAGCTCACCTATCATTCATTAGATTTTCATAATTACCATGTGAGAGTAGAAAGCATTATTATTCTGATTTTATCCAAATACAAGAACGTTACAGAAAGGGTAAATGACTCACCCGTTGTCCTTCAGCAAGTGATTCTCTTTGAAAGTTGTTTTAGAGGCAGAGTGAGCTAGTGAGTGAGCGAGAGAGCGAGCCTATCTTCTCACTCATTCCCTGAATACCCACAGTGGCTCAGGGGCCAAAGCCTCGAGCTGAGCCCTCAGGCAGGTCTCCCACGTGGATGGCAGGAACCCAGCTACACTGGAGCCCTCACTGATGCCTCACAGGCAGTGCCTGCCGCAGACTCGGAGTCAGGGGCCCGAGCCAGGGGTCCAGCCAGGCCCTCCACTGGGGGACACTGGCGTCTTAACAGGCGCCTTCACCACTGTGCCAAGTCTGTCGGAGCCAGTTATTGTGGAGGCAGTCGCTCTCCTCTGTTTACCTGTTCTGAGCAGCCAGCAGTCTTTGCCACCAAAGTTCTTCAAAAAGTTCGGGAACAATATGTATTATGAAAAGCTATGCATAGATTCTAAAAATTCTTTTGTAACAAAGTTATCTTGCAATTCCATTTTTCCGTGGACTTTATGAAACACCCTTGCAATCCCATGCTACCTCTAGTCTCAACCCCTCCCTCCCTTTATGCCCATCTGGCAAAATGGAAACACGTAGGAAAGTTTGGTTATTTGACTTACGTCCCGACCTTCTAAGACTTTTCCGATCTTTAATCCATTCTTTGGGATAAAGACATTTTATGACTGGTGTAAGTGCCAACACCCAGAGAACTGGTACGAGTCACATCATCCAAGTCACTTGCCCAGAGTGGGTGCATGGCATGGCTTCTTCCCCAAGAGCTTGGGTTCCTGGAAGTGATGACAGCATAGTCGACCTGGGTCCTACAAGTTGGAGGACTTGACATGACTCCTCACGGTGTAGACAAAGCTTCTAACTGGTCTGCAGGGTCAAGGAGGTCTAGCCTGGCACTCATGGGTAGCAGAGGTAGTCACTTGTTCCTACAGGACATTGCTGCCCGGGAGGCTCTGCTGGAGACCTGGTGACAGAAGTGGGAGAGCCACGCATCCCTTTGTGTTGGCTATGATTGTGTACTAGGATTCTTCTTTGTCCCCTCCCTTAACCTTTTAGGCAAAATGTATCCGCGGCTCCTGGCTCAGAGGGCCAATGCCTACTCGTTAAAATTGGAATCCCAGCTTTGGGTATGAGCTAATCGGGCTTCATGCTTGGCTATCAGCCCTGGCTGGATTGCTGCTTCTGATCACGTTGCTACAGGAATAGGACTCTTCATTCACAAGCTCTCTGACCCACTGTCGACCAGACACTCTGCTGACTTTTGCACCTGGGCAGCCTGGCTGGGCACCGCCCCTTCCCCATGGAGCATGGAGGTTTACTTGTTCTGAGCAGCCAGCAATCTTTGCCGCCAGAACACATGCATGCACATGAGTGCATACAAACACACAACACACAACACACACACACACACACACACACTTCAGATCACGTGTCTGAGACATGAACTCAGGAAGAAACAACACCAATGCTATGGAGCAGCCAGCAGCAAAGGAGCTCATTTCCCGAACTCTTTATGAGTGTCTTTCTCTTTGCTTATGGTGGAAAGGAGTAGTTAGTGGAGGGGATTTGAGGTTTGGGCATATGCATCGGTTCAGCCATCCATCAATGTTTCCATCCATTCATTCATTCCACTAATTCCTTGCGGATGTCAACCATTGAGCCAGAATGGGAATGAGCCTGGCAGGAGTGCAGGGCCCGTATCAGGGGATGACCTGGAGGCGAGCTTGCAGGTCTGATGGAGGAGGGAGAAGAGGTGAAGGGTCAGGACCCACTGTCGAAATCAGAGTTTCCATGACAGACAAGAGGAAAGTTTCATGTGATTGTGTAGAATACTAGGAGAGAGAGAGAGAGAGAGAGACAGAGAGACAGAGAGAGAGAGAGAGAGAGAGAGAGAAAGAGATCAGGGAAATCTGGTTGAGATGGAAGGTGACTGCCAAAAAAATGAGAGATAGGTACTGAGTCCTAGATTAGAAGAAATAAAAAGAAGATATCAGTTGCAAAGAAAATGACATATCTGATATGGAGCATGAATTTCTTTTTTTTTTTTTTTTTTTTTTTGACAGGCAGAGTGGACAGTGAGAGAGAGAGACAGAGAGAGAAAGGTCTTCCTTTGCCGTTGGTTCACCCTCCAATGGCCGCCGCTGCAGCCGGCGCACCGCGCTGATCCTGGCAGGAGCCAGGAGCCAGGTGCTTTTCCTGGTCTCCCATGGGGTGCAGGGCCCAAGCACCTGGGCCATCCTCCACTGCACTCCCTGGCCATAGCAGAGAGCTGGCCTGGAAGAGGGGCAACCGGGACAGAATCCGGCGCCCCAACCGGGACTAGAACCCGGTGTGCTGGCGCCGCAAGGTGGAGGATTAGCCTATTGAGCCACGGCGCCGGCTCGGAGCATGAATTTCTAACAGGTGCCATGCAGGTTTGGAGATCTTGGGTGGGGAGGGTGGTGAAGCCACGCTCCTTTTTCCATGGATAACGGGAGACGTAAAGCTGAAGAGAGGGTAAGACATTCAGGCTGGGAATTAGAGGCATGGGAGATATTTGCCTATGAGCTGTACCGACATTTGTAGTGAGTGGTGCACCGAGAATGGGTCTACAGGCAGGGAAGGATGTCTTAGAATGGAGCCAGGTGTGATACAAACATAAGGAATATATTAAAATTTTATTTATTTTCATTTATTTGAAAAGCAGATATCTACACAGAGAGAGAGAGCGAGTGAGCAGAGCAAGGAGAGGGAGAGGGACAGGGTGAGGGGAAAGAGGGATAAAGATTGACAGAGACAGACAGAAATCTTCCCTCCTCTGATTCACTCCCCAAATGTCCACAACAGCCAGGACTGGGCCAGGTGGAAGCCAGAAGCCTGGAACTCAGTCTGGGTCTCCCATGTGGGTGCAGGCATCCGATTACTGAAGCCATCACCTGCTGTCCTGCTCAGTACCTAAGTGATGCTTTTATTTCTGTTGAGTTATTACTAAGCTAGCTTTGCCCAGGGAACCCTGACCCTGGGAGATGAGCTCGACACAGAAACAGTGAAACATTCCCAGCAGGGGAACAGACCTGATTTCTTCATCAGGCATCCCCAGTTCTCTAAATTCTGCGAGAAAGCTTCAGGAGAGATAAGGCACAGACAGGGAAGTGAAGTCATTGGCTTTCAGTGGCACAAGTTAATGGCTATGCAGGTACTCTAACTTGAGAGCAGACCCATTAGAACAGTAGCCCTGGAGTCTGGGAATCGATAGGGTACGGTTTCATGAAAGCAGAAGCATGATGCTTCAAGACAGAACATGTCACTGTACTTCCTGGCACCGTTGTGGGTATTTTAATATCGAAATTGTATCCCTGTTGTTCAGAGCCCTGTGTTGTTTCACAGTTCTAAAAGCTGGCCCCCAGGAATCTTTGGGTGAGTCTGGCCTTGGCTCCTCTCTGGTCAGGCTCCCATTCATTTCATCTCTGAAACCGAACGATCTAACCTATTACAATTATAAGATATTCTGGATAGCTCAGTGCTTAATCAGCTTAGTCCGAGAGAATCCAATCAAAGCCCTAGGTGTGGGAGCCTCGTGGCTCGCTCGGACGCCATCTCACCCTGGGAGACAATTGTGTGATTTGGTTGCTTATTACCTAGAAGGCTGAAAGGTTGGGAGGGGATTGCATGGACTTTAAAGGACTGGCCAGGAACCCAGCAGGCTGGAGACAGCTTCACAGCTTCCCCAGTGATGCAAAGAGCAGGCGGGTGGGCAGAAGACAGAGCTGGGACGCGATTCCCACGCCCACGCTTGTTAGTGATGTGGCACTGGGGGGCACAGAACCACAGTTCCAGTCTCGGCGGAACTGAATTGCACTGGGATAATAGAATGAACACTGAGGATTCGTGGAAATCAAGCGCAGGACCTTTGTATTTAGATCCTAGTAGTGCAGTGACTGTGTACACATAATCCCACGTGCATGTGTATTCTGGAAGAATGTCTATGTCTTAAAATCATAATTGCTGATTGTAAGATTTTAGCAACCGCTTAGCAACCGTGTATTCTCTCCCCCATCCTGATTTTGCGGTTTTTGCCTTTATAAACCCTATGCTGTAGTTCCTCACTGCTCCTCTGTCCTTGTCAGAGGGCCCCAACATGTTGGATCAATAAATTTAACCCTTTGCTGGTTGCATGAGAGAAAAAGTCTCTTGGAGTCGTTCCTCGGGCGGTGGGCTTTTTTTTTTAGACCCTAACATTTGGAGGTCCCACCGAGACCTGACTGCTGCCTGTGGACGCCTCCAACGGATATCTCTCGGGGTGAGTAAGGCGCCTATTATTTTGATTGAACGTGTACACTTTAATTTGTTGTTTGGTAAGGTTTGTTATTTGTAATCGGCAGCGTGGTTGTCGGGCTCGAGAGAGAGCTCCACCCGACTGTGGCGGGCAGACGTGCTCCGGAGCCACAGACCACATCCCGGGGGACGCCCCGGGAGAAAGGGAGAACTGGGGACGCCCAGTGTTTCCTGTTTGGTGGGTTGCCTGCAGTAGGGAAATAGACTGCAGAGACTCACATTTTGTTTGTACTGCCGAAACTTTGGTATTTGATCGAGCTCGTTAGTCTTTTGTATTTGTTAAGCATTTTTGGGACGCCGTGATGGCTCTCGTTTGGTAGACATTTGTGTGGTCGTTGTATGCTGCTTCTCTACGCTGTTTGTCTGTTTGTGTACATTGTGTTGTCTGCTAACATGGGCCAGACTGTGTCTACACCTTTGTCTCTAACTTTGAATCATTGGTCAGAGGTAAGCCACTAGGCACATAACCTTTCTTTGTCAGTCAAAAAGGTAAAGTGGCAGTCTTTCTGTGTCTCTAAATGACCTGCTCTCAGAGTGGATTGGCCCCCGGAGGGCTCATTCCATTTACCACTCATTAGCCGAGTGAAAGAGGCCGTTCTCCAGCCTGGCCGTCATGGGCACCCAGACGGGGATTTTAAGAAGACATCGAAGGTCAGTATTCCTTCCCTCAAGCGGGACCGGATCTGTGGAAGTGACCGTTGAGTGTCCGGCACCCCACAGCTCTCCGAGAACGCGGAGTCCCCCCGGCCACGGCTTAGCTACGGCCGAAACTCCAGAGGGATTGTAAGGAACGGGAGGGAAATTAGGAAGGGCAGTTGGCTGAGAGCCTGGAGACCCCCTGAGCTCGCTTTGGCTTCCCGGCGGCCGGACTGCGACCCGAGGATCAGGTCTCTCTCTCAGAGGGACGCCTGGTCACGCTGCCTACTGCTACGCGAGCAGGGCTTAGCTTCGGTCGAGGCTAATATTGGCCCTTCAGGTAAACTCAGACAACTAGGTAGTGGGTAACCTTGAGCGATAGGAGATTTCAAACCCCACTCAGCCCCCAGACTGAGGAGCTTTATTGCTTTCTGCCTTCCTCCTTCTCCCAGGGGCTCCCTCCTCCACTCTTTTGCTCTCCTCATCTCCATTCCTGTACCACTGGCCAGGAGAAAGGGAGAGGGAAATTCCACAGGTCTCTCCACCCCGGGAAAAGCTGTTACCTGTTACCTGTTAACCCTTTCCAACCTGGCAGAAAGTTTTCCGTCTTTGCAGCTTATGGTAGCTCTGGTGCGTCTTAAAGTTTTTTTGTGAAGTATTACTGTTGCTAAGCTTTGATTGCCTGAGGACTAAATCTGGAAAAAAGCTAAAGTTAACTATCTGTTGTAATTGACTGAGTGTCTGCAGTAGTCCTAATTGATCTGGCTTTGGTTAAATTATAGGAGGTTCCCAACACTCTTAGTAAAACGGCACACTTACCCAACCCCACGGTTAGTCCTGCCAGGCCACGGTGTGTGCAGTCTTCCCTGTAAATGGGGGACCACAGCCTTTCTCTGCACTGTATTCTAGTTCATGTGGCCTGCCGCACCCAGGCAGGCATAGCCAAATATCTCTAGGCAGAGCCCCCACCCCAGGGCTGCTTTTTCTCTCCTCTCCTGGAGGAATTTCCAATTCAATACTACTGCTGGCCTTACCTAAGGGAGCCAGAACCTTAAGCCATTAACCCTTACCAACCTGATGGTTTTTTCTCTTTGCAGCTAATAAAAACCTAAACAATGGGTTATTCATCTGAGAGCATTCACCTGTCTCGAAGGTTTCGAAGGTTTCGCGTTTTTCTATTGCCATTAGAGTCTTAATTGGGAAAACTACAATGCAAAGTTGTTTACATTGTTTATCTGTTTTTAATGTCTGAGTGATTACCCAACTGATCAGAAATATACTAATTTTGGCTAAATGGTTTGACTCTCTGACAGCTTAAATTCTAAACCGAGTCTTCCAACTTTGGGCTTCCAGCCGGATCCCTGGAACTCTCAAAGAATGAGACTCTAAATTTGTTAAAGTAACAGCTGCTTGGGTCAATTCAAATTATATAAAATATATTAAAATGTTATAAATGGTGTCAGACCTATACTGTATTTATGTTTTTGCTTTCCAGCTAAAGTGGTCTTATAAAAATAAGAGTAAATTCTGTGTATACAAGCCTTTATGTTGTTAACTAAAGTAAGCCAATGCAGATTGGTTCAGAAAATTGAGGTAATGCAAACACCCTTCGATTTGCTCAGTGGCTTGCTTGCTCAGTTTTACATGTCTTTGATATGCTTTAAACTTGTTTCTCTTAATGAGGAAGATCTTTTCAAAGTTGTAAACATACACTAGTGTTTGCTGTCCAGGAGGTGTTATCCTCATGTTACTTAAAAACATAAAAATGTAATTTTAACTTCTATTTCAGATAATGGTGTGGTATTCATTAATAACTCAGTGTCTTAAGACATCTAGGCATCAGTGCTAAGTAAAACTTGGGAAAATATATTATATATACTTTTAACATCTCAAATTTGATAAAAAAAAAAAACTGTTTGAGTTTGTTAACATGTATTCTCATAGGTTTTCCATACATGACAATTCAAGGCTATGTAAAAGAAACTACGGGTATAAAGTTTCAAAAGGTGTAAACAAGTCATAAAAAGTTTTAAAATGTTTACCTAAAGTTAAAGTCTGATCTTCTGTTATAACAATGGGGTTTTAAAAAAAAAAAAAAAGATGTACTAATGTTAGTAAATATCTAAAAATGGTCTAAATCATAAATCTTGGAATCTGTTTCTGCAAAAACTGTAACGTCTATTTTAACAGTGTTTGCTTATTCGGTTACTCTGCCATTTCTAGAGTTAGGTCCTGTAAGCTCTTTTTTTGACTCTGTTAAATAATCCTAAATTATGTAAACTCTTATATACAAGGTTTTTTTTTTTATATCTGGTTTATTCGACAACAAGAGACATAAAATTCATGTTAATCCATTGTGTACTCTACTGTCTCTGTTAAGTTATGATTATGCAGAAGATGCTAAAAAACTGGGTTCCAGAAACCCAAGAAAGCGCTAGTGTCCACAGGCTACACGGTAAATACCCGGAAGCCAAAGAATGGCAGAGACCTCTGCCACAATTTCTCCTCTAAGTCAGGCTACAAAGTAAACACTGGTTAAACTGCCAGTTAAATCTAAAAGCCCAAAAAGTCAGGCTAGAGACCCAACTCGCTGCCTCACTTCTCTTTTCTCTTCCAGAAGGGAAGTTACTACTGTTCTGCAGGACTCTCCACTGTGATGTACGGTTTGATCCCCAGACCTTATGTAAGGGATGACTGACCTTTTCTGTAATAATGCCTGGCCACAGTATAGGGCCCCAAACAACAACAACAACAAAAAAAAAGGTTAAAGTATAAAATAATATGACAACTAGATCAATTTTTCAGTGTAAAAAGTTACACTGACGACCTCAAAAGTATGCAAGCAGGTCACCACAGTTGATCTTACCTATAGGGTCATAGTTCTCCTCATGGGCACGGTCTTAACTCGCAGGAAAATACTAAGTGTCAGAATTTGCCCATGACCATAGTTTTTCTAGCTCACCCTGATATTTAAAAAAAATCTCCAAAAATCAGGATTGGGTTAAGCACCCCCTTGACTGACATCATAGAGGCTGCCTCCTTGGTCTACTTTATTAGAGACCAAAAAAATGAGGAGCAAGCTAGCAGCAGAGGATAGGCAACAGACCAATCAATGGCTGCTTTACACGGTGATTGCCATCAAGGAGACCCAGCAAGGCCAGTGCACCCCAAATGGCACCTGTTGCTGATATAAGGAGACAGGGCATTGGACAAGCAGCTGTCGTGACAGCAAATGCCTTCTGTCAGCCCTGCCAAGAGCACGGCCACTGGACACGGAACTGCCCTGGGTGTCGAAGGACTCCTGGTTCAGAACCGCTGACCCTGTGGCCCCGAGCTAAAAAGCCTTTGGCTCTGCCCAGCCTCTGCCCAGCTTCCAGCTCCAGCCACTGCTATTGAGGGGATGGCCTAGGGTCAGTGACATGCAAGTTGCCTATTTCCATCAGCCTCCTATTCAGCTCTCCTCCTAGTCCAGCCATGTAATGCAAGTCAACAGGGTGCCTCCCTTAAAGGAGATTTGCATCTCTTTCAATTCTCTTCCAGCACCCCATGGATAGGTCTGGGCCTCACACACCCAGCCAGGCCTTCAAAGTCTATCCAATAACATTAAGCTTAGAAAGCCCTCCCTGCCAGTTCCTAAAAACAGGGCTTTCGGTAACAGCTAACTCAGATAGCCCTACACCAATTTGAACAGGTCCTCACTGAGGACTTAAAGGGCCTATCTCTTAAGGGGTGTGCACAATAATCCATAATATAAATGGTTAAATGTAAATAATTCATTAGTCTGTCCTTTTCCCAGCCTGAGACTCTAGTCTTGTACATTGACTTAACTTCCTAGCAAAACTGGCTACTAAATATCAAAAAAAAAAAAAAAAATTATCTCTGGGTCAATCAGACTAGACAGGCACAAACCCAGATTTGTACTTTTCCTGGAAAAAGCCAAACAGCTCCAGGACCAGGCCAAGCAGGGCTGGGATTTCTGGCCTGACATCTGGTCATGGAAATCCTGGCTATTTCCTCTCCTTGGCCCGCTAACTTCTGCAATCTTGATGCTTCTCTTTGCACCGTGTGTTTTTAATGCCCTTGTTCGTTTTGTCTCTAACAGACTAAAAGCTGTTGAACTCCAAATGGTCATCAGGCAAGACTTCCAGCCCATTCCACTGGACGACTTGAGCAGCCCTCTGGACCGAGCAACACAGTCTTTCCAAGGCCACTGTTGCACACCATAAGACAGGTAGCAAGAGGAAATACCCAAATCCCCCTCGACGCCCACATGCCAGCTTCGAAGAAGTTACAGAAAACGGAACTCCATCCATAATCCCAAAGAAAAATTTTGGGTATTACCTCTTGAGGGGAAAATATTAGGCAGAAAGTCAGTTATGAGCTTATGTGTGTGTGACATAAAGGCCTAATGTGTCCAGCATATGCATCTGCATCTCAGTCATCCTGACAATGTTTCACGGGCAGCCTGGCCTTTGCATCCTGCCCTGCCCCCTTCTACCTGATAACCTGCCAGGTGGAGATGCCCGCCCCTTCTGCCTGACAAATCTTCCACAATCTCCCAGATGCAGCCCAGTATCTGCATTTCAGTATTACAGAACAGGTGGGGGTTGAATCTCATTTTCATGGGGGTGGGTTATGCGTGGCCCTAAAGAAAAATGTTGTTTTTATGCTGACTGAACCGGGGTGGTTAGAAACTCCATGGCCAAACTCAAAAAAACGACTGGAAAAATGGCAACGGGAAAGGAAAACTCAGCAGGGATGGTTTGAGTCATGGTTCTGCCGGTCCCCATGGCTTACTACTCTACCGTCAGCCCTAACAGGACCCTTAATTATTCTACTCCTAATTGTAACCATAGGACCTTGTGTGTTAAATAGACTCATCACCTTCATGTGGGAACAAGTTAAAAATGTTTAACTCATGGTTGTAAGACAACAATATGTCACATTAAAAGAGACAAAAACGAATAATCTCTAAGATTAGAGATCCTCACAAAAAGGAGTGGGGAATGAAGAGTTAAAATTGTATATGTGCGGGTGTCAAAAGTTAAGCTTAAGCTTACAGGTTTAAACCTTCCTGGTACAGCTGTGAAAATAAGACAGAGTAAAGTAGCACCTTGACAGTAGGGACTCCATTTTGGAGCACTTGAGACTGCATTCTGGGAAAGCACCCCCCCCCCCCCCCCGTGAGACTCTGGTCTGAAACTATGATCTCAAATAGTCGGACAATAGCAGTGCACTACATCACCCTTGGCAATGCACAAAACCCCCCTAGCATGATTGCTCAAGCTTAAAAGTAGAAAGGTTGCACCTGGGTTACCTGGGCTAATAATGAAGATGTGATTTGTCTATGTCTTAAAATCATAATTGCTGATTGTAAGATTTTAGCAACCGCTTAGCAACCGTGTATTCTCTCCCCCATCCTGATTTTGCGGTTTTTGCCTTTATAAACCCTATGCTGTAGTTCCTCACTGCTCCTCTGTCCTTGTCAGAGGGCCCCAACATGTTGGATCAATAAATTTAACCCTTTGCTGGTTGCATGAGAGAAAAAGTCTCTTGGAGTCGTTCCTCGGGCGGTGGGCTTTTTTTTTTAGACCCTAACAGTTCTTTCCAGAGGGAGAATGCTGGAGAGAGTAGGTCGCAGCGGTACTGAGTACTACTCTGTATGTCTGTGAATCGTGGAAAGCATTGATTTTGTCTGTGTGCCTTCCTGACACTGTATCACTTCTGCTATCTAACTCCTCACTCCGAGTGTTGTCTTAATCCCAGTCAATAATAATGGCTCTACCATTAGGGGTCAGTCTCCCGAAGGCGTCTGTCTACATGAATGGTACCCTCTAGAGTTGCGGAGTGCACAACTTGCACAACTGACCATGGCAGCCTCTGGTTGAGTTAGCTTCGAATTATGAAGGAAAAGCTTCTCTTCTCCTCCAATATGGCTCAGAATTAAGTTTAAGTCTTTTAGAAATGAGACTACATCTGTGTCTCTTTCCAGCCACACACAACTTCCTGCCTTTCTCTTTATCTGTGGATGTGTATATGAGGAGCCAGGCCTCTTTGATTTGCATCCGTGTTCTAGGTCTGGGTCTTGGGACAATTACTCCACCTTTTGTGGGGCTGCACCTGTAACACAGGAGTGTAATGTCTAGCACTTAGTGAGCTCTCACATACATCAGGCAATGCTCCAAGTATTTTCTATGCACTGTCTAGTTTAACGCAAAAACTTCAGTGAGTGCTGTCACTTCTTCAGAATAGGCAAGCAAAATTCAACCCTGGGATAAAGGTTTGCCCAGTATCACGCAGCAATTAGTTGCAAGGGCCAGGACTTGCACCCAGCTCTGACTCAAGGCCCATGGACTTCACCAACCCTGAGCTGGACACATGCATTGGGGTCCCTCTTCACAACAGCTTTCTCGTCCGAGTTATCCAGTTGTCATTCGAGCAATGGGATGCAGGTTGTTATTGTCTGATGATCAGCTTGGGCTCGAGTGGTCTGTGATGCAGTCAACAGGTCCTCCTCCTCCTCTTCCTCCTCCTAGTTCTAACAGAAACTTCATGTTGACATTACACTCTTAGGTTAATATTTAGGAAATATTTAGGTCAATATTAGGAAAACATTTCTCCTCCACCAGAGATTTGAACTTGCTGAGAATTTTTCCTTCACCTCTGGCCTCAGTCAACAATGAATACTGTGAACTTAAACTTCTACACCTCTGAATATAGTCTCACCACAGCAATTACTGAACCTTTTTGCAACCTACTTTGGTTGGATGGAGCACCAGCTGTATAAGTTGGGGTTTTGAAAATATGTGATTAAGGCCAGTGGCATGGCTCACTAGGCTAATCCTCCGCCTGTGGTGCTGGCACCCCGGGTTCTAGTCCCGGTCGGGGCGCCGGATTCTGTCCCGGTTGTTCCTCTTCCAGTCCAGCTCTCTGCTGTGGCCCGGGAGTACAGTGGAGGGTGGCCCAAGTGCTTGGGCCCTGCACCCCATGGGAGACCAGGAGAAGCAACTGGCTCCTGGCTTCGGATCAGCACGGTGCGCCGGCCGCAGTGGCCATTGGGGGGTAAACCGACAGAAAAGGAAGACCTTTCTCTCCGTCTCTGTCTCTCTCTCTCTCTCTCACTGTCCACTCTGCCTGTCAAAAACGAACAAAAAAAAGCGATTAAAATAATCTAATCGGTTGTCTAGGCTTCTTTCCCATAAAGAACAGGTGTTACAGGGTCATTGGGTCCCTCTCTCTCCCTGGGATAGAAACAGGAGACACAGAAGGTGAGATGGGCCCCATACAGCTGTACAGAGAGCTTCCTGCATGCAGGGTTCAATGACCCAAGTTCAAGGCCCCCCCCGGCCTAGGGTCTAACACTTTGTGCAGAGTCAGGATAGGCTTTGTCTTCTACCTTCACCCTGTTACCAGCCTGATGTTTTTGAGCAACTTGCCTCCCACTTCAAAACATATTTGTTACATTAATACCTACTCAGAATCTGCAAAGTGAAAGCGCAGCAGACGCAAATAGAAGCACCCACGAAGCCAAGCCACGTTTTGGTGGATTTCTAGCGTGTGCGTGTACATGCATACATGTATGTGAATGCATGTTATGTATGTGCAGGTGTGTGCATGTGTTTTTAAAACAGGTTGAGGGTGCATCATTTACATGCTGTTCCACTGCTGTGCTGCATTCTCATTGCTGCCGTAATGAATTCCCATGGACTTGGCTTACAACCACACACACTGTAGTCATACAGGTCCAGAAGTCGGCAGGTGCGAATCTTGTGGGACTAAAAACAGGGTGCTGGCAGCTTTTTGGGGATTTTCGGGGAAAATAATTTTCTTGCTAATTCAGGATCAGCACAATCTGGTTTTCCTCACGCTTGTAGAATTGAGGTTCTCATCTCTTGCTGGGTGTACGCTGAGGCGCCCCCGACCCAGCATCTAGGGCTGGCCACAGTCTTCTCACATTCTCCACCCCTAGGTTCAAAGCCAGCAGTGGTGGGTCCACCCCCTGCCCCAGCATCTCTCTCACGGCAACTGGGAATGTCTCCTGATTTTGAGAATCCACGTGATTGCACTGGACCTACCTGGATAGTCTAGGATCCAGTCCCTGTTCCAAGGGCCACAACCTCAGTCATCTTGGCCAAGTGCCTCTGGGATGTAAGGCAGCATAGTCACAGGTTCTAGAAATAGGACATGGGTATTCACTGGGGTGCTGTCATCCTGGCTATCCAAACAGCATTGGGAGCATCTTTCTACCGAAGTAGATCTCAGTCTTTCCTGTGCATACGACTTGCCCGGGGCCCAGGAACCTACATTTCACTGAGCTCCTCCTGTCATTCTGGAGCAAGTCTTCAGAATCACACCTGAGAGTGACTGGTCATGACGCCAGGCATCCTAGAATACTTATTGTATCACTTAGTCCATTTATTTTCATTTTATTTGAAAGACACACACACACACACACAGACCTTTCATCCACTGGTTTACTTCCCAAATGGCTGCAACAGCCAGTGCTGGAGGCCAAGAGCTCAGAACTTAATCCAGGTCTCCCATGTGGGTGGCAGGGACCCGATTAATTGAGCCGTCACCTGCTGTCGATCAGGGGGCTCATCAGCAGGAAGCTGGATCAGAAGCAAAGCTGGGGCTCAAACCCCGGTGCTCTGACATGTGACAAAGGTGCCCCGAGTGGTGTCTTAACTGCACTGCCAAATGCCTGTACCTAGAATGCATAGGACTCCACAGCATATGCACGAGTTCTTTCTTTTATGTTTTTTTTTTTAAAGATTATTTATTTGAAATGCAGAGTTACGGAGAGGCAGAAAGAGGTCTTCCATTCACTAGTTCACTCCCCAGATGGCTGCAACAACCAGAGCTGTGCTGATCCAAAGCCAGGAGCCAAGAGCTGCTTCCAGGTCTCCCACAAGGGAGAGAGGCCCAAGGACTTGGCCCATCCTCTACTGCTTTCCCAGGCCATAGCAGAGAGCTGGATCGGAAGTGGAGCAGGGACTTGAACAGTGACCATGTGAGATGCTGGCACTGCAGGAGGCAGCTTTTACCAGCTACACCACAGCACGGGCCCCTCTAAGTTTTTTATATTCTCTTGGTAATTATGTATTTGTACCATCCATGATTATTTTCTTGCGATATTTTCCTAAATGCAAAAAACTGTCACAGTTCTGAGCAAGGCTAGGCTTGGTTGTGTTTTGTTTTTGTAGAGGATGTTGTGTTTACTCTTTGACTGGAG
Source organism: Oryctolagus cuniculus (assembly GCF_964237555.1). NCBI lineage: Eukaryota > Metazoa > Chordata > Mammalia > Lagomorpha > Leporidae > Oryctolagus > Oryctolagus cuniculus. The sequence goes on along the minus strand of NC_091443.1, from coordinate 20,669,419 downwards.
TGTTGGGAGCCCCAGGTTCTCTGTCCTTCCAAATATTAGTAGGCTCACAGGGGCCGGAGCTGTGGCATAGTGAGTAAAGCCACTGCCTGCGTCACCAGCATTCCGTATGTGTGCTGGTTTGAGTCCCAGCTGCTCCACTTGAGATCCAGGTCCCTGGTAATGCACCTGGGAAAGCAGAGGAAGATGGCCCAAGTCCTTGGGCCCCTGCACCCAGGTGAGAGAACCAGATGGAGCTCCTGGCTCTGGCTTCTGCCTGGTGTAGCACTGGCATTGTGGCCATCTGGGGACTCAGACATTGATGGAAGATTTCTCTCTCTGTATCACTCTGCCTTTCAAAGTGACTAAATCCTAAAACACACACACACACACACACACACACACAAAAGAACAAAAAGAGGCTGACAACCTTTTCAACCATCCGCTTGTCACCATGTCTATCCATCCCGTTCCCATGGCAGGAAGCCAGGCTGATGGCTGGGGATGGCAGAGGATGCCATTTGCCAAGTTCATAACTCACCCAGACCGCCTGCATCCACCAGGAGAACTGGAAATGTTTGATGTTCAAGCTCATTTGAACTCAACATAAAAACATTCTGTTCCTAAGAGAGAGGGTTGCAGAAAACCTCCCGAGTGGTTTCCCAAGGTATCGGGACTGTGGTGCACAATGTTTGATGACTGGAAAGGAACAGGGGCACTGACAACTTCCTTAAACTGCTTGGCTTTAAAACTGGAAAAGTCTTTGGAAAAAAAAAAAGGATTTGCAACTTGGCGTCCAGAACCGCATTGTCAGCGTTCAGAATTCTGCTCTGCTGGTGCCGATGTGTACGGGCACTTGCCGCGTCTGTTCCTCGGGCTTCTTAACAAACCGTTCACGCATCTGCGAGAACGTCCTTGGCACTCCCACCACACACATCTTTTTTCCTTAAATTGTTTTCATCTCCAAAAAATTCTAGTTATGTTGAACTCTGGGAAAATTAAAGTACACCAGGTTTTAAAAAACTTTTTAAATCAAAACCTGTAAACTGTCTGTGTGCTTTCTTCATTAAGTACACATGGAGATTTTCACTTTTTTTTTTTAATGATGACAGTGTATTTTGAGCATGTCTATACTTGAATGTTGCTTTTCTTTCTTTCTTTCTTTCTTTCTTTCTTTCTTTCTTTGAAAGAGTTACAGGCAGAGAAGAGAGGGAGAGAGAGAGAGAGAGAGAGGGAGAGAGAGGGAGAGAGAGGGAGAGAGAGGGAGAGAGAGGGAGAGAGAGGGAGAGAGAGGGAGAGATCCTTCTCTGTTGATTCACTCCCCAAATGGCCACAACAACCAGGGCTGGGCCAAGCCAGAACTAGTAGCCAGGAGCTTCTTCCAAGTCTCACACAGGGGTGCAGGGACCCAAGCACTTGGGCCTTTCTCTGCTGCTTTCCCAGGTGCATTAGCAGGGAGCTAATGGAAGAGGAGCAGCTGGGACTTGAACCATTGCCCATATGGGATACCGGAGCTGCAGACGGCAGCTTTACCTGCTGTGCCACAGTGCTGGCCCTGAGATTTGAATGTCTAAGCCAGCAATCAATAGCATGAAATAAAACATAGCCCAGATAGTCTACATTTTATGAAGGAACAAATTTGTTCACAGGTGTAGTCAGCGGTCTGTGGCATTAGTGCTGGCATAAGTTGTAGAGGCTGGAGAGGGCTGGACAGGGACGTCAAGGCACGAGTCAAGAGGGACAGACACTGCAGAGAACTCTCTGAGCAGACGTCGAAAGGAAGGTCCCAGAGGCTAAAGGTTCTGTCCAAAGCCACTGTTTTCCCCCCATGTTCCTTTGCCTGCTGTCAACAAATCATTCTAGGGCCGCATTTGCCTAAAGAGGAGGAGATTGTAAGCGTGCATATTTGCACATGTGGGTTTTGATAAAGTAAAGAAGAGAAATCCTGGCTGGGAGAACTGTTTCCGAAAGGTGACTTCTACCTGCCCATTAAACAAGCTACAAATGTTTGGCAAATGTGCTAAAAGTCTTACAGGTGTCTATTCATAGCAGTTTTACTCATTATAATCAAAAACTGGAAACCACCCAGAAGGTTCATCAATAGGTGAGTGGTTTTGTTTTTTTTCAAATGTGATCTACCCACATGAAGAAGTTCTGCTTGGCAATAAACAGCAAATGTACTATTGACACAGCAACAAAGTGGATGAAACTCAAAAAACAAAACAAAGCAATCCATTCTGTTGAGCAAAAGAGACCAGACATAAAAGATGACACTAAACCGGGAAAGGCTAATCCATAACAGAGGAGAGGGGTTGTGTGAGGGTACAGGTGGCCAGAAGCAGTGACTGGGAAGCGGCATGGGCAGGCTTGAGGGTCAGAATTTCCACACTTGGATTTTGTGGTCACTACCTGAGTGTGGGCATTTACCAAAACTCCCCAACTCCACCAGTGTATCTATTTTATATCATACAAATCATCCCTCCATCAAATTTGTTTAAGAAATACAGTTACAGGAATTATGATGATGGTACGTTTTCAAGTCACTTCAATTGCAAGTAATTAAGGCAAGAAGTGAAAATACTTGCGACTGGATTCAAGAAGTGCTAATATACAGCTAATTACTCGATCATCAGGGAGTGAGTTGTTACACATTTAAAAATCCCTGGAAGGGAATTCCCTCTGCTTTTCAGGTAAAACACTTTTGCCTACACACAAACTGAGATGTTCAGGAGGAAAAATGAAAGTGAGAATCCCTTTGCCCTTATTTCTAGAGTTTTGTTCAACTCTCTCATTGAGCCAGCCTGCACTGGTTCTGCCAGGTACAAACTATTCCAAGGCAGAAATAAGAGCAGGCAGTCTGGCAAATCACTCTGAACGTAACAGGGCACCTCAGCACCGTGGGGTCAGCTAACAATAATGACAACAATAACCAGTGACGGGGCTGGCACTGTGGCCCAGTGGGTTAAGCTGCTGCCTGTACTCCAGCATCCTGTACAGGAGGCTGGTTCGAGTCTTGGCTACTCCACTTCAGATCCAGCTTCCTGCTAATGTGCGTGGGAAGGCAGCAGAAGCTGGCCCAAGTGCTAAGGACCCTGCCACCCTTGTAGGAGACCCGGATGGAGTTCCAGGCTCCTGGTTTTGATCTGGCCCAGCCTTGGCTATTCTGGCCATTTGGGAAGTGAACCAGCAGGTGGAAGATTCTCGCTCTTGCTCTCGCCCTGCCTTTTGAATAAATAACTCTTTAAACAAAAATAGCCACTGTTTATTGGGTGCTCATCCTGTGGCAGGTGCTGAGTTGTGTTACCAATTACAGTCTCACTTAATCATCGCTGCAGCCTGGCTTCCCACAATACAGAAGACAGCATGGAGGATCAGAGGCATTTGATCCCCTGCGTACGACTGCACAGCTAATAAACGGTAAGCAGCAGAGTGGGAGCCTGCTCATCCCCTTCGTGTGGCAGCCCTGGTGGTGACAACAGGGCGTGTGACTCGAGGGTTAGCTTGTCCAGCCTGTTCACAGCCCACTCCTAACTGCATTCAGGGGTCCAGCTTCTCCTGTCTCTGCACAGGACCGGGGGCTGCTTCAATTCCTTCCACTGATGCTGTGCCGCCCAGGGGAGGCTGTGGAACTGGTGGATGTTCCTGGGTTTGTGTCTCTCCTCTTGTCACTGATGATTAGGCCCCGCTCTTCCTGGCAAGGCTCCTGCCAGGCTATTTCAGGAAACAAAAACTCATTACACACATCCGTATTGATTTTCCCTCTGCTCTGCTTCTTGCTGAAAAGCCTTCCCCTCCCTCCCTCTCTTGAAGAAACTGTGCTCCAATTACTGGAAGCGTCGCTCACCCCACCGCCTGGCCCAGGACCCCAGGGCTTTGGGGAGGCCCCTGGCAGATGGGGCGGGGCCACAGCCCCCGGCACGGTCCTGGCTTAGCAGGCGGCTGGGCCAGGCGGCTCCATAGCAGTTCTCGTGATCTGCTATCCCTCCATCTCCTGTCTCAGTGGTTTTTTGGTATAAATGCTGCAAGGGATATTTCAGGAAAATTGCGCAGCTTTGGTAGTTAGCACAGGAATATTTGACTTACCTTCAGGGGCAAAAGAATAGAAGCTAATTTCTGTGGGAGGAATTTCAATGCTACAGAAAACACTGTTCCTGCGCACCTTGTTGGGCTAGGTTCTGGGGACAGAGCTGGGCGAGGCTGCTGTGGTCAGTGCTTGTGTGGATGTGATAGTCTGCAGAGGGATTGAAACAATGAAATGCACAATAATGAAGTAAAACACAAAGCAGCAATGATTCCAAGCAGCAGCAGGTGCTGCACCAAGAGCAGGCTGCAGCGATGCAGAAATAGAGCCAAGTGCCACTGCGCCATATCACATGTCACCTGCAGTGTGTACCACTGTGTGTATCACATCTCACCTGCGGTGTGTATCACTGTGCATATCACATGTCACCTGCAGTGTGTACCACTGTGCCATATCACATGTCACCTGCAGTGTGTACCACTGTGCCATCTCACATGTCACCTGCAGTGTGTACCACTGTGTGTATCACATGTCACCTGCAGTGTGTACCACTGTGCATATCACATGTCACCTGCAGTGTGTACCACTGTGTATATCACATCTCACCTGCGGTGTGTACCACTGTGTGTATCACATCTCACCTGCGGTGTGTACCACTGTGTGTATCACATCTCACCTGCGGTGTGTACCACTATGCGTATCACATGTCACCTGCAGTGTGTACCACTGTGTATATCACATCTCACCTGCGGTGTGTACCACTGTGTATATCACATCTCACCTGCAGTGTGTACCACTGTGCGTATCACATGTCACCTGCGGTGTGTACCACTGTGTATATCACATGTCACCTGCGGTGTGTACCACTGTGTATATCACATCTCACCTGCAGTGTGTACCACTGTGTGTATCACATCTCACCTGCGGTGTGTACCACTGTGTATATCACATCTCACCTGCGGTGTGTACCACTGTGTGTATCACATCTCACCTGCGGTGTGTACCACTGTGTATATCACATCTCACCTGCGGTGTGTACCACTGTGTGTATCACATCTCACCTGTGGTGTGTACCACTGTGTGTATCACATCTCACCTGTGGTGTGTACCACTGTGCGTATCACATCTCACCTGCAGTGTGTACCACTGTGTATATCACGTCTCACCTGCAGTGTGTACCACTGTGCCATATCACATCTCACCTGCAGTGTGTACCACTGTGTGTATCACATGTCACCTGCGGTGTGTACCACTGTGCCATATCACATCTCACCTGCAGTGTGTACCACTGTGTATATCACATCTCACCTGCGGTGTGTACCACTGTGTATATCACATCTCACCTGCAGTGTGTACCACTGTGTATATCACATCTCACCTGCGGTGTGTACCACTGTGTATATCACATCTCACCTGCGGTGTGTACCACTATGTATATCACATCTCACCTGCGGTGTGTACCACTGTGTGTATCACATCTCACCTGCGGTGTGTACCACTGTGTATATGACATCTCACCTGCAGTGTGTACCACTGTGCATATCACATCTCACCTGCAGTGTGTACCACTGTGCGTATCACATGTCACCTGCAGTGTGTACCACTGTGTGTATCACATCTCACCTGCGGTGTGTACCACTGTGCCATATCACATCTCACCTGCAGTATCACTTGTCTATCAAAGGGCCACGATGTGGGTGTTCGCCCTGAGGTCAGAGACAGTATGTAGCTTGCTCCAGGTGACACAGAGCTGGGTCTCTCTGACTCTCTTTCTACTTGGCCAGGTTCAAGGTACCTGGAAACCTCCCCAGCCCAAGGCCAGTGGGGGCTGTGTGGAGTGTCCAGGCTGTGGTCAGCTCCTGGTGTAGCCTCTCCATCCTGTCTGTAAGCTGTCTGTCTGCTGAAAGAAAGGAATGAACTGCAATGAGGCAATGGTAGACTGGATACAGTCTGCACCATAGCGGGTGGAGGGAGGCCTTGTGCTGTTGTGCTGTTGGTTAGGGACCTGCATGAGCCTGGGTTCTGGTTCTGAGAGGATGAGTCCAGGTGGCGGTGGGAGTGGAAGTCCTTGCCATCTGGCAGGGAGCAGGTAGGGTCACAGACACACATATGGGCAGTGTTCTCAGAGGCCGTGGTGGGGAGGACACAGCAGGGATCCGTGTCCTGGACAGGAAGGAGCGGAGTCAGGAGGCTGGGAAATGTGCTCGAGGCAGGTGCAAACCCCACTTGTCACGTGCACACAGCTGGTCTAGGCTGGTGTGGGGGAGCGAGATCGGAGGGCTCTGAAGCTGGGCGCAGGATGTGGGCTTGGGCAACGTCTGTGCCACTCCCTTGGCAGATAGTGACGTGCCGGGTGCCTGCCTCCCCACCTGGACTCCCTAACAGCTAACAAGTGCTCGCCCCTCTGCTGCTCTCCTCTGTACAATACACACACACACACACCCACGCAGAGAAGCACTTCACAGATGACAATGCAGGTGCGCAAAGCAAACAAACAAAATCCTTCATTCCCCAGGGCAAAAACAATTCCCGTCCTGGTCCCTGCGTGCTTTCTAGTATTTTCATGTTGAGTCCCAATCAGTTCAGAACGACAGCCCCGGGGAGACCTAAGGGCCCTGGTCTCACCTGAGGGCGGGGCTCTGGGGATGGGTCCTTGACTGGTATCCACCTGGGCCCAAGCCCTCCCTCCTGGGCGCACCTCTGCTGCCCTCTGTCCTGAGCCCCGCTGGGTAGTGAGTTCTGTGATCTGTTTTGTGCACTCCTGAGTTCCCAGGCCCCCAACAAATGTTTGGCACTCAGAAGCCACTCAGGGGAAAAGATGATTGGATGGAACGTGAAGCCCGCAAAGTCCAAGTGAGGTGCCTGAGAGTTGTGGCCGATTAGTAAAACAGCCACACTCAAACCCCAGCCTCGGGTGGGCCCCTACAAGGGGCTGTTTCTGAAAGAGCACTGAGTGAGGTCGCCTTTGATAAGCTGCCGAAAACTGGGCTCATTCTTCTCAGATCCCAAAGACGGTTTTTAATGAACAAATGACAGTGTGAAGCGGTGGTGTGAAAAAGCAGGTGCACAATTAAAGGGGACTTAACCTGGAGTGCTTTGAATGAGGCTCCAGGGGCGACAGAGCTGCCCGGAAACCCTGGAGAACTCCTTACCGTGGGCCAGGCCGTGCTCGTGCCAGGGGCCCTGAGGGACAGCAGGGAGGGGCAAAGCCTTTCAGTGACTTCGTGGGGAAACCTTGTCCTGTCTACACCTCTAGACGGGGGTTCTCAGAGGCCAGTCGTTGGGGCTGATTCCAGTGGAGGAGTGCCCTGCACTTGATCTCTGATTGATACTGCCTTGGGTGTGGTTTGACCCACTGGAGCTGGTTTGCTCAGCACTAACTTGGAAAACACAGCTGATAATCGGACCCAGCCCAATGCAGGTGGTGGTGTCCAGGTGCTGAATCTGGGCCTGAAAAGAAGCAGTGAGACAGCAAGGCCAAGGAGAACACCAGCTCCCAGGGTGGCTCAACGTCAGCAGCCCACACAGTGGGCCTGCGCCTCAGCAGGCGTTGCTTTTGACCTGCCGACGTCACTGCCTCCCATCCACCGTGGTCACAAGAGTGTCGCGCGTGGGAAGGGCTGGTGTTTACTGGAGCACATTGACCAAACAGCTGTACATGTCTCTCCAGCTGCAGCTGCTGGCGTTATTAGATGACATGATCATCAGTGAAATCCTGATCATTTAATATCAGGAAGGCTCAGGTTCTGTTGGAACAAATACACAGTGGCTTAAATTCTTCCAGTGCAAGGAATCTGGAGGAAAGCGTCCAGGGCTCATTTGGCAGCTCCAAGAAGTCCTTGGAGACTGAGGCTCCTCTATCTTTAGCACAAGGTCTTTGTAGAGGAAGGAGCTGTTGAGGCTCTGCCATTACGTCAACCTCCCAGACAGCTGGGAGGGGAGGGAGGGAGGGACAAAGGGTTCTTTTCTCAGCAGCGTCAGACATCTTTAAATCCCCTGGAACAGGCTTCTTGGAAGCCCACTACGATGCCGTCAAATACGCCTCACTGCCCAGGACCTAGTCACAGGGCGACAGCTAACTGCATGCAGCCTGGGAAATGCCGGTCAGCTGTGTGCATGGATCGAGCCAATGAAACCAAGGTTCCTAGGGAAGAAGGGGAGGGTGGCTACTGGGAGGCCACCAAGAGTATCTGCCCCGTCCATTAGGGCGTCTTGGGGCTCAGTATTTCTGTCTTCCTGATAGTGGGGCTTTCAAGGAGAAAGGGAAGGAGAAGGAGCTGAGAGTCAGGCTCATCCATTTGATTACTGGCTGTCGGGTTTGATTTCAAAATTTTGCTGAGCGAGAGAGCAGATTCCTATCTCTTCCTGCACTAGAGGACAGAGGTCCCCACGTATCCCTGAGAGATGCTGTCCTACCCACCCAGGGGACTGGAGGGGTGGTGCCGAGCTTGGCTGTGGGATCCAGAGGAGAGGTTCAATGGCAAGTGAACATTCAGCTCTAAAGCCAGAAGGAGTGGTGAGGGCTGACTGCGGGCCAGGGGGTCCCTGAGCCCAGATGGGATGGAAGCCCGAAGAGGTGATGGGTGAGTATGGAAAACAAGGAGAAGGGTCCTCCAGAATAGCCCAGGGCAGCCCTGGGGCATGCTCCTCTCTGCTCTGTACCTCTTGCTTGTACACTGTCTCTGGCTATCCATCCCCATGGAGAGTTTCTATGACGACCATGAAGGAACTGTCTAATTGCTTTGAACTCCCCAGAAATCAGGCACCAGGCCAGCACAAAGAATGGGTGTGAACTTCTGGCCAAACTTCAAGAGGTTCCCAGAGCGCACACACCGTTTTCCGGAAGTACCCTTCTCTTGTCTGAGAAATCTCCTCTCTCACCACCCGGCTTCACACCTCTGTGGATTTGATTGACAGTGTCCTGTAGAAGGGGGGGCCATCTCGACTTGGAAGTGAGGAGAGCTAATTAAAACCACCGGTGTTATTCCGGTACAGACCAAGGTTCCAACATGCGAGGGTGATGAATTATGGAAGAAAGTTTTCCTCAGCCCTCCTGCCTCCCGCCGCTTCATTAAGCTAGCCGTGAACTTGCATGAGCAGGGGCCACTGTTGGCGTTGCAGCTTCTTTGATGAGCTGCAGGGTCTCCCAGCTCCCTCTGTGGGATCCTCTATGCTTCCACTCCGGTGTTCTCGCCCCCCTCCTGCCCCCAGGTGCCATCTTGCCATCTGTCTGTCGGGAAAGAAGAGCCAAGCTTGCTTACATTTGGAATCCTCGGTACCCACCAGAGTGCCTGGCTCTTCTCAGGTCCTCATTCAATATTTGTTCAATAGACGGATAAAGTGATACAAGAAAAACTCCAAATAAAGCTGTTATTGCAGAAACCAAAAGCACTGCACTGCTCCATTAGCAGGCTGAGGTTGGCAGTTGAAAGGCGGAGTTATAGAGAGGCAGAGAGAGAGACAGAGACAGAGAGAGACAGAGATAGATAGATAGATAGATAGATAGATAGATAGATAGATATTGGTCTTCCATCTGCTGGTTCACTCCCCAGATGGTGAAATGGCTGGAGCTGCACCCATCCAAAGCCGTGAATCAGGAGCTTCTTATTGGTATCCCACGTGGGTGCAGGGGCCCAAGGACTTGGGCCATCTTCTACTGCTTTCCCAGGCCACAGCAGAGAGCTGGATCGGAAGTGGAGCAGCTGGGGCTTGAGCGGGCACCCATATGGGATGCCGGCGTGGCAGGTGGCAGCTTTACCTGCTACACCACGGTGCTGGCCCCTTGTAGTAGTGTATTTCATCTGTTGTATCTTACAGTGCATAGTGTTGCCCAAAAGGAAAAACCTAAGGGAATGAAACTCAACAATAAAATGATTTTGTAGGAAAACTAACTATAATTCTTGGAGGAAAAAGGAGAATCTGCCGATGTGACCAGCGTGATCCTGAAGGTAGTCAGAAGGGGCAGCAAAGTTGGTGAACTTTACTCAGGTTCCACAACTCTCAGCAGAGCCACATCCACACCTCTTGGGCTCATCTCTTGTGACGCTGTCCTCTCTGGACCCTGGTTAAGGCTCCTTACCCTTCCAGCCAGCCTTGTCAGCACCATGCTTTGTCCTTCAGATGTGCTCTTGGCCTTGGGTGCTCTGTCATGAACAGTACCCAGGTCATCTCTCTGCAGTTCTTCCGTAACTTTCCCTTGGGGGACTGTCTTTCTTCAGGTCCTCGTTACAGCTTGGTGCTTCAGGCATCAGTGCACCTGCTGTCCCTTGTGTCTTCCCCTCTGCCTGGATTAGAAGCCGTGTCTTGGAAGGACCAGGGATGGAGAGTGTGAGGAAGGCCTGCACTGCCGGGCGGGTCACAGTCTGAGGAGCAGTGGCCGCGCTTTCTCGTCTTTGATTTGGCCATTTGATTACAGGAGCCAGGCGAGCCTTTGCTGTCTCCCAAGAAAGATCCAGGTCTTGTGGCAAGAAGTGGGCTGCACCTGGGGTTCTCCAGTGGCACAGTATTTGTGAGGCGGCAGTTTGGGGACCACCAGCCTCAGCATTACTCCATATCATGATGAAAGGTGCAGTTCCCAAGGCTAGTCGAACATCAGGAGAAAGCTAGTGTAGACTTGGGATCCGACTTCTGCTTGGTAAAGGGGCCAGAATTCCTGTCCTGAAACTGTTTAAGCAGAAAGTTCACTGTTTTGACCTAAAGTATGTGGAAAAGCCCCAAATGGAAAATAGCCAGATACCCAACACCAGGTGAATGAATAACTAAATTGCCTTACAATGAGTAACTGTTCGGCAGCAAGAAGGAGGAGCCACGTGGCTACATTTCACAGCCACCATGCTAAGCAGAAAGAAGCCATGCAAACAAGATTGTTCTTGCTATAGCCATGAAGCCATCGAATCTGTAGTGACAGAAAGGAGATCCTTGGGTGCGTGTGTCTGGGATGCAGGGGTGGAATATTGACACAGGAGGGTGTAAAGGGGAGTTAGGAATGATAGTTTATGTTTGGAAATGATTGTGGTTAAACTGTCAGAAATGACCAAAACATGTATTTAAAATGGGGCCATTTTGTTGTAAGTTATAGCTCTTCAAGTGTTTTCTTACAAATGCTAAAGCTTTTTTTTTTAAAAAAAATTAATTTATTTGAAAGAGAGAAGGGGGGAGAGAGAAAGAGAGAGAGAGAGAGAAGGGGGGAGGAAGGAAGAGAGGGAGTATGTTCCACCCACTGGCTCACCCCTCAAATGGCTGCAATGCCAGGTTGGGCCAGACCAGAGCCAGGAGCGTCTTCCAGGTCTCCGTGTTGGGAGAACAGCCCAATCCAAGTAGCTGAGGGCACAGGGCTCCTAAGCGGACAGCTTCTACCCCTCTTCGGCCAAGCAGTCCTCTTACCGTGGGAGAAAGAAAACGTCTGTCGGACCGGGCAAGGCTCTCAGACACGGCTCCAGCTCCAGGGACCCACGAGCCCTCCTCCAGAGCATGCAAGGTTCTGGGCCGAAGCTGGGAGGTTTTCTGAGCCTTCGGCAGGTTTCCCCACACACTGGGAAGCTGAAATTAAAAATCCGGATACTTTATCTAAAGGGGGTCTGTTCTTTGCCATGACCTGATCCGAAGAAGGAGCAGGGCCCGAGTGGATGTTCACGGTATTTTAATAGGGAAAGTTGAGGATCCAGGCTCTTAGCCATGCCTATGCTAAGTTCATCCATAAACTCAGACATACTCATCTCCAGTGTGACAGCATTTGTGGGCTGTTTTCCCAGGCTAGGTGTAACCCTAAGCCCTCGACCCTACAGCTCTAGAACTGAAAAAGACAAGCTGACCAGGACACAGGGATATGCAACACCCAGAGGTCATGGAATCCTGAGGTTTAAATCAGTGTTATCAGACATGCCTAAGGTACTTCTCTCCTTCTGTGCAGTCCGGGTCCTCCAGAGAAACAGAACTGATAAGACTCATGTAGATTTATAGAATGAGATTCGATGTGAGGGGTTGTTTTGTGTGATGACGGAGGCTGGGAAGCCCCACAGTCTGCTGCGTGTAAACTGGAGATGCAGGGAAGCTGGTGATGTGGGTCCAGCCCAACCCAAAGGCCTGAGGACCAAAGTCCAAGTTCACATCCAAACTCCTGTGAGTCAGGGGGCCAATGAAGCAAGTCCTGGTCTGAGTCCAAGGGCCCAAATTCCAGAGTCCAGGGCCCGAGGGCAGAAGATGGATGTCCCAGCTCAAGCCGAGACCGAACTTTCCCTTCCTCTTCCTTATGGTTCTATTCAGGCCCTCCATAGGTTGCATGATGCCCGCCTGCTTTGGTGAGGATGAATGTCTTGACTCAACCTGCTGGTTCAGACAATCGTCTCTTCAGGGAACACCCAGAATAATGTTTTGCAAGCAGTCGGGGCATCTCTTAGCCCAGTCAACAACACAAGAGATTTACTGTCCTACCTTCAGTTAAGGAAACTCTGCCTTTGTATTGTATGTCCTGGATTTGTGCAGGAGTTCACTGGAGGCAGGGGCCCACTGGAAGCTGACAAGAGCCTTATAAGTAAAGTGCCACGGCTGCTCTTCCCAGACACAGCCTGGCGCAGGCTGGGCTCTCACAGGATGTATTCAACAGCCCACTCCAGCAGTGCCAGAAAGCTCCAGGTTCTGCACTCAAAATGGCAAACCGATCTCATGGTTGCTATTTGCCAGATCAGAGCGACATATCCTGGAAAGTTCAAGATGGCTGATTTAGAAAAGGCCATAAGAAAACAGAAGCAAGAGCAAGAAGTGTGAAAAAAGTCAGGATTATTGAACTGAGTTCTTTCCAGAATTTAAACTCTGCTTTGGCTGCAAAACGTGGATTGGTATTAAGTATCTGTCCTATTTTTAGTCAGTTAGTTTGTTTCACGTAATTTTTATTAATAGATTTTCAGTTCCGCCTCCACTCTACTAAATGAGTAGAATGTTGGAAACAATATTTAAAGACTACTGGCTTGAGCCGGCGCCGTGGCTCAATAGGCTAATCCTCCACCTTGCGGCGCCGGCACACCGGGTTCTAGTCCCGGTTGGGGCGCCGGATTCTGTCCCGGTTGCCCCTCTTCCAGGCCAGCTCTCTGCTATGGCCAGGGAGTGCAGTGGAGGATGGCCCAGGTGCTTGGGCCCTGCACCCCATGGGAGACCAGGAAAAGCACCTGGCTCCTGGCTCCTGCCATCGGATCAGCGCGGTGCGCCGGCTGCAGCGGCGGCCATTGGAGGGTGAACCAACGGCAAAGGAAGACCTTTCTCTCTCTGTCTCTCTCTCTCACTGTCCACTCTGCCTGTCAAAAAAAAAAAAAAAAAAAAAAAAAAAAAAAAAAATAAAGACTACTGGCTTGAAGGGACATCTAATTATTAGTCTGGCCAAGGAGCCCGTATGTCTAGGCCTGGCTCTGCTTAGGAGATGACTTGGTCCTTGGTCTCGTCCGTCTGCTCCTTCACCATTGCACTTCACATCGCACTAAAGTCTTTTCCGCCATTGTTTTCCCCATCAGTGGCTGTAAATCATTGCCTGTTCCCCAGACCCACTGTGTGCATTTGCTTCAGCCCCGCCCCCAAGCCCTTCCCCTTTTCAGGAATACCCTGCCCCCTTTCAATTATCTGGGAAACTCCAATTACTTTCAGATCCCAGCTCCAGTATCACCTCTTCCAGGAAGCCTTCTGTGGTGCCCCAGTCAGTCACCCCTTCTCCTAGTCCTCATCTGACTGCTACAGGAGTCTTTAGGTTCTTGTTTTTCTTTATTGAACCAGGAACTCCTTGAGGTTAGGAGCTGTGTTTTATTTACCCTCATATTCCAACATGCATCACATGACTGGAAATATAGCAAGTGTTCAAAAACATTTATAGAATAAATGAATATCTTCATGATTTTTAAGGCCTATGTTGGGCTACTTGGCCTGCTTGTATATGAGAATCACTTTAATTCAAATTGTTGGCACAGTTTTTTAGGCTTTCTGTAGGCTTGAGTTCCTCTATTCCTTTTCTGGCTGCGTGCATTCCTGGTGTTACTGCACTCTTATTCTTTTTTTTTTTTTTTACTTTTATTTAATGAATATAAATTTCCAAAGTACAACTTATGGATTACAATGGCTCCCCCCCATAACGTCCCTCCCACCCGCAACCCTCCCCTTATCTACTCCCTCTCCCCTTCCGTTCACATCAAGATTCATTTTCAATTCTCTTCATATACAGAAGATCAGTTTAGCATACATTAAGTAAAGATTTCAACAGTTTGCTCCCACACAGAAACATAAAGTGAAAAATACTGTTTGAGTACTAGTTATAGCATTAAATCACAATGTACAGCACATTAAGGACAGAGATCCTACATGAGGAGTAAGTGCACAGTGACTCCTGTTGTTGGCTTAACAAATTGACACTCTTGTTTATGGCATCAGTAATCACCCTAGGCTCTTGTCATGAGTTGCCAAGGCTATGGAAGCCCTTTGAGTTCACCAACTCTGATCATATTTAAACAAGGTCCTAGTCAAAGTGGAAGTTCTCTCCTCCCTTCAGAGAAAGGTACTTCCTTCTTTGATGACCTGTTCTTTCCACTGGGCTCTCACTCGTGGAGATCTTTCATTTAGGTCATTTTTTTTTTTTTTTTGCCAGAGTGTCTTGGCTTTCCATGCCTGAAATACTCTCATGGGCTTTTCAGCCAGATCCAAATGCCTTAAGGGCTGATTCTGAGGCCAGAGTGCTGTTTAGGACATCCACCATTCTATGGGTCTGCTGTGTGTCTCGCTTCCCATGTTGGATCGTTCTCTCCCTTTTTGATTCTATCAGTTAGTATTTGCAGACACTAGTCTTGTTTATGTGCTCCCTTTGGCTCTTAGTCCTATAATTATGATCAACTGTGAACAGAAATTGATCACTTGGACTAGTGAGATGGCATTGGTGCATGCCACCTTGATGGGATTGAATTGGAATCCCCTGGTCTGTTTCTAACTCTACCGTTTGGGGTAAGTCAGCTTGAGCATGTCCCGAATTGCACATCTCTTCCCTCTCTTACTCCCACTCTTATATTTAACAGTGATCACTTTGCAGTTAAGTTTCAACACTTAAGAATAACTGTGTATTGATTACAGTATTCAACCAAAAGTATTAAGTAGAACAAATAAACAAAAAAATACTAAGAGGGATAACGTATTAAGTTGTTCATCAACAGTCAGGGTGAGGGCTGATCAAGTTACCGTTTCTCACAGTGTTCATTTCACTTCAACAGGTTTCCTTTTTGGTGCTCAGTTAGTTGTCACCGATCAGGGAGAACATAAGGTATTTGTCCCTTTGGGATTGGCTTATTTCACTCAGCATAATGCTTTCCAGATTCCTAACAGGGATCACTTTTCAGTTAAAATTTAAACGCCTAAGAATAATTGTGTGTTAATTACAGAGTTCAACCAATAGTACTAGAACAAAAAAAAAATACTAAAATGGATAAAGTATTACATTGTACATCAACAGTCAGGACAAGAGCTAATCAAATCACTGTTTCTCATAGTGTCCATTTCACTTCAACAAGTTTCCCCTTTGGTGCTCAGTTAGTTGTCACCAATCAGGGAGACCATATGATATTTGTCCCTTTGGGACTGGCTTAATTCATCAGCATGATGTTTTCCAAATTCCTCCATCTTGTTGCAAATGACAGGGTTTCATTGTTTTTGACTGCTGTATAGTATTCTATAGAGTACATGTCCCATAATTTCTTTATCCAGTCTACTGTTGATGGGCATTTGGGTTGGTTCCAGGTCTTAGCTATTGTGAATTGAGCTGCAATAAACATTAATGTGCAGACAGCTTTTTTGTTTGCCAGTTTCATTTCCTTTGGGTAAATTCCAAGGAGTGGGATGGCTGGGTTGAATGGTAGGGTTATATTCAGGTTTCTGAGGAATCTCCTGACTGACTTCCATAGGGGCTTGACCAGTTTGCATTCCCACCAACAGTGGGTTAGTGTCTCTTTTTCCCCACATCCTCTCCAGCATCTATTGTTGGTAGATTTCTGAACGTGAGCCATTCTAACCGGGGTGAGGTGAAACCTCATTGTGGTTTTGATTTGCATTTCCCTGATTGCTAGTGATCTTGAACATTTTTTCATGTGTCTGTTGGCCATTTGGATTTCCTCTTTTGAAAAATGTCTATTGAGGTCCTTGGCCCATCTCTTAAGTGGGTTAACAAACAACTTCTAAAGGCTCATGTGTGGGAGCCAGAATAAAAGTAACCAGATGGGTCACAAATTGCCTGGAGCTAGTTCATTGATATTTAGCATTACTCAAGTCATTCTAGGAGTTTCTTACTTTGGAATCCATCTGTATCTAGTGTGTTCATCATTTTGCATTATTGTAATGGAATACCTGAGTGAGGCTACTTATGAAGAAAATGTTCTACTTAACTCACCTTGTTGAAGGTTTAAAGTTCAAGAACTAGTGGCCGTATTGCCTTGGCCTCTGGTGATGGCATAGCAGTGGCTAGTGTCACATCCTCTAGGGAACATGTATGGGAGGAAGCGTCACATCTTGAAACAGGACTCCAGAGAGGAGAGAGAGAGTGAGAGAAAGAGAGAGAGCTAGCGCAAGCTGTCCTGAGAACTAACCAGGATCCCACAAGAAACATCGTAGTCCCTTTGGAGGGCGCACCCCCAAGTGACCTGCCAACCTCCCACCAGGTCCCACCTCTTGATTAAACAACCCAGGTTGCCACATTGAAGACCAGGCTCTCAGCACAGGGACATTTTGGGGGGATTACTTACGCTCCAGCCACAGCACCTATGACGTCAGAAAGATCTGCCCCCAATCAAGGGGGAAAAGTTCTTTGACCTTTCATTTTGGTAAACACAACAAGGCTTCCTGGGATTCAACTAATAAATCTTAATGTTGTGATCTCAGCTTACATCAAATTAAATAGCTAAAAAGGGAAAGGAGTAAACAGATATTTCTGTGCTGTTGTACAATCCAGCTGATGTTTTTATATATTTACTACTAATTTATTTGGAAGGCAGAGTTCAGAGAGAGAGAGAGAGAGGTCTTTCATCTGCTGGCTCACTACCCAGATGGCTGCAACAGCTGGGGCTGGGCCGATCTGAAGCCAGGAGCCAGGAGCTTCTTCCGGGTCTCCTATGTGGGAGCGGGGGCCCAAGGACTTGGACCATCTTCCACTGCTCTCCCAAGCACATTAGCTGGGAGCTGGATTGGAAGTGGAGCAGCTGGGTCACAAACTGGCACCCCGTCCCTCCCCTTTTTCCGCCAGGCCAGGCAGTTGCCCTGTTCCTCTTGACTATTTTGGGCTGCCCAGAGCTTAACCCTATGGCAGTGTGCTTCTAGAAGCCAGTTTTCAGAAGGAATGGGCAAGGGTCTTAAGGGACCATTGCTAGTTTCTGCCACACGGTCAATTCAAGAAGTCGCCCGTCATCACATCTATTTTGTGAAAACCTCGTTTTCCCTTTAAGGGAAGCATGCGTTGCCCTGTGAAAGGACCTTTGGGGACCTGCTCTTAGTTGCCCGAAGAGACCTTGAGTCCCTTAGGAATGACATCATTGGAATGTTCACATCCGAGAGTATAACAGGGCAGGGGTTTGTGTCCAGATATAAGAAAAGCAAAAGGCCCAAGCAACACTGCCATTACGTTTTGGGTCGGTCTTCATGTCGGAAAGGGGCAGCTTTCCTCTCGGGCACCGAAGTCTCTAGAGGAATGTTCACCGGTCAGGGACTGCCTTGTTGTTTTCACGTCTGAGCAGAGATGCCAGCTGCCATCCCCACAGCAGGCCCAAGTTCACATTCCCCTGTGCCACGTGTTTTAAAATTGCCTTAGCCTTGGAGGAGTTCTCTCCTACGCTTTCGTGTTTATTCCCTTTCTTTCTTTCGCCATCCTTGTCCTGGACGGAGGTTTCGAGCTTTCTTGACTCTTCCTGGAAGAACGGTGTGGCCCAGTAAACACCGCGGGGGCGGGCTGACCGCACTGGGCCGGTGCATGGACCGCCGGCCCTCCAGGCTCACAGGTGCGCCTGGTTTCTGCAGTTAGGGACGCTCCCTCGCGCGGGATGGCTTCCTCTGTGGAGAACCACGGCAGAGCGGCCCTTGGCACACCGGAGCGGGTTTAGCGCTCAGATCAGCCACGCGGAGAGGAATTAAGGGAAAGGGAGAGGAACTCTCTCCTGAGGGCCTGGGAGAGGCAGGACTGTGTCCACGCAAACAGCAGAGAGTGGGCTACAGGGCTGGGGAGACATCAGGAGGGGCCCCGCCCATCTCTGTCCCTGCCCCGCCCCCTAATCCCACTCTTCTTCAACAAGGTCTCCTGTCATTCCCTACACAAGTGCTTCGCAAAATGTGGCTCCCAGGCGCAGCCCGTTTCCAGAGCGTGGGCTCGTCCCCTGTGGAATCTGGAGCCCACCCTGGTTGGAAGGCGGCCACTGGGGAGGTGGGGATGAGATGGGCCCGTGAATAGGGGTGGGGCAGCCCGGAGCAAACTCTCTCCTTCACAGCTTGCCTCCAGCAGGCTCCGGTTGCATAAAAACCACGATGCAAAGAGCGTGGTGCCCTGAGAATTCCAAAAGTTCTTTTCAGATGGCGAGAGGTCAGTGTGTCAGTCAAGGCCTTATAGTAGGGTCTAGCCAGTGCGGGACTTATGTATGCCAGCCTGGTGCAGTCACCGTCCCCAAAACCCCCACAGCACACCTGTGAGGCGTATATTGTTATTCTTTCTAAAAATTTATCTGAAGGGCAGAGAGTGAGAGAGAGGGACAAGAGAGATCTGCTGGTTTACTCTCAAATGCCCACAACAGCTAGGGCTGGACCGGCCAGAGCCAACAGCCCAGAACCCAATCCGAGACTCCTACATGAATGGCAGAGACCCAAGCGCTTGAGCCATCCCCTGCGGCCTCCCAGGGAATACAGCAGCAGTGGAGCTGAGACCCAAATCCAGGCACGCAATATGTGATGCAGGCGAACCAAGCAGGTGTCTCAATTGCTGTGCCCAATGCCTGCCCCTGAGGCATATGTAATTAACTCTGTCGTGGGTGAAGAAGTATTTCCAATGTCAGAAAGCTGCGGAGTGACTGAGCAGGGAGGGCTCGGACTCCTGTCTGCCTGACTCCGAAGCCCTTTTGTTTGGCAGAGGGGATCTCATAGGCCATGAGCGCTTTGAGCACCTGATGGGAGCTGCAGGGCTGCTGCCTGCACACTGGGCTTCAGAGAGTTGAAGATTTCCACCCGCAGACAATGGGGCGGTCTAGCCGCCCAGCCCACAGCAGCCCCTCAGGGCTAGGGAACACCTGCTGTGCTCTGCCAGGATTCCACACTTTGCAGGGATGCCCCTGTCCACCTTGCTGGGTGTTTCCCCATGCTCCCCTGCCCCCACCGCCACACACACTTGTCTGTGTAGACACAAAGGCCAAGGTCGGGAGGGGGGCTGCGTGACAAGAGCTGCCTGCCGGGGGTCGCACTCAGACCTGTTCACAGCCTGAGGTCTGCTGCATAGGACACATGGCCCAGGAGGAGGCAAACGAGAAAACGA
This sequence comes from Oryctolagus cuniculus, assembly GCF_964237555.1. Taxonomy (NCBI): domain Eukaryota; kingdom Metazoa; phylum Chordata; class Mammalia; order Lagomorpha; family Leporidae; genus Oryctolagus; species Oryctolagus cuniculus. The sequence goes on along the minus strand of NC_091443.1, from coordinate 20,649,911 downwards.
CCAGCATTGTTCTTTGGCTCCAGGGCTTTTGGCCCATGACTTGGGGTGGGGGCTGGGGCGGGGCTGTGCCAAGTCCCTGGGGACCCAAGGCAGCCATTGGGAAGTCTGTTCTCTGACCTGGAAATGCAAAACAGATCAGAGGGCAAAGGGCCTGCTGGTGCCACAGCTGTTTTCCTGCAGAGATAGAAAATCTCTTACCATGGGTCCCAATTAGCCCTTCCTGGGCCCTCTCGGGAGACCCAGCGGTGACTCTTACAAATAATTGGGGTCCTTTGCGAGTATGGCTCTTCACCAGCCCTGCCAGTTATTTGTATAATCGCTCCTTTGTAAACACGTGCTTTTCTTAACCTTCGCTGATTCCTCCCCTCCTCTTTGGGCAAAGTCTTCCTGACGTTTCTGGGTTTTCAAGGAACCTGCAAAGTCCCAAAGAGAACTCCAAGGAGATGGCCCTGTGCACAGCTATAATCTGCAGTCCTCTAGTTTAAAGCACCCCAGCACGAGTCGAGCCCTGGTGCTGGAGCAGAGAGGCCCGGCTGCCCCTGGAGTCTGGGTCACTTCTGAGAGTGAAAGTAGAGGCCAGGGTGCAAGTGGTGAGGACGTAGAATGGGGTTGGGGGAACTGGTGGGCACGTGGCTGTGTGAGGCCTCAGTGCAGCCCACTGGAGAAGTGTGAGCTGTCAATCAGAGCCAACCAGGGACTCAGAAGCAGTACAAAGAGAGACGTCAGCCAAGACGATGTTTAAAACTTAATTGTTTACTTATTGGAGGGAGGGAGGGAAGGAGGAAGGGAGGGAGGGAAAGAGAGAGAGAACACTCTTATCCACTGGTTTATTCCCCAAATACCTACAATGGCCAGGACTATGCCAGGATGCTGCCCGGGGCCAGGAACTTAATCTAACTCTCCCACATGGGTGCAGGAACCCAATTACTTAAGCCACCACCACTGCCTCCCAGGGTCTGCATCACTGGGAAGCCGGAGATGGGAGCCGGAGCCAAGTATGATACCAAGTTCTCTGAAGTGGGACGTGGGTGTCTAACCACTAGGCTAACACCCACCCTGGCCTAGACGGCTTTGGGTTCAGGTTCTGGTGAGTCACACAGCAAGTTTTCTAACTTATTACTTCTAGACCATTCCATAGAGAACTTCTGGTTCCTTCCACTGGTACTGTATGGTTAGAAACAGAACATAGAGTTTTTAGAGAAATCAGTTCTGACGTTTTAAGAAAGGCTAGGCCTAAGAGTGCCTTGTGAGGGGGGATTCCCAAAGTAGAAAACGCAGGCCTCTTGGAGGAACTGGGTTCAGAAAGGAAAAGAAAGCCCAGTGGGGGCTACCACAGGCAGCTTGGTTGCACCTGCACAACAGGTGAGGCCGGGCAGAGACAAGGTGGAGCACAAATCATCAGCTCTTATAACTTGGTTCTTCCCAGCCAAAGGTGAATGGGAAAGGGTGGTCTTTGCTACGGCGGGATGACTGCTCGTAGAAGTTACCCTCAGGAATTAATGATTCAGATAATTAATTATATTTATATGTGACAATTATTATATTTATCCTGAAACATTCAGGCAATTATATTTTTATATAACTATTACTTTTATCCTGTAATTAGAGTATACACCATTAATTCTCACTTGTTCTCCAAATGATAAGCCATATGAAGGAACCACTCCATACCAAGGTTTTCTCTCTCTCTCTCTCTCTCTATATATATATATATTTTTTTTTTTTGGACAGGCAGAGTGGACAGTGAGAGAGAGAGACAGAGAGAAAGGTCTTCCTTTGCCGTTGGTTCACCCTCCAATGGCCACCATGGCCGGCATGCTGCGGCCGGTGCGTCACACTGATCTGAAGCCAGGAGCCAGGTGCTTTTCCTGGTCTCCCATGGGGTGCAGGGCCCAAGCACTTGGGCCATCCTCCTCTGCACTCCCGGGCCACAGCAGAAAGCTGGCCTGGAAGAGGGGCAACCGGGACAGAATCCGGCGCCCCGACTGGGACTAGAACCCGGTGTGCCGGCACCGCAGGCGGAGGATTAGCCTATTGAGCCACAGTGCCGGCCTCTTTATTTATGTTTGATATAATCAATGCTTACTCAATCAGCCAAATCTTATAAAAGAGTAAACCTTAATTGTTTCAGGCTTTTAGATATATAAATCTCTAGGTGGAATCTGATAGTTTTGTAAGTTCATTTTTTTAAAGATTTATTTTACTTATTTGAAAGACTTAGAGGTAGAGAGAGGTATAGACAGAGAGAGGTCTTCCATCCACTGGTTCACTCCCTAAATAGCCTCAATGGCTGGAGCTGAGCCAATCTGAAGTCAGGAGCCAGGAGCTTCTTCCAGGTCTCCCACATGGGTGCAGAGGTCCAAGCACTTGGGCCATCTTCCTCTGCTTTCTCAGGCACATTATCAGGGAGCTGGATTGGAAGTGGAGTAGCCGGGTTTCAAACTGGCACCCATATGGGATGCTGGCTTTGCAGGCCGGGGTTTTAACCAATGCACCACAGTGCTGGCCCAAGTTCATTCTTTATTTGGATGTAATTCAGGGTGGGCATTTGGCCTGAAAGTTAAGAAATTAGCTCAGATATCTGAGTCTGATATCAGAGGGCTCGGGTTCAAGTACCAGCCCCAGGTCCCTATTCCAATTTCCTGATAATGCAGACCCTGGGAGGCAGCAGATGATGGCTCAAGTAGTTGGGTTCCTGATACCCACATGGGAGACTTGGATTGAACTCCTGGCTCCTGGTTTCTACCTGGCCCAGTCCTAGCTATTGTGGGCATTTGGTGAGTTAACCAACAGACAGGCAACCTGTCTGTCTCTCTGCCTGTTAGATAGATAAAAGAAATATGTTCCATATACAGTAGAGAATATATAATGTGTACATACAATGTAAAGGCTGATCATCACCCAAGTAACACAGCCCAGCACATCTAAAGTCTTCTGTGCAACCCTCCCCCATTTTTATCTCTCCCTTCTCCCATAACAAAGTGTCTACTCTGCTGAATTTTGAATTTGTCATTCTCTTGCTTTCTTTATAGATTTGTATCCACTTTTCTATGTATCCCTTAAACTACATCATGTAAGTTTGTTTTTTACTTTTAAATAACTGGAATCACACTACATAGTCCCTCTGTGTCCTGGTTACTTTTATTCCAGGTCTTGTTGGCACGTATAGGTGGCTGTTGTTCACTCCTTGTTACTGCAGAATAGTTTTGTGTTGTATGAAGTTTCCAAGTCTACTCACGCCTCCCCTTGTTGGTGGGCATTTGGGGTATTACCAATTAATATAATTGGTGATGGCTATTTTCCAAAATGTTCTGGGATTGAGTTTGGGCTCAGCAGGAGACAATGTAGTGACCAATCGGTGACATGTGCTCCAAGAATCAAGGAGGCAACTCTTCCCATTGTCTGTCAACCCTGACTTGCACAGTCAAAAGTATTCAAAGGGCAGTTTCCATCTCCTTCCAAGTAATCCATGTCACCAGGATTTGGAGTGTCCAACATAAGGCCTGCAGCCCATTTCTCGTTAGCCAGAATTTTCTAAAATGTCCTCAGTTACTACAAATGAACCAGTATGGAGCCCACTGGGCTGCTACCACCTGTAACTCACTCTCCAGATAGCCTGTTCACCAACTTGGCTCTGTTATTCATCATAATTAAAACTAATGTCATTAATTGTCTAATTCTGAATCCTTGGATTTTAACTTAGCTACATCTAATGGATGATGGACAACAGTAAAATAATTTGAGATTAACTTTTGATGTGGATTTCGGCGATAGTTGAGCTACATCCAGAATTCACACTGTGGCTCTTGCTTCACCATCGTTGCCAGTAACAAAGGCATGGAGATGGAGGTCTAACCTGAAGCACCGTGCTTTGGAAGAGGTTGGTTCACCTGGCCCGAGGAGAGAGGGCAGTGGCTCTACGTCTTAGAACCCCACTCTCACCCAGCAGATGCAGAGAGAGAGCAACCGTGCAAGGTGTCCCTTTGTTAAGAAGGGAAATTGTTCACGTTCATACCCACCCTATGCAGAAAGCAGTGCTGCTGTAGTTACTCAGGGTGAGCTATTGTCCACCAACAGTTACCAAGCTCAGAGCGGCTTCAAACAAATTTGCATACCAAGTCTTCTTTTGGTGACTTCTTAACAATGATTATAGCTAATAGAGATGGGGGAAAAACCCAGGTGTTTTCCTGTTCTCACACATCACTCACTCAACACAACACTTCTTTTTTTTTAATTTTTTTTTTTTTTTGACAGGCAGAGTGGACAGTGGGGGAGAGAGAGAGAGAGAGAAAGGTCTTCATTTGCTGTTGGTTCACCCTCCAATGGCCGCCGCGGCCGGCGCGCTGCGGCTGGCGCACCCGCGCTGATCTGAAGGCAGGAGCCAGGTGCTTCTCCTGGTCTCCCATGGGGTACAGGGCCCAAGCACTTGGGCCATCCTCCACTGCACTCCCGGGCCACAGCAGAGAGCTGGCCTGGAAGAGGGGCAACCAGGACAGAATCCGGCGCCCTGACCGGGACTAGAACCCGGTGTGCTGGTGCCGCAAGGCGGAGGATTAGCCTAGTGAGCCGTGGCTCTGGCCTACACAACACTTCTGACACCAGATGTGGTGGGCTCTCCCCTAACCCCCAACCAAGCGATTCTGCACTTTCTTCCTGGAGTTAGCTCAGATCCCCAGGTTAAGGGCTCAGTCCTCGAGGCTGTCCCCACTTCAGATGCCAGACACAAGTTCAGATTGCTACTCAGACATCTGGCTGACGAGCTATCCATCTCCTTAGATTTCTTGTTGGAGGATGTTTTAAAATGAGGTTGAAATGGAATTCTCACCAATTAGTACCTAGTAAGAGTCTATAAACAACTACTGAATTGAATAAAACTTTGAACTTGCCTTATCCTAGTAGTTTAGTGTGTTCTGTGTTTTGGGTACTGTGAGAGGACACACACACACACACACACGTCTTTTCACATCCAGGTCATCCCTGCACACTTTACTTTCTCCATTTTACAAATGAATAAACACGGTTAGGTAACTCGCACTAGATCGCACAGCTGACAATTGGTGCAGTAGGGATAGGAAACCACGTTGATTTGTTTGCAAAGCCTGAGCTATTTCTATTCTGCCTCATTGTCTCCCCAAAATTAACCTAAAAATGATTTTTATAGCCCAAGTGCTGTCCATCTCTGTGCCCTTGCCAGCACACGAGCATTGGCCAGCACTGCCCAGCTCTGATGCACTTCCTCTCTCCTGCCTTACACCCGCCCCTTTGGTCACTGTCCCAGCTTGACAGGCCTGGAAGTCCAGTTTGGAGCTTCCATTCCTCAGAGCCCAGAGCTCATCAGCCAGGCCTATTCTGTGCTCTCTGCCTCCTGATTCCGTATGAGCCCCAAAGCATCTATAAAACCCACAAGAAATTCACTCTGAGAAGTGAGGACTAGACATCTCCACGTCTGACCATGCTGGTGCTGAAACTATGACACTAGGGACAGAAACCTGACTCCAGCTCTAGGACACTAATGACAGGAAGACAGTTCACTTATCCATGTATTGATTTCTTTATCCCATGACTGTCTGTTTAGTACCCACGCAAAGCAAGGAACTGTGTTAGGTGAACAGGAGAACAGAGATGGAAGAAAGCAAATGAGTGAGAGCATGCCTGCCATAGAGAAGGACAGTGTCATGGGAGTCTGTTGTCTTCCATTGAAGACATAGGTGAGTGGTGTGGAGGAGAGTAGTGGAGGGTGGGAGGAAGTCCCCAAGAACCCCTGTGCCTAAGCCAACTTAGCAGAGCAGGGCTGGTGGCCCTGTCACTTGTCAAGAAGACACTCAGGAGCCAAGGGGAAGAACAGCATAGGAGAAGCAGCCGTCTTGGCCAGTGTGCCACCATCTCGCCATGTGACATTGGCTATGTCCCCTCTGCTATCTGGTCTTTAGTTCAGTGTTCTCAGCAGTACTCAAAGACCCATTTCCTTCTTCTGATTGACCAAGAAGATGAATCCGAGACCCACGTCTGGACCTACTGGCCACTGGCTCAGGCTTTGTGTCTGCATCCCCAGGCAGGGCTGTGCGGAACATGTGGACACGGCTGGATGTTTGCTCTAACACAAGGCAGCCGATGGTGAGCAGTACCCTGGGGCTTGCTCATGGCTTCCAAGACTGTGTCACATGAAGAAGCACATGAAAAGATGCAGAATTGTTTCATGGCATAGCCAGCAGTGCTTGGAAACAGCTGAAAAGAGCTGGGGATGGCTTACCATGTCTGGCTGCCAGCTGCCAGGCCTGGGATCTCACCTGAGCCAGGTTTCGGGAGCTCAACCATCAGCCCTTGGGCAGGAGACTGCTTCTGTGCCTGAGAGGAGCTGTGCACACACAGTGGATCAGTGTCAGGGCAGTTGCAGGAGGGAGCGTGGCCAGCTCTGAGGACAGTGCCAATGGGCTGAGCCACAGCCAGGAAGGCTCTGGAAATCAGAGAGCTTGGGGATTCGGAAGAGGACCCTGACTCCTGGCTCAGTTTCAGTTCAATTCAATTCTGCCAATAATTTTTGAGCCCCTACTATGTGTCAGACTTCTTACAAGCACATGGGCCACATCCATCAATTAAACAGGCTTAGATCCCCACCATTGTGAAATTTACATTCTATGGGCAGAGAGAAATGATGGGCAAACCTGGAGAATACAGACATTATACAGCATCTCAGAAAGTAGTGCTTTGGAAACCAGGAAGGAGGGGCATCCGAGTGTGGGGAAGGAGGAGTAGATGACAGTGGTAACCTTTATTTACTTCTCTGCTATAACCCGAGGATACCTCCAACGTGAGCCAGTTGGGAGGCTTACGCACTTGCGAGGGGATGTGGGATGGGCCGGCTACAGTGAGCAAGCTTCTACAGGCAGGACCAGAATGTTCGAGACAGGTTCAAGGACCAGACAACCGTAGAGGCTGACCACCAGAAATTTCCTCCCAACACCGTGACTCAGGTGTGGCCCACCCCTGCCTCCAAACATGGACCCCGTCTATTGCAATAGCTCACCTTTGGGAACCTGGGGAAGCAGAGGAGTGTGTGTGTGTGTGTGTGTGTGTGTGTGTGTGTGTGAGAAGAACTATTACCATGTCAATCAGGGCTGTCTGGGAGGCATACTTCCAGTTTTCTTCACTCCCCTAGCTTTTTGGAGTCATGGGAACTCTTAGCAGAGAGCTGCCTGTCTCGTGCACTGCCAGGAACCAAACACGGAGCCATGCACTTGATTTTCTTCATGTGGGAAGGGAAGACTTAAAGCCTTAAAGCCATAGTTGCTGAGGCTGGTGTTGAGGGCTGCGTGCTTGTTCCTTGCTCAGTTCCTGTGTTGAAGCTCTAGTCCCCAGTGCGATGGTATTGGGTGGAGGGTGTTTCAGAGGTGATTAGCTTTAGATGGTGTTGTGAAAGGGAGGTCCCTGGGATGGTATTGTATCCTTATGAAAAGAGGAAGGGAGACCACAGCTCACTCTCTGTGTGCCTTGCAAGGACACAGTCAATAGGCAGCCCCTGCAAACCCCAGAAACCGAATCTGCTGGCCTTGACTAGATTTCGAAGACCATGAGAAAGAAATGTTGTTGAGGCCACTTGGCCTAATCTTTTTTTATTTTGTTACAGCACCTGGAGCTGACTAAGATAGTGGTACTGCAAATACTTGTTTGAAGACATAAACATAAACTCACGTTTGAAAAGGAGCCCTAAATTCTAAAATCCAATGAGCACTCTTTTTTTAAAGATTTATTTACTTATTTGAAAGTCAGAGTTACATAGAGAGAAGGAGAGGGAGAGGGAGAAAGAGAGAGAGAGGGAGAGAGAGAGAGAGGGAGAGGACTTCCATCCGCTGGTTCACTCCCTAACTGGCCGCAATGGCTGGAGCTGTGCTGATCCGAAATCAGGAGTTAGGAGCTTCTTTCAGGTCTCCCATGTGGGTGCAGGGGCCCAAGGACTTGAGCCATCTTCTACTGCTTTCCCAGACCATAGCAGAGAGCTGGATCGGAAGTGGAGCAGCTGGGACTTGAACTGGCTGCTGGGGATGCCAGCACTGCAGGTGGAGGCTTTACCTGCTACACCACAGTGCTGGCCCCCACTCTAACTCTCAGATGCATGGCCTCTGGGGACTACTCCTAAAATCTTACTAAAGGTTTAGGACACAAAAGTTTTAAATAAATGGTTATTGGTTTTGTGACGGTGGCATGGGGACTCGTTGAGGGTTGTGTTGATTGTTGTTGAATGACCATAAGGTATAGGAAGGCACATGTTCTGGGGCCCCAGCCTGGCCTGGTCACCTGTGCCAGGGCCCTTGTGGTGGTCCTGCTTCCTCTATTGCTGAATTACAGAGGCTACCTTGTGGCTTGTGAGGAAGGCGGGGGTCCCGCAGGTGATCACAGGGAGGGTATAGAAACAGCAGAGGGTGGAAGTCCCACATGGGGAATACAGGCAAGAATCAGAAATGGCACCTGACAAAAACACTGAGCATCACATGTGTGGGCATTAACAGAGAGAGGTCATGCATGGATGTTTTCCAAGCAGAAAGCAAGAGTAGAATCATAACCGTAAGGTTAACGTGTGGATCCACAGCGTGCACAAGAGGATGTTGTGGTGGGGCCTGGGAGTGGACATGTGACCAGCACTCACTGAAGAGGGTCTGGCCAGGAGAGGAGAAAAACACAAAGTCAGGAAAACCAGTCCCTTGTGCCATGGCTCTACTTCCTTAGAAAGGGAGATAGTTGGGGGAAAGGGAGAGTCTCAGAACTCATGCCCTAGGTGCACAGGGGACAAGCAAGCCGAGAAGGCTTCTAACCTGCACTGGACCCAGCGCCACCCTCAGAGAGTTTTCACACCACTGGGAACAGACGGGAAAGAGCTAGGCTCCCTCCTCAACCCAACTACTGCCAGAAGGCGAGGATTGAAGTGACAGCAATAGGAAGGGTGGTGGAGTCGGCCAAGCCTCGGGCGTGTCTCACGTAGCTTGCCCTGAACACTTGCTCTGTCCTGATGTTTGCATGATGCCTGCCTATGTTTAGCTTTTTCATAAGAGACTTTGTTTTTAAATTTCATTTATTTGAAAGGCAGAGAGTAAGAGAAAGTGAGCGAGAGAACAAGAGTTACAAATACACCTTCCATCTACTGGTTCATCCCCCAGATGCCCACAATAGTTAAGACTGGGCCCAGTTGAAGCCAGGAGCTCAGAACTCAATCGTGGTTTCCCACATGGGTGGCAGGGACCCGACTTCTTGAACTATCATCTGATGCCTCTTCCCAAGGTATGCACTAACAGGAAGCTGGAGTGGAGAGCAGCACTGGGCCTTGAACCCATGCACTCTGATGTGGGATGTGTGCACCCATAATGCCATCGTAACCACTGTGCCAAACGTTCACCTCCAGGGACTTGATTTTTTGAGTAATAAAAAGGAAATTCCTTTTCATAAAAGTCCTGGGACTCAAATATCAAATTTCCCCTTCTGTCTCCAGGATTCTAAGTGGCAGCCACAGTTGTGAAGGGGATGAAATGTGTATAAAATTTGAGCCACAGTCTCCTACAGCAGGGCTGGTGGCTGCTGGGAGCAGTCCCAGACAGAGCATCATACGAGAGATCATTCTGTAGACTGTGGCATGCTTTCCTCTGTGGCAGGGCACAGAGAGGATAGACAAGGAGTCAGCCCAAACTGGCCATAAATCTTCTTTAAGGATTTATTTATTTGAAAGAGTTACAGAGAAAAAGGGAGAGACAGAGATTTCCATCCACTGGTTTATTCCCCAAATGGCTGCAACAGCCAGGGCTGGGCCAGCCTGAAACTAGGAGCCAGGAGCTTCATCTGGGTCTCCCGCATGGGTGCAGGGGCCCAAGGACGTGGGCCATCTTGCATTGCTTTCTTAGGCCATTAGCAGGAAGGTTGATCAGAAGTGGAGCAGCCAGGCCATGAACTGGCACCTATAGGCAATGCCAGTGTCACAGGCTGTGGCTTTACCCGCTATGCAACAACGCTGGCCCGCTGCCATAAATCTTGATATTAATTTCCTTCTATTTTTCACATCCATTTTATTATTATTTTTTTAAATCTCAAATAACACTGAAGAGTATAAAGTTAAAAACAAAGGTTCTCAGAGCCAGTGCTGTGGCATAGCGGGTAAAGCCGCTGCCTGCAGTGTCAGCATTCCATATGGGTGCCAGTTCGAGTCCAGCTGCTCCACTTCTGATCCAGCTCTCTGCTGTAGCCTGGGAAAGCAGTAGAAGATGGCCCAAGTGCTTGGGTCCCTGCACCCACTGGAAGACCTGGAAGAGGCTCCTGGCTCCTGGCTTTGGATCGGCCCAGCTCCACATTGTGGCCATTTGGGGAGTGAGCCAGCGGATGGAAGACCTTTCTCTCTCTCTCTCTCTCTCTCTCTCTCTGCCCCTGCCTCTCTGTAATTCTTTCAGATAAATAACTAAATCTTTAAAAAAAAAAGGCTCTCTAAGTTCTTCCTACACATCTGTTCTCAAATTTGATGTTTGTCAATCTTGTTTCTGTGGCATGGCCAACAACCATGACTCTTAGTGTCAATACAAATTATACAGATGCATATTCTTTTGAGTCTTAAAATTTAAAAAAAATTTAATTTAAGATATATTTATTTTTGAAAGTCAGATTTGCAGGGGACTGGTGCTGTGGTGCAGTGACTTAAAGCCCCAGCCTGCAGTGTTGACATCCCATATGGGCATCAGTTTGAGTCCCAGCTGCTCAACTTCTCATCCAACTCCCTGCTAATGTGCCTGGGAAATCAGCGGAGGATGGCCCAAGTGTTTGGGCCCCTGCACACATGTGGGAGACCCAGAAGAAGCTCCTGGCTCCTGGCTTCAGATTGCTTCAGCTCCAGCCTTTGTGGCCATTTGGGGAGTGAACCAGAGGATGGAAGACCTCTCTCTGTAACTCTGTCTTTCAAATAAATAAAATAAATCTTTTTTAAACAGAGAATGATTTATGGAGAGAGAGAGAGAGGGAAATTTCACCAGTTGGTTCACTCCCCAGATAGGCACAATGGCCAGCGTTGGGCTAGGCTGAAGTCAGGAACCAGTAGCTTCTTCTGGTCTCCCACATGAGTGGCAGGGACCTAAGTAGTTGGGCCATCTTCTGCTTTTCCTAGGCCATTAGCAGGGAGCCGGATCAGAAGTGGAGCAGCCAGGACATGAACCAGCTCCCATGTGGGATGTCAGCATCACAGGTGGCAGCTTTACCTGCTATTCCCCTACACCAGCCCCTGTTTTGAGCCTTTTGCAGACAGTAGAATTGTACTCTCCACACTGCCTATGATTCTCTTTTGCTTACTGCATTAATGAGTACTTCCACATCCATACAGATGTATTTTTCTCCTTTTAGCAGTTGTAGTGTATCTGTCCTGAGTATACCTCATAATGTATTTGAAAAGCTTTCATTAATGATTGTTTTAATATTTCTACATTTTCTTTTTGCTGTTAAAACTAATTCTGCAAACAGCCTTCCATGACTATGTATCTGTACACTTTATGACTATTTGTACAAAATACGTTTCTAGAAGTAGAATTTTGGTGTTGACAAACATGCACACTTATTTGATGATCATATTGACAAATTTATCTACAAGAAGTTGGACCAATTTGTATCCCCTCCAGTAAAGAATTAGTGGTCTTTCCTTTCACCTTCATGTATATTTTTGTTGTCATCATTTATGACATTTTGTATGCTTGTTAGACTTGAGCTTATGTTGCTGTCTCAGGAACTTCCTGTATCACCAGCTTAGCATAACACAGCTTCAAATCCACAACAACCCAGAACATTCTGCCTCAGTGGTAGGCATTATATGTGCAGTCAAAGCCTGAGGCCATGGTTGTTCACATCACAACTGCCATTGCTTAATTCTGTACCCAGATTTGATGCCAGGGAAAATGTGGCCAATGTATTTTTCTTAATCTACTTTCAAGCCTGATAGCTATCATGGAATTTTTAAAAAAATTTTCTGGCTGGCCCAGGTGTGGCCAACATTGCCAAGATCTTTAGCATTCATATTTGCTTTTTCTTGGCCAAGATTGAGGATAAATGATCAGATATAGGAACTTCTAACTCTGACCTCTCCAAGTTGTCCTTAAGAATGTGGTAAGGACTTAAGGAAAGATTGAGCTCCCCCTGCCCCCAAATTTCAGTATTTAAAAGAGAAGTTACTGGTACCACTTCCCCACCCCCAGTGATTCAAAGGAGGCTAATTGGACCTATTCTATCCCCAATGGATAGAGTAGAGCCCAATGCCACTCCCTCAAATTCCTCTTCAATGGGAGCTGTGTTCCTTCATCTGCAACATATTGAGTTTACAATTAAGACTTACTTTTTTGGAAAATGTTCCAATGCTTTAAAAATTGTTGATGGAAACAGAGAACTCTGCTTCCAGATTTGCTCCCTGACAGCTTTAGTCCTGTCAGGGGGTCCAGTCTGACATGATATCGGGAACTTAAGAGCTTCTATCCACAGGTCTGTGGACTCTGGAAATAGACTCCAGTACCCTACCGGCTGTCAACTTGTCCCTCCTGCCATTCAGCACTGCTATCTGGTGCTCCTATGTGTAGCCCACTTGGCCTATTCCTAGGGCTGTGTAGGGCCCTACTCTTTGGTCCACCCCAGCCTTCACTCCCAGCATGTCACTGAGTGGTATATTTAAATCCCGTCAACGGTATCACTCACTCCTCTTCTCTTTGGGTCCTCATCTGTGTTTCCTAAGTTCTGTGCATTTCTTGGTTCCTGGATCTTCCTGCAAGCCGTCATCACTGCAGTCATCAAGTTGCATAAGTTTAGGACTGGAGGGATTTGGGGCCATGTGTGTCCAGGATGATCCTATCTAAGACACAGTGGATGTGTTGAGCTCTTTTTATAGTTGATGTACTGACAGGGACACTGATTCTACCTCTTAAAAGACATTGATTTTACAATCAGAATCCCATGGGTTCAAGTTATCCTCTTTTCTACTTCACACATGATCTCCATCAGCTTTTATTGCTCAACTTAAAAGCTGTTTTCTAGACTCTGACCCACTTCACAATTAATTTCCTTGACTACCTGATTGGATTCTGCATTCCTTCATCTTGAGTTGCCTTGAACTCCTTGTATACTTTGGTCTGACTCCCTGGCACAATAAGGTGACCAATGCTTACCATGGCCTGTGAAAGGTGTCTGCCCATCCCTTCAGCCTCCTCCCACACCACTCCTCATGGCGCCTCCATCCACACTGGCCTTTCCAGTTCTCCCAGGAGTCTTGTTTTCTCTGGATTGAGGATATTCACACATCAGTCCTACTAAGAAGAATTTCTATCCCTACCCCCCTTCACCTGCCTATGACCTTCCCATCCATTCTTCTCAGCCTCAACATCTTATTCCTCATTTCTGGCATCAGTCTGAAGGACAGGATTGGCTGAGTCTGGACTGGAGACTGACTCCTCCTAGCATTTGAAATATTCGTTCACGTGATTGCTTCATGTCTGACTCCTATCGTGGACTCTAAGAGAACATGAGAACACCCAACTCAGTGCTTGGTGTATGGTGAGCTTTGGATGAGTGAACATTTTAACAAATGAATGAGCTCAAGAAAGAATACCTGAATTAATGAATTCCTGGGAGGAAAAACAGGAACACTAATATGTATCAGACACAGGGCTCATGGAATTAAATTCTCAAACAAAAAGAGGCAACACACACGCCATAATCTCGCAGATGTGTCAAGGAGGATGTATAAAGGAAGCGGACACGGGGAAGGGTTTGCGTGGTGACTGTTGACCAGACTCAGTGTGGGTTCTCCATATGGGCCAGCCCTCTGTGTGACAGATGTGTAATGCAGGTACGTAGGTGAGGGAACTGAACTTTTGAAAAGGAACAAGCTTTCACTAGTCTTATTAGTAGGGAAGGAAAAGAGATGGAACTCAAATTAGGGTCTCTCTGGCCCCATTCTTTCCATTAATGTAATACTTCAATCTTGGAATTCATTTATCCTTCAGCAAACATTTAATATCTTTTAAAAACCATGATAATCCAATTCTAGACACTGATGTACTAAGATGAACTAGATGTACTCGCACTCAAGGGAACTTTTTCTTCTTAGGGAAGACATGTATGGAAATAATAACTGTATCATCACTCGTTCATTCACTCATTGATTTATTTAAACCATATTTTGTCCAGCACTGAGTGTGTGTCAGGAAAACAGGTATGCTGCCTGCCCTCAAGGGGCTTATAGTCTAGCAGACAAGACTGCTTCACTGAAGTTATTGTAACACCACAATCGCAAGTGGATTTTGAAGTCAGAGTATATGATGAGTCACGAGTGTGAGGTGAGGGGTGGGGTGGGCATTCATCCTGGTCAGGTATGTCTGGGAAAGAGAAGAACGTCTGACTTAGCCAGACCAAGAGCTGAGGGAAGAGGGCTCCAGTCAGAGATTGCGGGAAGCACAGATGTTTGCAGCAGGAGGGAATACAGCAAATTCAAGAATCAGAGACAAGGTTAGTGTGTCTAGGAGAGAGAAAGCCTGAGAAAGCTGGATCAGTGACTGGTAGCTGAACTGTGAGGTCGTCTGTGTCTTTTTCCTAAGAGCAGGGAAGTCATCTGAACCGTTGACACTGAGGGTGACTTGATTGAAGAAGTTACTCTGATAAACAGCATGGTGAAGAAATGGGTGAGAGCTGGTGAACCAAGACTGGGACTGCAGCTCAGGAAGAGCCAAGATTAACTTGGACCAAGACAGTGGCCGGTGTGATGGTAGAGAGAAGTGGAGATGGGCAAGTTCATGAGATATTAAGGCAGTGCTGCGAACAGGACTTGGTGACAAGAGGGAGCCATCCACAGTGACTCTTGGCCCTGGCCCGAAGAGTGCCGTGAAGGATGGCATCCTCCTCTGAGTGCAGGAATTGAAGCTGAAAGACCCCAAGTCCACTTTTCAGCCTGTAGGGTCTGAGGTGACTTGAAGATATTCCAGTGGCTATGTCACGTTGGCAGTTGGATGAATACTGGAGCCCAAGAAGAGGTCTGGATTAGAGGCAAAATGCACAAAGTAGAGTTGTCCCACCATTTGCATGAGCAGTTAGTTCTAGAATCCCCCCCATGGAGACCAAATTCCACAGATCCTCAAGTCTCTTTGTAGAATGTCATAGTATTTTCACAGAACCCACACAATCTTCTTATATACTTCAAGTCTTCTCTAGATCATTTATAAAAATACAATATAATAAGAGTTTTCATGCAGTATTGGTTAGGTAATAATGACAAGAAGAAATTGTACGTATTCAGTATAGATGCCATTCCGCCCCCCCCCCCCCCCCGCAAATATTTTCAATCTGCAGCTTGTTGAATCCACTGAGGCTGAACTCACAGATACAGAAAGCTGACAGTACAATAAGATAGTGTGTGCAAGTGCTGTGGGAGGAACTCTTAGACATTATGCATGCTCAATGTGTAGGACATGGGACAATGCTGTCCAGTTTCTCAAGCCCTTTAGATATTCGTGGAACTTGAGTGTGATGACACCACACTGAAATTTACCATCTGCACTTCACGGTTGAGAGAACCCATGTGCAGGTTCTCAAGTTTGAGGGAACATGACTGGATTCATTTTGCCCTCTTCCTTATCAATTCCTTCCTCTAATTTCTCTGCCATACCCAAATGGGTGTAAAAATGAACATCGTATGTGAATGTTTCAGTGCCGTTTAACAAAATCCTACACAGAGAATGCCAGGGTCACGTGAGTGTGTTTGCCTTTATGTGTGGAGGTGACGCCCTCTCTTGATGTTAGGATGGCTACTCTGTGCCATGAAAACTTCAGAGCGGATACTGCTCTGTGTTCATTTCTCTCCCAAATTCCCCACGTTTGCAGCATTTTTCTACTTTCTGAGCTTCCAAAGCTCTGAAATTCCTTGTTCTCTCCCTGTGTTGTGTTTTCTGCTCCAGCTATACCCAGGAAATGTCATATGATCATATAAAAGTTTGCATGAGTACAAGGATATGGGTTGGGGCCTCTGTCTTTATTTTGTCAGAAAGTCTTGCCAATCTTCAAGATGCTGATAACTCTCACATGGTACTGACTCTTAAGACAATTTTAAGAGGAATTTGGATTTATAGCGTCCCACAGGAAGAAAAAAGTATAGAAACCAGTAGGAAGCCAGCCCCTTCTCCTGATCTAGAAGCAATAGAATCATGACCACAGGGAACACTACCTCCTCTCATCGATGGTCACCTCTATAACATCTTTATTTTATTGCTACTCAGACAGGTAAACTGACTTCCCTACGGTCACAGAATTCATCAGTGACAGTGTCACTCATTACTCAGCACATCTCGCTACATGGCCTAGAAAAAAAACAGAATTTGGGGAGGCAACCTGGAAGATTATCTGACCAATTTACTCCTGCCTTCAGAGACGGCCACATCTGCACTGTCCTTGTGTATTAGAACCCATGTTGGTTTGCTCTTGTTTCTGTTAAGATATCTAAAAGGGAACACAGCATCTCCCTGCAATTCACGTTTGTATTTAATTTTCTTTATAGCTAAGAAAGGCTCTCTATTCAGTGAATTGGCAGTGTTCCTTTCCACTTGCTTTTGTAACGGAAAATATTCTTGTGGAATTTAAGAACAGAATGAGTCTGGGTTCTCTGGAGAAGCAAAACCAGTAGGCGATCAGATAAGCAGACAGATAGATGATAGACAGATAGATATTCAAGAGGGGTTTGCTAGGGGCATTGCTTCCTTGAGATGGAGTCTGCGGATCCCCATGGCGGCCTGTCTGCAAGCTGGGGAATCCGGGCAGCTGGGTGCATCGCCGAGTCCAGCTCCAAAGGCACCAGAACCAGGGAGTCAGTGACGTGCTCCTAACTGTGCCCAGGGCTGACCACCTGAGAACACGCGGGGCCTGCTGTGCACGGCCTGTAGTCGAAGAGCCACAGAACCCAGCTCCTGAGGTCCCAGGGCGGGAGAGGAAGCATGTCTCAGTCCGGGGAGAGAGGTTTCACCTTCCCTTTGCCTGTTTGTTCTGTCTGGGCCCTTGGCCACTGCACGGTGTCCGCTCACATTGGGTGAGGGCAGGTCCTCCCTGGTCTACTGTTCTCTGCAGAAACACTCTCAACAAGCACTCTCAGAAACAGCACCCATCAGTTATCTGGATACCCCTTAATTCAGTCACACAGACACCTAAAACTAGCCATCGCAGGGTCCATGCTATATTTCTCTTGTGTGATTGTTACGTAGGACAAACTGCATATTTCCTAGTCCATCTAGGCTGATGTGCACATGTAGGTCTACATCCATGTCCAGCTCTGTCTAGAGTTAGGTGCAGTGAGCTCTAGCAGGGTGTACAGCAACATGAGAACAGCTACTGTGGCTTGCAGGTGCAATCATGGATACTTTGATTGTTTTATATAATTTACAGTGTTTCCACCAAGGAATAGTATTAGCTCTATAATAAAGAGATTTTTAAAATTTTGGAATTTTAGATTTTTAAAAATATTTTTTTCCTCCCCATTCTGCCAATCCGGGATAGTACATAAATTTCAGGATCACCTGAGCGATTGTGGGAACAGTGGCAATTGTATATGCTCAATAATCTTGTTTGGTCAAGGAAGTTAGTAAAAACTAGCAAGTTAGATTTTAAACATAAGCACAAAACAAGAGAGCATGGACCTACTAATCTATGTTCTGCAGCAATGCAATCAAGAGGAAGCCTCTGGGGAGGCATCCAGAAGGGAGCGAGTTTTCCGTTGTGGGTTGAAGGGTGTGGTTGGCACGATGACTAAAGGCTGGAGGACCAGCTAGTGCAGGGCAGCTGTGTGTGCAGTGTGGATGCACAATAGCAAGCCAACTGGCTTTGTGACCTAGAAGCTGAGTTGGAATCTGGCACTGATCAGATGTATCCACGCGTGCTCCTTAGAGAGGCATCCAGAGACACGACTATCACGTATCAGTGTCCACGACCCTGAGGTTGCAGGTGGTTGACTAAGGCGTTCATTATTCTGGAGTCCTCTGGGGATGAATACTGCCCGACTGGACAAGGAGATTGACTCCTTCTTTGTGTGGAAAGCTCACCGGGGGAAAATGGCCATAATAGGAGCCTTGGGTCTGACTTCAGACAGAACTTGTCTCCCCGCTCATTTACCAGGTGTGCCAGGTATGGAACAGGTGTGTGAGGGAACCAGGGCATCACCATCATGCTCTTACCACTGTTCCCATGCTCTCATCAGGACATAGGATCCCAGTGAAATTGCCAATATTCCTGTGCTGTTTTGTCAAGAAGAAAACTGGATTCTCTATTCCTGAGACACTAAACACACACACACACACACAAAGTTGTGCATAACCCAGAAAGTACAAAGGTGTGTCAGGCATGTGAGTGCCACCTGCCAGGGATGTCTGAGTGAGAAAGAGATGGGCACTGCTTGCTTTAACTGGTAGAGAGCTGCTGATGGTTCTTTCTGTTGATTGGTTGCTTTGTTTTGTTTTTAGGCAGTGACTGCTATATTCAAAGGCTGAAATTAAAAACAAATTAGAAGATATATAAACAAATAATAGTATTATTATTACACAAAGCTTCATAAAATTGATGAGAAATATAGCAAAATATCAAAGGGCAAATGGGCAAAAAACATGTACATGCAATTCCTTAAAGAAAAATTTTCATCGGTAATAGATGCAAAGGACTGTCTCAGTATTCTTCAAGTAAGTACAATCTGATACCACTTTTTGTCAATTAAGATTGGAAAAACAACCTTGATGATAAAATTGAGCTCTAATTAATGGGTAGGAAAATTGTGTTCTCAAATACATTATATACAAAACTATATAAAACAGTTTGATTTATTTGGAAAGTACTCTGCAATATGAACTAAAGTCTAGAAAAATACTCATATCATTAAACCTAACAAGACCAATTTTGGATATTTAGGATATAATCTCAAACATTAAAAAGCTACATCCATGAAATTGCTCAGCACCAAGTAACCATGACAAAAAATTTTTTTTAAAAAGGCGATGTTGAGAAAAATACCCAATAGTAGAGAAATTGTTAAGTAAATTAAGGTACACTCAGGATGGAAAATCATGCAGTCATTAAAATCTCATAGTTATGAAGGTTATGGAGCAAAATCAATCAGCAATAGAACATGGAAGAACTAAGCGTGTGACAATAATATAAACCTACTATCATGATACATCTCAAAAATAAGCCAAAATAAGACAGCAATTGTGTGAGAGAGAGAGGTTGATGAGTGATTTTTCTCCCTTCAGTTCTAAACCAATCTTGGGTTTTAGAGTATAATTTTACAACTAGTCTAGGTCAGGGTTCATAAGGCCTGGAACTGGAGCAGGAGTACAGAGAAAAGCAGGGGTTGAAAGGAGGGGGTCAATCTCTCTCTCTCTCTCTTTCTCTCTGTCACTCTGCCTTTCAAATAAATACATTAAAAAAACTTTAGAAATAGAAATTTAGAATGGAGAGAAAGAGGCAGAAGAGGTAACACAGAGAAACATCTCTGTCAGGCGTAGGAATGGCGACAAAGAATTGGCCCAGTTCGTGCTTCATCACTCAGACAGGTGCAGTAGCTGGGGCCATGCTTCCCGCCCCCTTGAGCTGTGGTTTGCTCTCAGCAGTAGGATGCAGTGGAAATGATAGGGTCCCAGTTCTGAACTTAAACCCTAAGAAGGCTTTTGGCCTTTAGGGAGTTCCAAGCCACTGTGCAAGAAACCCCCTGCAGGGGAGTTCAGGGGCCCTGAGACCACATGGAGAGAGAGAGACCCAGCCACCGCCGTGTTCCAGCTGAGCCCAGCCTTTTAGCTGTCCCCCGCCAGGTGCCAGACATGCAAGCAAGCCATCTAAGACATTCTAGCCCCGGCTGCCATCTGAGCAGCGTCATGAGAAATCCCAAGTGAGGCTGGGAATGAACTGGCCAGCTGAGCCCTGGTCCGCCCACAGTCATCTGAAATTATAAATTGCTGTTGTTTCACATCACTAAGTTGGGTATTGTTTGTAAAGGCATATTAGATAGCTGAAAGCCCAAGTTAATCAAGAAATGGATCCTCCCTCAACTGCCTCACCCTCAGAATGAAAGAATAATTCCATTGCCCTGATCATAAATTTGCTAGGATGCTCTCAAATAAGATAACATGTTGGATGTTTTCAAAACTTATCCAGTGAGGTAGCCCTGTTGGCAGGGGGCATACAAAAGGTCTTCAAAAATTTCATGGAGAATGTGTGTTATAAAAATTTGTGCATGGTGTTCCAAATAATTCTTGTACTAAAATGAACTTTTAATTCCATTTTTCTATGAACTTTTTGAAGTACCCTTGCATGTTTGGGGTCTGGGAGTGTGATGTAGATAGAGCACACTGCTAAATATGTTTTTCTAGGGTCTGTGGTTTCATCTTAAAACACATGGTCAATTTTCATAAGGTGTTCTTGTCTTTGTTTTTAGTTTTTTAAAGATTTATTCATCTAAAAGAGTAACAGAGGGGGCAGCCGGCGCCGTGGCTCAGTAGGTTAATCTTCCACCTGCGGTGCCAGCATCCCATATGGGTGTGGGTTCTAGTCCCGGCTGCTCCTCTTCCAATCCAACTCTGCTGTGGCCTGGGAAAATAGAAGAAGATGGCCCAAGCACTTGGGCCCCTGCACCCATATGGGAGACCGGGAAGAAGCACCTGGTTTCTGGCTTCGGATCAGCACAGCTCAAGCCATTGCAGCCATTTGGGGAGTGAACCAATGGAAGGAAGACCTTTCTCTCTGTCTCTCCCTCTCACTGTCTGTAACTCTAACTCTCAAATAAATAAATAAAA
Source organism: Oryctolagus cuniculus (assembly GCF_964237555.1). Classification (NCBI taxonomy): domain Eukaryota; kingdom Metazoa; phylum Chordata; class Mammalia; order Lagomorpha; family Leporidae; genus Oryctolagus; species Oryctolagus cuniculus. The sequence continues at coordinate 20,629,107 of NC_091443.1, read as the reverse complement.
TCTTAAAAAAAAAAGAGTAACAGAGGGTGAAAGACAGAGAAAAAGGGATCTTCCATCCACTGTTCACTTTCCAATGGCCACAACAGCTGGAGCTGGGCCAACCTGAAGACAGGAGGCAAAAACTCCAACCAGGTCTCCCACATGCGTAGCAGAGACCCAAGTACTTGAGCCATCAGCTGTAGCCTCTCAGGTGTGTTAGTGGGAAGCTAGATTGGAAGTTGAGGAGCTGGGGTTCGAATTTACAATTCCAGTATGAGACCCAGGCAGCACACACAATGGCTTAACCAGCTGCATCCAGTGCCTGCTCCTTGTTATCATCTTTAAATGATAGACGCATCCTGGTTTTCCTGTGTCTGCACCTCCTGCAGTGTCATGGTGAAGCACTGGGAGTAAGAACACCCAGTCTGCAAGGCAGGGTGCATTGAGTCTATAAACATACAATAAAGGAGGATCTCGGGTAAAAGAAGACAGACAAGGAGCGGTCAAAAGAAACAAGGAGATCAAGAACGCAGTGAAGTTTGCTTCGCAGCGAATGTTGTAATGAGACGCTGGGTCTGGTGACTGTTGAGTCACTGCTGTTCAAGGCAATGATTTCTTGTCCTTTTTTTAAGATTTATTTATTTATTTGAAAGAGTTACACAGAGAGAAGGAGAGGGAGAGGGAAAGGGAAAGAGAAAGAGAGAGGGGTCTTCCCTTTGCTGTTTCAACTCCCCAGATGGCTGCAATGGTTGGAGCTGTGCTGATCTGAAGCCAGGAGCCAGGAGCTTCTTCCGGGTCTCCCATGTGGGTGCAGGGGCCCAAGGACTTGGGCCATCCTCCACTGCCTTCCCAGGCCACAGCAGAGAGCTGGATCGGAAGTGGAGCAGCTGGGACTCAGACCGGCAGCCATATGGGATGCTAGCAGTGCAGGCATTGGCTTTACCCGCTACACCACAGTGCTGGCCCCCAAGGCAATGATTTCTTTGGTGAGGAGGTGGGAGCTTGGAGTCAAATTGAAAGTGGATGAAGCAGGCTCTTTGAGAATGTAGGAAGAGCGGCTGAGAAGAGGATGTAACTTCAGGAAGGAGAGCCCTTTGTCTGTTACACTTTATTTTAGGGGGGCAGCATTATGGCATAGCAGGTTAAGTCAACACCCGTGATGCTGGCATCCCATATGGGTGCCATTTCATATCCCAGTGGCTCCACTTCTGATTCAGCTCCATGCTAATGGCCTAAGAAAGGCAGCAGAACTTGGCCCGAGTGCATGGACCCCTACCCACAACGTGGAAAACCCTGATGAAGCTCCTGGTTCCTGGCTTCAGCCTGGCCCAGTGCTGACTGTTGTGGGAGAGAGAAGTAATAGGTGGAGGTTCTCTCTCTCTCTCTCTCTCTCTGTGTGTGTGTGTGTGTGTGTGTCTGTCTGTCTGTCTGTAACTCGGAATTTCAAAATAAATAAATATTTCTTTTTAAAAACTTTATTTTAGAAGAATGCTGCATGTGTTTTTGTTTAGGGAGAGAAAAATGATAAAAGAGAACTTGGAGGATAAAAAAGAGGATCGATGAAACCAACAAGATGGGGCTGACGCTGCGGCGTAGTGGGTAAAGCTGCCATTGTAGTGCAAGCATCCCATATGGGCACCGGTTCTAGTCCCGGCTGCTCCACTTCCAATCCGGCTCTCTGCTGTGGCCTGGGAAAGCAGTAGAGGATGGCCCCAGTCCTTGGGCCCTGCACCCCACAGGAGACCCGGAAGAAGGCTCCTGGCTTCGGATTGGCTC